>NC_071354.1:69553043-69892543 GCF_943734655.1 Sabethes cyaneus | reverse complement strand
ATACACACACACACATACATACACACACACAGAAAATGCTCAGTTTTCGAAACTGAGTCGAATTCGGCCCGCAGGACCTTCTTTCCATTTCCGGTTTTCCAAGTGATTTTTATACCTTTATACTATATATTTATATAGTAGAAAGGCAAAACGGTAATTAATTCGCACTACCGACCAGACGGGTCGGCGTGTCAGAACCGAATCTCATTTTATTCAAAACTTATTTTACAATGGTACTTCTTACTTGCTAAATCGATCTTCGCCCTAAGGAAACTCCTCCTTCCCGAGGTAGTTCCGTCCTATTCTGCCTAGCGGCAGACCTCACGCTGTCCGTCGAGCTTCCCTCTCGCGCATACATTTTGGCCCCTCGCGTGGGGACTTTGTTTCGTCAACTCGAACAGTTCTGCGCTTCGTTGTTTACCTTAGTCGGCAAAATGCAACGGCGCATTTGTTTTGGGAACTGTTCGTTGCCGCAGGTTAAGAAACTTGCGCGGTCGTTCCCCTAGAATGTGGAGCAACGCGACAATTGTTTTCATTTAAGTATTTTGCCCTACCGGCGCCGTCGCTCGATCGAGTCACCGACCGGCGTGGGTAATTGTATTAAATGTTAAGTTTACAAATAAAATGTTAAATGTTACAGAAGGAAATGAGAGTCGCTTCACATGTTTCGGCTAGCGGCACAAAGCCTTTACGGGATATGTTCAGTTTCCTGAGAACGATACAGCTGTTCTATGTCCTCGCAATCCTGGAAAAACTTCTTCACAATCCGGGAAGAGCTTCTTATCCTGAAAAAACTGGATTTGCTGTCTTCCTTTCTGTCTGTCTATAACGTTCCACATTTTGACGGGTCCCCTGTTGCAGTATCGACGCCCGCGCTGCATTCTTTTCATCTAAATTCTTCTGGCATTCCTCGTCGAACCAGTCGTTACGTCGTTCATCCTTTTCAGTGAATCCAACTGCATCTTACGCAGCTCTGTTAATGGATACTTCACTACCATCCCATTTGTGTTTTTTAAACGACGGGTACTTTTTTCCGCAGCTCTAGTTTCTCTGTACCTTTCTCTGTTCTGATGTGTAGCATGCGACACCGGGTCTGGATCTTCTCATCTGTCGTTCTCTGGTATTCGGCAGCTGTTATGATGTTTTCTTCGCGTCGTGCCTACCACCTCTCTGGCAGTAGTTTTAATGGCACCATGGAGGTTCCTTTACAGCCCATTAACATCTTCTTCCCTTTCTTCCTGATGCTCTGCGATTCGTTGACCAAGCTTTCTGACGTATTCCGCGACCACGCCATCTGCCGTCAACAGCTGAATGTTGAAACGCAGCGTCCCCTGAGTGCGAGCCCTCTCTGTGTTCAACAACCCTGTACAAATCTAACACACGACGTTACAGTGATAAGAATTAGTCGATGTTGGGTCCCTCAAAAAAGACCGTACATCGATGTCATTCGAAAAGTGTCGACCGTCAATCAAGACACGATCGATCTGAGGAGTCTCCATTTGGATGTCTCCAGGTGTGTTTCCGAATATTCAGTCGTAGAAAGTAGGTCCTACCCCAAGCAACAATGTGAGTTTTATTGTACTCTTATGGTGGCCTTCAAGATCATTTTTGGTTTTAAATACCATCATAAGGGTGTAATAAAACCCAAATTGTTACTTGGGACGCCAGCACTATCATCGTGTTCTTGTGAAGACGGAGAATTGCATTGAGAGGCACCATACGAGAAGCTTCTTTAATACGATCAACGGGATCAGAAACCGAACCATGCTAACTCTTTTTATGTGTAACGACAAGGAAGGGAATCTGATTACCGAAAGATCGGAGGTGGTTAGGCAGTGGATTTAACATTTCGATGTATTGTTGAATGGTGAACAAGATGAAGCGGTCAACAGAGATAGGGTAACGATTGATGATGATGGACAAGCTGAGGATCCACCAAATTTGGACGAGATTAGAAAAGCAGCGAGAGAGCTGAAAAACGAGAGAACGACTGTATTATGCAATCAATCAGGTTAAACTAAAGGTATGGAGAAAAGCAGCGAGAGAGCTGAAAAACGAGAGAACGACTGTATTATGCAATCAATCAGGTTAAACTAAAGGTATGGAGTGAAGAGAAACTACCTTCGGGCTGAAAGGAAGGTCTCCTATGCCTAAGTTACAAAAAGGGCCACCAACTCGAATGCAGCAATTATCGAGGCATAACTCTCTTTAATTCTTATGGTTATTTGTTTATTTGTTTATTTGTATAAAAATATCAACAGGCCTACTGGCCCTACTGATACACTTAAACTAGAATCTACGTGCTAGTGCCAGGAAACGAGTTTTCAGTACCTCGCGGCTGACGTTTAAGTCGAAGCTATGTGTAAATCGATTGAAATGGCGTTGCAGACTGATGATTGTGCTAAATGTGCTATAGCTAAGCTATGTGCTAAGCGGTACACGCAGAAATGGACCATTGCGTAGAACACGACTTTGGGCGTATATGTTGAGGTTCGCAAGTAGACATGGGCAATCCACTCTCGAGGCCAGCATGTCGGCGACAGCCATTGCTCTGATCACGTCGCGACGAGTGTTCAACGGGTCAAGATCGATGAGTCTGCAGCGTTGTTCATAGCAGGGCTAAAAGGGGTCGTTCCAGGGTAATCTTCGAAGTGCAAAACGTATGAATCGGCGATGCACTGACTCGATTCGGTCAACTCCATTTTGGTAGTACGGACTCCACACAGGAGCGCAGTACTCAAGGTTGGACCGGACAAGAGCACAGTAGAGAGCTTTGAGGCAGTAAATGTCGTTGAAATTCTTGGCGATCCGCATGATAAATCCCAGATTCCTGCAGGCCTTATCGACAATATATGCGATGTGCTGTTTGAAGTCAAGCTTGGAGTCAAGCAGTATTCCCAAGTCCTTGACACAATTTTCGCGGCGTAGAGGCACGTCTGGTAGAATGTAGTCGAAAACGAGAGGGTTCAATTTCCTTGAGAATGTAATTATTTCACATTGGTCGGAATTTAGCAGAATGCGGTTGTCTGTGCACCATTTTGCAAAAATCAGTAGCTGCTCTTGCAGGAACGCGGCGGCGTCGGACGGTCTATCGACTTTAGCATACAACTTCAGATCGTCGGCAAAAGAGAGTCGCGGGCATTTAAGCAGGAAGTTGACATCGTTGAAGTAGACGAGGAAAACTAAAGGTTCTGCATATAAAGCTCTCGCGCGCATCCTGTTTCATAAACTGAGACCGTAGCAGCAAACCTTTGTTGGCGATTACCAGTGCGGTTTTCGAGAGGAATGCTCCACGACGGATCAAATGTTCACCTTGCGTAACAAATCCTTAATAAATTCTGGGAATTCAACTTGCAAACTCTCCATTTGCCTACAGACTTCGAGGCGGCGTACGATTCAGTTAAACGAAACGAGTTGTGGCGGATTATGGTTGAACATGGTTTTCCAACAAAACTGATTAGGCGGATACGTGCGACCCTTGATGGTACAAATACAATCGTCAGGATTGCGAGTAAGATAACGGACTCGTTTGTGACGTTAGAAGGTTTGAAACAAGGTGACGGATTATCGAATTTTCTGTTGAACATTGCACTGGAAAGTGCTATTCGAAGGACAGGCGTGCAAAGAAGCGGTACTGTCAGCACGAAATCTGACACGCTTCCAGCGTTTGCGGACGACATCAATATTATCGGTGGTAACCGTATAACCACTGACGAACTGACATGGCACACAGAGGAAAATCCTTTAAAAGCCATCGTCCTACACATTTTGTTTGCACACTAGCGCCCTCTGTTATGCATGTTGCGGAGTAGCTTGCATTTGCAGGGTTTTATACTGGAGGTTTTTTACATTTGCAGGGTTTTAATTCTATAGGTTTTTTACATTTGTATGGTTTTATTCTGGAAGCGCCGCGGTGTGTTGCGAATGTTGCGAAGCATGCTTTTTTGAAAAATAAGTTGTTTTTGAATGGACGATGGAATTAACGCGAGTGTCTCGTTTGTTTGTCTGTGCTTGCACCCTCAGCTCTGCATATTGCGGAGAGGTTGCATTTGCAGGGTTTTACACTGCAGGGTTTTTACATTTGTATGGTTTTATACTGAAAACTTGACGACTCGTGAGAACTTGAACACTCGTGCGCCGCGGTGTGGCGGTGTTGCGAAACATGGTTTTTTTGAAAAAGGAATGGTTTTTTGTTGGATGATGAAGCGAGTGTCTCGTCTGTTTGTCTGTGGTGTAACTGTGGAAGAGGCGATCACGCATCTCAAGGAGGAAGCTGCGAGGATAGGGCTAATCATAAACTCTGCCAAAATCAAGTATATCGTGACTGGTAACCCTTCAAGTGTTGGAACTGCGATGGTGATAGATGGAGATACTTTTGAAGTGGTCGATGAATCTGTTTACCTTGGTACGTTAGTGGCATGTGATAACGATGCCGTGAAGTGAAAAACAGGTGGATAGCGTAGCCAGCTGAGGTCCCGTAGTCTGCAACTCCGCACAAAACGCTCTATAAGACGCTAATTTTCCCGGTGCTACTCCACGATCCTTAGCGTGAACGTTGAAAAAGAGCGACCGACGAGCTCTTGGTGTTTGTCAGCGTAATATCCTGCGATCGATTCTTAGCGGCACATTAGAAGAAGGAGAGTGGTGTCGGCGCATGAACCATGAAATATATCACCCTACTAGCACAGTTGTTACAAAGTTGTTGTGGTAACCGAAATATGACCAATTTCAGTCTTAATTCGGTTGCTTCAACTAAATGGACCTAAACTGTGCTACTTGGGCAAGCATATAAAGATGCGGATATTGTGAGGCGACTAAAACACGGCAGGCTACAATGGGCTGGCTACGTAACAAGAATACCGGCTGAGAGACAAACGAAACTAATTTCAGCAGAGAACCCGACAGATGCCGACTACTTCGAGGCAGACTCCGGACCGGAAAATTGAGGGTATGTATAATTCGCCCATTGAGACTTCATTCGCACATCAAGCAAGTACCACTCTTAGAACTTGCCCTGGCAAGAGGCTTCATTGCTAATAAATGCAGAATTTAGTAGGATGGATGTGGAGGAGCCTGAGCATAAACCTGTTAAAGTCACTTAACATCGAATGGTCTGATTCTACTTACATTCTAGGTGTACTACCTTACCGGGGCCGCAATACCTGCATCTCGCTGATTGGTCTGCCAGCTTAGATATATCTTGTAGGATACACTTCACATTTAGCCGCTCGCTCCGAGACAGACGCTGTTTGAGCCGCCCATCACTTGGAGAGCAGGTGCTCAAGTTCGCTCCTCCCAGATTAGCTGCTTCAGTATGTACATGAAGCATTTTCAGATATGGCCATCATCATCATCGTTTAACTAAGATCTTCGAGGAGGTACTAGGTACGGTCTTTAGAGAATCAGAGCTCTTTGATGCTCCTTCCAGGTCAGTCTCACCACTTCATACCCCCGTTCGGTCCTAATTGTACGATAATATTGATAAATCCGCCAGTTGAACACAGACTGTAAATTCATTTTAATTATAATAAAATCATAGCTTAGACCTACCACCGTAGAAAGAGAAGATTCACGGCTGTTGTTTTTTTTCTCCAGGAAATTGATATTACTCGTAATGATGATTATGAATTCACTTGAACTGTAACTCTCGGGCTAACCATTGCATTGTTAGAATCGGCATTATTCTTTGCATCTGAAAGGGTAAAATGAGTGAAGTTTCTTTTCATAAAACGCGACTTTTAGCTCGAAATACCTAAGCTGATTACGGCTGTTGGTTGCAAAGAGTATACTAGCTGCCGGCCGGTTCAGGCAGGCAGCAATATTAGCTAGCTGGTCGTAGCGAAGAAACTTTTGTTGCGCACGGAAAAGGGTTACGGTTCCTTCAGTGAAGCGATTTAACTTGGATTTTTTTAATTGGAAATGCTAAAGATGAAACAAGTTTACCAGTAAAAGCATGCAAATCGTCAGTAATTGCACCATCTCTTCGAGCGCGCCAGGATGCTGGTTCATGGTCAGTTCTCGAGAGTTGTTGGGGCAAGACTTTCTCTGTTCATTGTTCAACGGTGCCGGTAAAAACGGGAAAAGTTTTGCTAGATGAGTCAAACCGTTGTTCTAGTACGAGGATCCGTTTTGTTATGCAATCGGTTTTCGCATCGGAGCCTGTTGGGAGTCACAATCATAATAAGCGACCTATAGGTATGTGGATAACAAAAATTTGTAATAAATAAGCATTTTAAGTCTTTTATATTGATAAAATATTCTGTTTTAGCCTATTTGCCAAACTTATGTAGCTTTGTAGAGCATCTGAATAAATTGATACAGATGGCTCTTTTCCTTTTGAATTTTAATATTTCACCTTCGACTGGCAGGTTTAATTGATCTGAACGTCAGAATAAATAATAGAAGCAAATCAATTTTAACAATACATGGATATGTAATTTTGTTTCGAATTTCATTCTCAATTGTAATTTACCTGTTACCTATAATATTTTCCAATATTTTCCACCATCCCAATCGCACTTATTGATCAACACACAAATTCGATCTTTTCCTCATCTCTCGCTCAATGATTGCGTAATTCGTGCAGCATGAAGGTTACAATAATTTGATTGCACGCCAATCAAATTTACACGCAACAACTTTTACTTTTATCAATCATCCAGTTGGACATAATTTTCGATCAGCCGATGATGTGATTTGGTCTGCAAATATTGCCCTCGTGCAAATAGACGGTGTCATAACAAAGACCGTTTTTAACCGGTGTAGTTGAGTTATGATTCGCCCGTTTATGATTAAAATATATACATTATATAGCTCTACAGCTGCTTATCTACGTGCCAGGATATGGCGATCAATTTTATTTGTCGACGCGATAGCTGGAACCTCGTTAGTGGTTGGCGGCAGAGCAACGGTTGGTTTCATGTCAGACCTTGTAGAAATGCACACATTTATATTCACCCAGTTGGTGAGTGATTATATAGCGATAATTAAAATATATTGCCAATGGTGCAGTGCGATATGTGGTTAGTTTAAATTAAAATTATAATTGATAAAAGTGGAAACAGTTTGGACGGTGAACCGTGCGTGAGGGATGTCGTTGAATATTTTAGATAAGTACAAAATTAATAATTACCACCTGCCGTAGGGATTCAATGCAGGCAGCAATACTAGAATTTCTATTTATAAGCCATCAAATAATTTTCGGATGTTAATAAGATTATATGATACGTGACAGGTGACCTGAACATTTACTTATCCATTTTTTTGTCATTTCCTAAAAAACACAAACGCTCGTAAAACCTCCAGCTTTGTAGTTTCTGATGTGATAAAATGTATTATTTACGATCGTTTATCGTTCGGAACCCATATCATATATGGGGAGCTGACTGGTCACACATTTCCATCGAAGTCATGCCGTGCGGTGTCAGCCGAAAGGAGCCCGCTAAAACGAGTTGAATTTCCCAGCGGGAGCTTTTACTATGGTTTTACCGCCTCTGGTCGGAAACCACTCTCCGAGAAGATGTTCTTTATTGGCCTGATGAAGGACATTCTTGAAGAGTTTTAGCGCCGCCCGACAGTGCTCTACGTATAACAACTTTTCGCTTGTCCGGTGAGTGGACAGTCAGCGCTCGCTAGCATAGGAATTTAAGCGGAAATTTAGAACAGCTGAATTGCTGATTGGAATGACCAACTAGCTCAGCAAAGGCTAATACAGCCATGCGAGCTTCTCTAATAAAGCTATAAATTAGCTTAACGACTGGTTTCATTGTTTGTGTCGCCGGACAACGGATGTGAAGCGCGAGGATGGCTCGTTAATATCAAGCACTATTAATCAGGAGACGATCATTTAAATTTAACACGCTTCGATTCTTGTTTTGAAGTAATTGGATCCATCCTGTTTTGGTAGCTCAGCGGATCTCTACTGGAATGACCTATTGTTTTCAAGGAATTTGGACTTTCAGAAACTTGATTTTTAGGTCATTTTATACGACAATATAAATTACATCAATAAATTTTCGAATTCATTCTGTGGATAGTCATATATTTTATAACTTTTGAATATTGGCAGGCACATTATTTGTTTCAAATTAAATAAGCCCTTTCAGAAATCGCATGCATCAAACAAAGAAGACCAATTTAAGTTCTAAACTTTGGCGAAAAAACTTGCGCTTATTTGTGGCCAAGGCATTCTACGGCATTCATTAGTCATGAAATAGTTTGTATGTTAGTGCTTCTTGCGTTGTTTAGCTTTACTTATCTTGTGAGACTTGGAGCATGCCACATAAAGTTTACCATGAGAAAAACATGGTGTTCTCAGATGAACTCCACGCTGTTTGAATGATTGTCCCTATGAACTCAAATAGAGTCGACCAACAACAATTAGCACTAATGATCGAACACTTTTTATACAGGGCACTTTGATTCGGTGCATGATTACACTTGACAAATCCACAGCTGCGAGCATTGCAGTTTGGTGTTTCGTATTCTGATTTTTTCTATTGTACGGATAAATTGTTACAGTCACAAGGGTGTTACTCCCCCCTTCTCGTCAGCAACCTCTGATCATCAGCTCCTCCTTTTGTCCTACCGTCACTAATGGAAGAACCATCCAAACATTTCGGTCCCCCTGTTGTCAACCCCTTCAGTTCTGTTTCCCTTATGTCAAGGAACATGTGTACCAAATTTGATGAAGAATGGTCATGGCGTTTCGGAGTAATGCCCTCCTCCCCTACTAGAGACCCTTCCCCACCTATTAGGGAACCTCCCCCTTTTTTATTGACCCCTCAGTGCTGATTCTCTTATGTCAAGCCGTTTCGGAGTTACGACCTCCCCCCTATTAGGGACCCTCCTCCACCTATTGGGGAAACTCCCCCTTTTTTGTTGACCCCCCAGTGCTGATTCTCTTATGTTAAGGAACAGGTGTGCCAAGAGTGATGAAGAACGGTCAAGGCATTTCGGAGTTAAGGGCTCCCCCTGTTATGAACCCCTCCCTCTTCTGTCAACCCTCCAGTGCTGATTCTCCTATATCAATGAACATGTGTGCCAAGTTTGGTGGAGATCGGTCAAGGCATTCTGGAGTTATGGTGGAACGTACAAACATACAAGCATACAAACGTACAAACATACAAACATACTCACGCTCACTTTTATATAGGCTACGAAAGGGTATTTCCAGCCCATTAAGCGATAGCCTGAACAATATTCAGGAATTACGTTGAAACTATATTTATTCGAGACAAGATTTTCATACCAGTTGATAGAATAATATTTACTGAATATCGGCGTGTATTTTGGTCTTAATAAAACACTACTAAATTTGAGTTATAGTCGCGAGAAATAATGAAGTCGCTGTGGCTAAATTGAGCCCATTTTCTATAGTGGTGTCTGTGTTTTTAAATCCGGCCTTCCGAAATAGCTAGCACAGGAATTAAATGCTTTTCAAAAACATATCAAAAGTGAAACCGATGGATAACGTTTCGGTATAGCCTATATACCGGCTCTTTGAAGATAACTAGTTTTGCAGTGACAAGAGCTTGCTGCTGGCGCTAGTGTATCAATGAATCGTGCAGATACATTAGCACCAGAAGCAAGTGGTTGTCACTCAAATATTAGCTATGTCAACACGATAGAATAGTTTCAGGAGTAACTGCCTCACTCATTGGTAGTAGTGTAAATAGAGCACCATATGCTGAAATTAAAAACAAAAGTCTGCAAGTGCTAGTGAATCAAAATTGATTTATATCTTCATATCAGAGGGGAATTTTTGTGTTCTTCCGTGATAAAAAGAAGTAAAATTGTTCTGTAATACCATATTCACAGTTGTTTAGTTTTTAGAATAAGTAAACGTGATCATAGTTGTGTGTTTTCCAAACCATCATCAAGAGCGGATACGCGTAAGTGATTGCTGCTGGTTTTTTCAGCCTGATTACGTGCCAGTGGAAAAACAGTAGTTTTGATGTTTATTGAACAAAATTTAGCAAACTACTTACATTTTTATGAAAATAGTTATAACACTTTAAAGCTTATGAGTGCTACATTCGTTTCAGTATTGTTATATAGCGGCAAAGTTTTTATTTGGGAAAGCGCAGCAAAAAAAGGTAATGTATGCCGAGTATAGTAGCGTGCTGGGAATACCCTCCCGTACCCTATATAGAAGAAGAAGATAGAGGATAATCAACATTTCTGGTAATTTTGAGATTTTACCTTTCCAAAAAAAATCCATTAAAAGAACTTTCAATCACTATTATTTTGAAAATTAAATCAAAATAAATGAACAGTTGAGAAAAAGGAAAAGAGAAAGAGAAATTGAAGTAAAAAGAGCAAAGAAAGGAAAAGGGAATAGGAAAGAGAAAGGGAAAGGGAAACAGCAATGGAAAGGGCACGAAAATTAAAACGAAAACGAAAACGAAAACGAAAACGAAAACGAAAACGAAAACGAAAACGAAAACGAAAACGATTAGAATGCTGAATGAAAATGAGAAAAATAAACTAAAGGGTATCTCACATCAAATTGCACCACGGAAGAAACGCTGAAGACAATTACTTAATTGACCGATCCTTTTCAACCTTTCATACAATAAAATATAACCTATTAGCTAGCTTTTGGCATATTTATTTCATTCACCTTTAATATCATACCCGTATACTTGCACCTTACGCTTAACTCCACTCATAAGGTTCTGTACAACATCTGGCTGCAGCTTCTTCTTCATGTCTTCCTTAGATTTGACCTCCTTGGGATGCTTCCGTAGTGTCTGCTTCATAATGACCTAGTATTTTTCAATGGGCCTCAGTTCTGGTGCGTTAGGGGGGGGGGGTCATGTCCTTGGGTACGTAAGTAAACCTGTTGGTTTCGTACCACTCTAGGAGATCTGGCCAGGAGATCGTATGGCTCTCGTGTTGCTTCAACAGAGGAAGTAGACGCTTCTGTAGACACTTCTTGAGGTAGATCTGCCCCTTAGCAGTCCCAGTAGTCACGAACGACACACTCCGTTTGCCACATCAGCAGATTGCTTGCCAAGTCATGTATTTCTTGGTAAACTTTGATAGTTTCTGCTTCCTTATTTCCTCCGGAACATCAAACTTGTGCTGTCGGAAGTCCGCTTTGACGTAAGTCTCATCATCCATGATGTGACAATGAGGCTTCGTCAGCATCTGGGTGTACAGTTGCCGGGCCCGTGACTTTCCCACCGTATCTTGCCGTTCGTCACGATTTGAAGCCTTCTACACTTTGTACGTATGCAATTCTTCCCGTTCCTTGGCTCTCTGAACGAAAGGCTTGGAAAGATTCAACTTCCCACACATCCTGACCGAAGGAACGGGATTCTCCTTAAACGCTTCCACGACACGCTTGTGATCACTAATAGAACATCCATTCTAACCGCATTCCTACTTCCGTTCGATGCTCGGAGTTTAGTAGTAACGTTTAACTACACGACTCACAGTTGACTGCACAATTTCGAGTTGATTTTTTGATGTCCTGATAAGATAGTTGAGGTTTTTCCAGGTGCTTGTGCACCAGATAAGGATTGCCACAGATTGTATTATAGTAAGGAGAGGAATTTGATTTTTGCAAGAGGCAGCAGCCAGGTGTTGCAGATAACATCTCGATGTGTTATTGTTAATGTCGGTAAACAAAATGAAGCCGTCGATAAAAGAGTATAGTCACAGAACAGAAGTGAAAGTCCGAACGATTCGGCGATCAAAACTGGTAACCGAGTTTTTTTTTTGTTTTCATTTTTCTTTGGGAAGGTTTTCGCATAGAAGCGAATAACAGCAATATAAGCAGAACGCTCGCTGCCAATCGCATAGCAGCTTTCACGTGCTTTCGTGTGCATTCGTATGCGTTCGTGTAAAAAAGTGACACGCTACCGCCAAGTTCGCTAGTATCTGTAGAAAGTAGCATGTAGGGGAGTGTCGTCGTGGTTGGGCCACGTTTTGGAATTCGCCCATAACCTTCGTTTCAAAAGGAATTTTGAACATCTCAATACATCGTTGCAAAGGTCTAAGTATAAGGTATATTTCCGGAAAGAAAATTTTGAACTGATTGCTTGAAAAACAAAAAAGTTATAGGCATTTCCGTAAAGACAAAAATTGTAATCACAGTCGGGCCATGTTGTACAGGTTGGGCCACCGCAGAAAATCTAAGACATACGTATTGAAATTCTATATAAAGACATAAAAAGAAGGAATTCCGTGAACAACGGCTCAAATAGGTACAAATACCCTATTTTTAATTGCATTTTTGCGAAATTTTGGCAATCTTGTAAAATCAATATTGCTCCAATCGCCTTTTCCGAAGTGTACAACTACAATGAAAAAAATAACAAAAATCTATGTTTTTATCGTATTATTTTGCTTTATTTCATCACATTTTACATGACTGACATTCTCTAGCGATAATTGCGCTTCTGTACTTAAAATTATGGTGGCCCAACCATGACTACTCAAGTGGCCCGACCTTTACTAATAGCGCTTCTCTAGTATTTCACCTTAGCCTTCCCAAACACCTTACTGGAGGGGATTTTTCTATAGTCTTCGTGTGCAGCACAACACACTTTGTTACGATACCGCATATATGGCAACACTGCAAACATATCGTGCAGGTTGTTTACATTGTGGTCGAATGTTTACAGTGTCAAAAGAAGTGAGCGGGTAGGTAAATAAAAATTAGCCATTGTACAAAGTGTTCTAGATTGCAGATCACAAAGATAATTCTAATTCTAAGTTCAATTAAAATACCTCTTTTCGTGTGAAATAACACCAGGATTGCAAAATAGCTCCTGCTAAGTGGTTGAAATTTGTAATTGAAGTGGTAAGAAAGAGAGTGTAT
The DNA here is from genome assembly GCF_943734655.1 of Sabethes cyaneus. Taxonomy (NCBI): domain Eukaryota; kingdom Metazoa; phylum Arthropoda; class Insecta; order Diptera; family Culicidae; genus Sabethes; species Sabethes cyaneus. Next base: position 69,879,711 of record NC_071354.1, on the reverse strand, counting down.
AGTGAATTAGTGTAAACTAAAATATGTAAACAAATTCATTTGTACTTACCTGCAGAAATAGCGACAGTGAAATCTAGTAGTATTCTGGAATACTTACCTGTTAGATACTTACCGTAATCAATCGTAGCCCTGTAGTAAGTAACCTGAAACCAACCGAAAATGTATAAAATGTATACTTACCAGATTGAATCTTTGGTATCATTCACAGCCGTGCAAATTAAAAGTAGGGTAGCTCACCCCAAGTTGTTCTTTGGCACAAAGCGTATAGCCGCCGTAAATTGTAACAAGCGTAGGATAAGAAGATGTAAACGGAAACAGTAAAACCACTTCTTGTAAGTTTATTGTATATATTTTAAAACGTTGATTTAACACAAATATATTACAGTTTGAGCATTACCGAAAAATAATCGGTTGCTACAGAAAATTGGTTCGTATCCGAACATTCTCAAAAAGAAGTGACTAAAACCGGTCATAAGAGATGTCGGACGTACCCCGTGATGCACCTTCCGCTCCTAGAGCTACATCGGAGAGCGAGTTTCTGGACTTAACTATGACCCCGTGCGAGATTTGCGGCCCGTCGACGTGTGACGAGCAAATGATTGGTTGCGACAGTTGTGCGAAATGGTTCCATTCCCGTTGTGTTGGAGTTGCGGAAGATTCGGCTCCGGAAAAATGGTACTGCCAAAGTAAAGCTTGTCAGCAGGAGTACCAGAAGCAGCAAAAAGATACCCAAAGGCAGACTCGCAGTAAAAAGGCCGTCGAAGAGTCTGACAAACCCAGTGCGGCCGTCCGCAAGGGCACCTCCGACATCGAACAGAGGATGAAGGAGCTGGAGGAGAAGCGACAGCGGCAGGACAAAGAGCTGGAGGCGGAAATGCAGCTGCAGCAGATGGAAAGAAGAATGCAGCGCGACTTCGAGAGAAAAAAGTTGGAAATGGAGATCAGATTGCGGGACGAAGAAGAAGAAGAAAGGAGAGCTCTGCATGAAGAGATTCTGCAGAAGAAGAGGATGCAGATCGAGCGAATGAAAGCAAGTCAGCGGTCATTCGAGCAACAGGTGGCCGATCTCGACAGAGAATTAAAGGAGCTTTCTGTCATCAAAACTCCGAAGGTGGTTGCGAAACAGTCACAAAGGGTCTTTCCGAGCGAAAGCAAAAACGAAGCGCTGAAGCAGGATCAGGCGAACACCAACAAGTTGGCTAGAGAAAGGGACGCAGTAGGAGAGTTCGATGACGATGAGTATGATGAGGATTCGGAGTGCAGCCAGCACACCAATCCGTTCAGTGGCAACAATACACCGCAAAATTGCACGAAAGTGGGTAATGCCAGCCGAAACAGGCTTGGGCAACAAGTCGGGCCTACACGAGCGCAGCTAGTGGCGAGAAGCGGTTTAACAACCAAGCTTCCGAAGTTTTCGGGCCATCCAAGGCAGTGGCCATTGTTTTATGCTTCCTACAAAGCATCGAACGATGCCTGTGGCTACATGAATCACGAAAATCTGGTTCGGCTGCAGGAGTGTTTGGAAGGTAGAGCATTGGAACTGGTGGCTGGTCAGCTGCTTCTCCCCGAGTCGGTTCCAAGAGTCATCGAAAAGTTACGGCGGCATTTTGGGCGTCCGGAGCAACTGCTTCAAGAGTTCTTGGACCAAGTCACCGAGCTAGAACCACCAAAACCAGACAACTTGAAGAGTTTCATACCGTTTGGGAACACGGTGGAGCAGCTCTGTGAGCATTTAGAAGCTGCGGGACTTCGGCACCATCTCGTTAATCCGTTGCTAATTAGGCAACTTGTGGCAAAGATACCGGACCGCGAGAAACGGGAGTGGGTACACTACCAAAGGAGAAATGCCGGCGGAGAACCAACACTACGAACGCTTACGGATTTCCTAATGGAGATAGTCGACGATGCCTGCGATGCGAACGTCGACGTGCAAGATACACGCTATCAGTCCGGAGGTGTTCCACCGCCCAGAAGGGAAACGTCGGAAGGAAGAGGTGTGTTGCTTAGTCACAGTGAAGCTTGCAGTTCGGGTGATATTTCAACCGAGCAAAGGGAGCTGAAACCTTGCAAAGTATGCCAGAGTACAGGACACCGCCTGCGTCACTGTGATCATTTTGGGAGAATGCCGTATAGTGAACGTTTGAGGATGGTTATCCGGGAGAAACTATGCAATGTGTGCCTAAACGAGCATGGCGGTCAGTGCAAATTCCGTATACGCTGTAACATTGGCGATTGCAGAGAGCGTCACAATCCGCTAATGCACCCCGTTGAAAGCACGATAGGCATGAGCGCGCATATCCGCAGTGACTCAACCGTCATATTCCGAATAGTTCCCGTACAACTATACTGTGGCGAAAAGATGGTAACGGTGCTTGCATTCCTGGATGAAGGTGCCTCGGTAACGTTGGTGGAGAAGAAATTAGCCGATCGCTTAGGTGTGGTTGGCGTTCGAGAAGGCCTGACCCTAAAGTGGACGGCCAATGTCAAGCGCGAGGAAAAGAATTCGCGGCGTATGGATTTGTGGGCATCTGGTGTCGGTGATGGCGCAAATAAGCTGCTGTTGCATGATGTCCGGACTGTTGGTAAGCTTATGCTGCCTCGTCAGAAGTTGGACAAGGAGAAACTTACCGCACAATACGCCTACATGCGAGAATTACCAATGGAGTCGTACGATGGTCACCCAGAGTTATTAATCGGATTAAACAACATCCACTCGTTTGCGCCATTGGAAGCAAAGACGGGTACACCTGTCGAACCGATCGCAGTTCGATGCAAGCTCGGGTGGACTGTCTATGGAACGAATACTCTGGGGGTTTCAAACCTGGGAGCAAATATGACTGCTGGTAATCTTGGTAATTCGAACTTTACAAGTCGGCGGAATGCTCCAAGAAATCTGAGTCCTGGAATATCTAACCAACAGGGTATGCTAGGCCGTAGTAGTCGACTGGCATCCGGTAGCATTGCCGCCTCTGTCCTCACACCTATCAACGGTATCCTTCGAAAGGACCAGGTCATTATCAAACAAGCTTTAGTCGAAAAGGCTGAGAAAAAAGGCGAAAAAGATAAGGGTTCCGATAAAGATGTATTTATAAAGAAGTTTTCTTTGTTCACTGCTGAAGTGTTGCTGGAGAGTCTGAAGCGACAAATCGATGAGGCACGACATCAAAAAAAACAAGCTAGAAATTCAATAGAAAATGGCGGGGCTGTGCAAGCAGTAGACGTTGAAGTGGTAGATAAAATTCCAAATCAAAACGTTGCAAGCAAAGTCGATATCGGTTCGAAGACGATGAAATCCGAAGATGAAGATAAACAGACTGTGATAAACCCGAGTGAGTCTCTGTTAGGACGGGAGTTTAGCGAAATAAAGGTGCCGGAAGAGTTCATGCGTGACTCAGTAAGCAAAATGGTGAACGAAGTACAGTGCTGTACAGATCCAGGGTTTATTACCGGCAACAATAACGGTTTTCTTGAAGTATATTAACAGAATCGTGCAGGTGCAGGTGTCAGACAGGCGGAATTAAGGTAGTGGAGCAATAATCCTAGCGGTATCTGAGATTCGGTAAATCCGGAAGTGCCAGATGTTACGGACGGGAGTGTTACGATACCGCATATATGGCAACACTGCAAACATATCGTGCAGGTTGTTTACATTGTGGTCGAATGTTTACAGTGTCAAAAGAAGTGAGCGGGTAGGTAAATAAAAATTAGCCATTGTACAAAGTGTTCTAGATTGCAGATCACAAAGATAATTCTAATTCTAAGTTCAATTAAAATACCTCTTTTCGTGTGAAATAACACCAGGATTGCAAAATAGCTCCTGCTAAGTGGTTGAAATTTGTAATTGAAGTGGTAAGAAAGAGAGTGTATAGTGAATTAGTGTAAACTAAAATATGTAAACAAATTCATTTGTACTTACCTGCAGAAATAGCGACAGTGAAATCTAGTAGTATTCTGGAATACTTACCTGTTAGATACTTACCGTAATCAATCGTAGCCCTGTAGTAAGTAACCTGAAACCAACCGAAAATGTATAAAATGTATACTTACCAGATTGAATCTTTGGTATCATTCACAGCCGTGCAAATTAAAAGTAGGGTAGCTCACCCCAAGTTGTTCTTTGGCACAAAGCGTATAGCCGCCGTAAATTGTAACAAGCGTAGGATAAGAAGGTGTAAACGGAAACAGTAAAACCACTTCTTGTAAGTTTATTGTATATATTTTAAAACGTTGATTTAACACAAATATATTACAGTTTGAGCATTACCGAAAAATAATCGGTTGCTACAGAAAATTGGTTCGTATCCGAACACACTTCATACATTTTCAAAATTTACCTCGATAATTGCATTTCATGAATCATTTCTTGAAGTAAAGTTCATTGCGCCTGGAAAACTTTTTTTGTAAGATTTAGTCACTGAATTCATAACGGGTGTTTTGAATACACGATTGAAACTCACAATATTGTGAAAAGTTAGCTATCACAGTAAGAAGTTTTACCATGGTTGTATCATAGATATCATGAGTTATTAAAACTGTAAAATCGTGATGGCCCGATCATAACAGTGGCCCGACGATAACGACAATACCCTACGTGTTTGGATTTATACTTCCACTTCTGTTCTGTGGTATAGTGATTGAGATTGATGAACAATCTATGGGTCCACCCACTTTGAACTAGATGAAACCAGCAGCTAAAGAACTAAAAGTGATCAAGCAGCTGACAAGGGCAGCATCCACAATGAAGCGAAGTGAAAGGTTTGTTTATCATTTAGGTTGTTTATTATACTGAAATCAGTTAGCACTCATACGTAGTCTGTAGACTCTCCGTTATGTATGTAATGTGACCTCTGAACCTTAACAAATCTTACTGAGCAACAATGCTGCCACCAAATGTTTAAATAAATTTCTTACTTATTTATCCTGGTGCGATGTCCTATGATAAAGAAGTTTAGCTCTAAAGTCACCCCGAAAATTCAGTGTGGCAATGGATCGCCAATGTGATATCCTGTGGTACGCCATCTCCACGACTGGCGTCTGACTCGATTTACTCGAGAAGCTGTCAATCAAATCCGACACTTTCACTCCGAACCAGTTACACGCTATCGGAAACTACCCAGATAATATGTAAACAATACATATTCACATTTCAAGCAAAGCCTCCAATAGGATATAAAGATATAGTATGCCACACCCAGGTTATTAAATAAAGACCGTTATAGGTTGAACACAATTTTAAAGCGGCATACGAATTGGTTAAGTCGAATAAGGTCGTGGCGGATTAGAAGGCCACGATTTCGAAGGCCAAGTGACGGGTACATTACGCGAAATGTAACCCCAGCAGGTGAAGACATCGCCAATATCATGTTTCGATAGTTATTGCGATAACACATGGTCTTTCATTTGACAAAAGTTTGGCTAAAATACTTAGCCAAGCGTTACCTGCAAATAATGTTGGCTACTTCCGTGTTTCTAATTCGGTTTCAATTATTGCTTCCATTAAACCACCATGTCGAAGCGAAACCATATTTCTTCATGTACGTAAAATCCAATCTACAGTTCTCCCTAATGCGATTAGAGTTCTTGTTTCACCATCGATTACAGGGCTAATTTATTTGTACACAGTTTTTTCCTCCCACCTTCATCACACGCCTTGCTTGCCGACATCACCATTTCCATCGATGCTGACCATTGCAGAACGGAAAACTGATCCTTCCCAGAGCTTAGCCAAGCAATTGCTGCATCACATTCACATCCGCCTTTTCCACTTCCGCTTGACAACTCAGTTAAAGATTAAGCTTATGCAACTTCATTTCACACTGGAGAGTTGGATCGAGCTTAGCTTGTGTGTGCAAGCAAAGCAAAAAGCAGCCAGCAGTGGGATAGTACGGGGTGTAAGTTACAACTTTTCCGGTCAACCGAATAGTGCTTTCATAAAATCTTCCATTTAACACCGAAAAGCTTCTCTCACGTGTGTGGTATATCGGTGTTGATACCGGGCGCAGCGGTTTCCTTTTTGTTTTATAGGAAAAATCGATTACCTTCATGATTCTGAGTAGATTGCCGTAAAAACTTTGGCACTGGTCCTAGCTGATTAAACATCACACCAGTAACAACCGACTGTATTTATTGTGGGTTTTTAAATTAAAGTTTTTTCGCAACCCGGTTGAAAGAAAAACTTTTCCAGAGTTTCCATATCCCTAGCTATCCCAATTTATTTTGAATAGCTCAAAACAAACAAGCATTTGAAAGAGGTGTATTCTAACGTGTGATTCAATTGCAAGTACGAATCAGTTTCATTCCGTGTAAACCAAAAACTGTCAGATCACGGATTTACGGAACAAGTGGTTAAGCAATTAGTTCAATGTTTTCAGTTAGCCGGTGTACATATCCGACGCGCAAAACAATGCCGAAAGCCAACAGTCCATTAGGAATTCATCAGCAGCAGCAGCAGCAGCAGCAGCTACAAATTGCATCAATTCTCAATCAACTCACGCTGCCGCAGAACAAAGTCCACCATAAAGGCTTCAAAGTGCTTGTGCTCATCAAACTACCTACCGCCACCCGCAGCCGGCGAATTTCCCGATCGCAGCCCTCCATCATTTAACACAGTCCCATGATGTTGATCACCGCGAGCGACCACCTGCCTTGTGAGCGCAATCAGGACGCAGAAAATTGCTTTATATTCAGATTTCCCAGAAATGCAACTTAGCACCTGGCCCCGTGCTGCAGTGCTGCCAACACCGACGGAAAATTATTTTTAGTGATGGGTTCGAAATGACTTCGTGAACGGCCAATAATCATTTTTCGACGATGCAAATTGTTCACCCATCCTAGATAATATCCCAAACTAAAGCTGACAGAGCACGCCCGGTGTTGCAAAACATCATTTGTAAAACGATGTAATTACAATTGATTGCCTCCAATTCGTCGCTGTAAATTGGATTGATCGAAGCTGTATCGAAGGATTTTTTTCTCGCACCATCATCATTCAGCAAACCGGTATAGGTATGTACACCTCCATTCATGTGCGGAAGAGTTTTGACATGATTTTCCTGTTTTTCCATCAACCGACGTCGCGTGCGATGCCGGTCGGTGGTGGTGCAGTCGTTACTGAAAATGCGATTCGGTTTTCAGCGCACTGTCGAACTGACTGTTTTCGTCTCGTATATTTCCACTTGCATGCAGTAGCTCGTGTGCGAATCCGGAGGTAGGTTGAAAGGAAGAAAATCGTTGATTGAACTTTATCGTTTTGATTGCATCGTTTATCCCGATTCCCTTTGTCCGAACAGTTGGTTCCAACTTATTTATTTTCGCACACGATTATGAGTCTGCTGCAATTTGACAGTAATCTTTTTTATGTATTTTTCAATGATTTCACTGCTAGAAAAAATCGTTAAATTATTTTTAAATACTATCAATTCACGAGAAATTGCACGTCAACTTTAAGGAACACCCCAATTGGTGTTGTAACGAAAAATATTCCTGTTTACTGTTTACAGCAAATCTTTCGCACGCGTGGTAAATAGCGGAACAAACAACAATAAAACCCATTCGATGTTTTCCATCAACCGGAATGGCTTCCACAATTGTAACCATTAACGAACCGGCAGCCAACTCAGAATCAGCACATTCGGTCAATGTGTAACTTTCTATCATAATTAATCTCTGCATGGTACCTACCTACCTACCTACGCACAAATGCAGTCGTCAATGGTTCTAGCTGTTGTTGCAATAATGGTTACAGTAATTGTGTGTCCCGGCAACAATTAAAAAACCTATTTGCTTTACAGCAAATTTTATGACTTTATTCATAAGAAACAAAGAGAAATTACATTCTGGTGTTGGTGGTGGTTTCAAATCAACAATATATTTGATTACAGCTTCATTTGTCATAGGCCTAGGATAAGATTAATGATTTCTATCTTAAGGTTTTTCCTAAATACAACAGTAAAACAAAAGTTTGCTTGGCAAAAATTTATACGAAGGGTTTGCTACAAAATTTGGCATTAGCCTACATGGCTCTCTGCGCTTCCCAAGCGGTAATTGGAGTTTTATTACGATTTTAGGTACATAATTTTGCAATCATTCTGAGCTGAGCTAGCAAAGCTCAAGTTGACACGGTTTATGCTGACTAGATAGCCGCTTTTGATTCCGTTAATATGACATGAGTAAGCTCGAAGAATTTGGCTTATTGACTAACATTTATGAATATGTTACTTTTCGTAGGATCTGGTAGCAGCCGAATAATTCTATTGTACCACAGGGTACCAATCTGGGGCCACTGCTGTTCTGTAGATACATAAACGACGCCGCGTTGCTAGGGTAATTTGCCAATTACTGCACATTAAAAACAGGCAATTTATGTTTTTATAATTTGGCATGGAAAATATGGAGAACCACCAAATTGAAAGGCGCTGCACTGGTTAAATGAACAGCTTCAAGTCTATTGAGTTAGGCTTCGTACACAAATTACGTAACGTGTAAAAGGCGCTGCACTGGTTAAATGAACAGCTTCAAGTCTATTGAGTTAGGCTTCGTACACAAATTACGTAACGTGTAGAGGGGACTGAGGGAGGTCGAATTTGCACTACTTGTTGTTACGTAGGACGGAGGAGGAGTCATGGGAATAGTTACGTAACAAATTTATGAATACCAAAAAGACAGTTGCCAAACGAGGAAAGGACGTCCTGGTGGTGGAAAACAGTGAATTGGTTTGTACTGATCGAGAATACATAATTATGGTTTGTAGCTGATGAAGATAATCTTACTATCTTTTCAGTACTATATTTAACATGCGCTGATGATGCCTGATTGTTATTTTTAATACGTAGCTCTTGCTGATTTTGTTGAATTCCTTAAAAATTAAAAAGAACCGTATATTATGCGATTTTTATTCAATGTCGAAGTTATCATTAACTTATCCATAAATACATTTTGGGACAAAATAGCAAATTACATATTACATTACATGATACATTAAATTCCATATATACAAATATAATTACAATTGGTCAAGTATTGAAAGTCAAAATGTAGTCTACTAGGATTGTGTTCTACTGCCAAATGTCGGATTGGCTCTTGCAGGCCATTGTTGGTACGGTGTGTTCCTATGCGTAATAATTTATATTTAGTACACTATATGTTGTATTAATATGCATTAATGCATTAATATACATTTAAATTTAATATTCTGACGAATCAAAATGGTCGAAAAAAATGCTGGGGGCTATAGCCCCCCTAGAATTGAGTGCTATTTCCGCCAATGACTTTTAGTCTGAGACGATTAAATCCCCATATAGACTAGACACATGTCACTCGTGGTGTTACCGTCGGAACCGTGTATCCGCTTCGTCGATGTCCCTGTGGCAACATCCTCCCCCCAGTTGTGGTCCTCGGGTTTCGATGACCTCACTGTTTTCCGTTAAAATCGAATACTGCGAGTTTAAACACTAGTCGATGAAAGACTCCTCAAGTGGTCTGGGTCTAGCCTGACTCAGACCTAGACAAGCCTGTCTTTCACTGATCGAGACTCACCAAACAATTTGTACTGTTTTCGTATGTATTGCAGAGAGGAACTCTTTCAACCAGCGTTACCAGAACCGATTGAGTTGTCGTCGGATATGGTATCAGAACTCCAAGGATGTTTCCTGATGAACAGTGGTTGGAGAATTCGCGAAAAAATAATTATTTGAATCGATGAACATCCGTCACGAATATACACTATTCGCCTGCCTCACCGATACTTCCATGCATCCATCGACTTTGAATTTTATCGCGAACATAATCTCATTGTGAACATCAAAATTCGTTCAAGAATTGAATACTAAACATTACGTCTGGCCGATTTAGCGGGTATAAGATGGCCAGGGATGCCGGAAAGTATTTAAAATAATATCTTCACGAAAAGAAAATTGTTTAAAGTAGTATTAGTTGCTTTGGAAGGTTCGCAGTTATTTCGCGTTGCATTCGATATTCGTATATCGTATATTATAAGCGAATTGAACCATTCGCTTCTCTGTTTTCTCATGATAAAATCGTTTGCAGATGCTCGGCGTAAATATTTATTTTATATAAATATTTTAATTTTCCAACCTCTATTGCTAAGGTTCAGTATACACGCTTGGTTGTTTACTCTATTGGAGCTCTTCAAAAAATGCTCAAGTGATGGGTACGTAAGTGGTCACTGCCTTTTCTACTTCTTCTTCTTTTATTTCTTTCTCTTCTTCATCATCTTCTTCTTATTCGTATACTTCTTCTTCTTCTTCTTCTTCTTCTTCTTCTTCTTCTTCTTCTTCTTCTTCTTCTTCTTCTTCTTCTTCTTCTTCTTCTTCTTCTTCTTCTTCTTCTTCTTCTTCTTCTTGTAGCAGCATAAACCCGAGGTGGCTTCAACCGAATAAAGAATTCCTCTGCTGGGCTACTCGTCGCCAATTCATTGAGCGTCAACCTGGTCGGGCCATCTAGTACGCTGGGCCCCTCTATTTCTGGTGCCGATGGAACTGTGTAACAGGCTTTAATAATATTGTTATGGTAAATGCTGCATGCAAGCCTTTTTGGATGCAAAATGTCATGCTGTTATTATGCTTCTTCCCGTTATTTCGTAATAATCTGCATTTCTGTCTGTCTGTCTGTCGGTATGTTCCTTATAGAATCGAAAACTACTAAACCGATCGGCGTGAAAATTTGCTTGTAGGGGTTTTTGGGCCCAGGGAAGGTTCTTATGATAGTTAGAGACCCCTGCTCCCCTAAGAGGGAGGGCTCCCATACAAAAGAAACACAAATTTTTGCATAACTAGAGAACTAGAGGAACCAAATTTGGCATGTGGGTGTTTTTGGACGCAAGCATTTTTTCTATGGTGAATTGAGATCTCTCCCCTCTTTAGGAAGGGAATTGTGACCCCTCTCCCCTTTAAGAAGGGGGGTTTCCATACAAATGAAATACAAATTTCCTCTTATCTCGAGAACTAATCAAGCAAATGGAACCAAATTTGGCATGTGGGGGTTTTAGGAAGCAAGAATTTTTTTCTTATGAACTAGGACCCCTCCCCTGCTTAGAAGGGGAGGGGGGCTCCCATACCAATGAAATACAGCTTTCCTCATCACTTGAGAACTAATCAAGTAAATGGAACCAAATTTGGCATGCGAGGGTTTTAGGAGGCAAGAATTGTTTTCTTATGAATTACGACCCCTCCCTGCTTAGAAGGGGGGGGGGGGCCTCCCATATAAATGAAATACAAATTTCGTCATAAATCGACAACTAATCAAACAAATGGAACTAAATTTGGCATGTGGGGGTTTTCGAGTCTTGAATTTATTTTATGCCCTTGTCACAATCTCGAGTTTTGCAAGATTCTGAGCCAACCTTAGATGATTCATTTTGGCAGTTACGTAACTATGAAAGCAAGAGGAGTTTAATATAGATATTTGGATTTTTTTCCTCACAGTAAAGCAGCAAACAACCACCGCCCTCCTTAGCTTAGCCAGGTAAAATAAAGCGGATGGAACTTGAATATTCGCCGTGAATATATAACATTTAGTCGGATACCATTTTGCGAAAAACCTTATGCGGAATGTACCATTCCACGACGGAAAACTTTTTCGTAAAAAGTACCAATTCGCAGGGATGATCCTCTCCTTACTCGCTATCGTTCGTTCGGACCCAACTAAAAGAAAATAATAAAGGCCTAGAAAAACAAAGAAACAACCCACTACCACAGGGGTATGGGAGTCCCCCTTTTAAAGGAAGAGGGGTCATAATTCACCATTGAAAAAATTCTTGCCTCCGAAATTCTTGCCTCTGTCTGTCTGTCTGTCTGTCTGTCTGTCTGTCTGTCTGTCTGTCTGTCTGTCTGTCTGTCTGTCTGTCTGTCTGTCTGTCTGTCTGTCTGTCTGTCTGTCTGTCTGTCTGTCTGTCTGTCTGTCTGTCTGTCTGTCTGTCTGTCTGTCTGTCTGTCTGTCTGTCTGTCTGTCTGTCTGTCTGTCTGTCTGTCTGTCTGTCTGTCTGTCTGTCTGTCTGTCTGTCTGTCTGTCTGTCTGTCTGTCTGTCTGTCTGTCTGTCTGTCTGTCTGTCTGTCTGTCTGTCTGTCTGTCTGTCTGTCTGTCTGTCTGTCTGTCTGTCTGTCTGTCTGTCTGTCTGTCTGTCTGTCTGTCTGTCTGTCTGTCTGTCTGTCTGTCTGTCTGTCTGTCTGTCTGTCTGTCTGTCTGTCTGTCTGTCTGTCTGTCTGTCTGTCTGTCTGTCTGTCTGTCTGTCTGTCTGTCTGTCTGTCTGTCTGTCTGTCTGTCTGTCTGTCTGTCTGTCTGTCTGTCTGTCTGTCTGTCTGTCTGTCTGTCTGTCTGTCTGTCTGTCTGTCTGTCTGTCTGTCTGTCTGTCTGTCTGTCTGTCTGTCTGTCTGTCTGTCTGTCTGTCTGTCTGTCTGTCTGTCTGTCTGTCTGTCTGTCTGTCTGTCTGTCTGTCTGTCTGTCTGTCTGTCTGTCTGTCTGTCTGTCTGTCTGTCTGTCTGTCTGTCTGTCTGTCTGTCTGTCTGTCTGTCTGTCTGTCTGTCTGTCTGTCTGTCTGTCTGTCTGTCTGTCTGTCTGTCTGTCTGTCTGTCTGTCTGTCTGTCTGTCTGTCTGTCTGTCTGTCTGTCTGTCTGTCTGTCTGTCTGTCTGTCTGTCTGTCTGTCTGTCTGTCTGTCTGTCTGTCTGTCTGTCTGTCTGTCTGTCTGTCTGTCTGTCTGTCTGTCTGTCTGTCTGTCTGTCTGTCTGTCTGTCTGTCTGTCTGTCTGTCTGTCTGTCTGTCTGTCTGTCTGTCTGTCTGTCTGTCTGTCTGTCTGTCTGTCTGTCTGTCTGTCTGTCTGTCTGTCTGTCTGTCTGTCTGTCTGTCTGTCTGTCTGTCTGTCTGTCTGTCTGTCTGTCTGTCTGTCTGTCTGTCTGTCTGTCTGTCTGTCTGTCTGTCTGTCTGTCTGTCTGTCTGTCTGTCTGTCTGTCTGTCTGTCTGTCTGTCTGTCTGTCTGTCTGTCTGTCTGTCTGTCTGTCTGTCTGTCTGTCTGTCTGTCTGTCTGTCTGTCTGTCTGTCTGTCTGTCTGTCTGTCTGTCTGTCTGTCTGTCTGTCTGTCTGTCTGTCTGTCTGTCTGTCTGTCTGTCTGTCTGTCTGTCTGTCTGTCTGTCTGTCTGTCTGTCTGTCTGTCTGTCTGTCTGTCTGTCTGTCTGTCTGTCTGTCTGTCTGTCTGTCTGTCTGTCTGTCTGTCTGTCTGTCTGTCTGTCTGTCTGTCTGTCTGTCTGTCTGTCTGTCTGTCTGTCTGTCTGTCTGTCTGTCTGTCTGTCTGTCTGTCTGTCTGTCTGTCTGTCTGTCTGTCTGTCTGTCTGTCTGTCTGTCTGTCTGTCTGTCTGTCTGTCTGTCTGTCTGTCTGTCTGTCTGTCTGTCTGTCTGTCTGTCTGTCTGTCTGTCTGTCTGTCTGTCTGTCTGTCTGTCTGTCTGTCTGTCTGTCTGTCTGTCTGTCTGTCTGTCTGTCTGTCTGTCTGTCTGTCTGTCTGTCTGTCTGTCTGTCTGTCTGTCTGTCTGTCTGTCTGTCTGTCTGTCTGTCTGTCTGTCTGTCTGTCTGTCTGTCTGTCTGTCTGTCTGTCTGTCTGTCTGTCTGTCTGTCTGTCTGTCTGTCTGTCTGTCTGTCTGTCTGTCTGTCTGTCTGTCTGTCTGTCTGTCTGTCTGTCTGTCTGTCTGTCTGTCTGTCTGTCTGTCTGTCTGTCTGTCTGTCTGTCTGTCTGTCTGTCTGTCTGTCTGTCTGTCTGTCTGTCTGTCTGTCTGTCTGTCTGTCTGTCTGTCTGTCTGTCTGTCTGTCTGTCTGTCTGTCTGTCTGTCTGTCTGTCTGTCTGTCTGTCTGTCTGTCTGTCTGTCTGTCTGTCTGTCTGTCTGTCTGTCTGTCTGTCTGTCTGTCTGTCTGTCTGTCTGTCTGTCTGTCTGTCTGTCTGTCTGTCTGTCTGTCTGTCTGTCTGTCTGTCTGTCTGCCGATATGTTCCTTATAGAATCGAAAACTACTGAACCGATCGGTGTGAAAATTTGCTTGTCTCCTTCCTTTTGAGGCCGAGGAAGGTTCTTATGATGGTTATAAACCCCTCCCGCCACTTAGAGGGAGGGCTCCCATACCAATGAACCACGAATTTCTGCATAACTCGAGAACTAATCAAGCAAATGGAACCAAATTCGGGATGCATTTTATCTGGCTAAGTAACGGGGGGATTGATTTCTACTTTACTGTGAGGAAAAATTGAAAATTTGTAAATTAAACTACCCATGCTTTCATAGTGACATAACTGCCAAAATGAGTTATCTAAGGTTGAGCTCCTCAGAAACTTGCTATACTCGAGATTGTGACAGATTCACGATTTATGTACAACACATTTTAATTTGTGTTGTATATATACGAATACGAAGTTTGTCAGGTCAGCTAGTTCTTAAATGAAACACCAGATCTTAATATGCACATGAAAATTTTTCGTCTAGACAAACTACCTATAATGCAAAATTTTGAGATATCTAATTATTATTGTAATCTGATTATAGAATCGATCCACTAAATAATTTGGAAAATAATTACCCCATTAATCAGCGAGCACTACATGGAAAACGTCAATTAATATTTAGCAATGAAAATATTGAGTATTGCAAACCAACCCATCGTTGAATTCCAGCCAACCGAATGTGCTCGAGTTCCCGTTCCCCCCGTCCCCCCCAGCTACGCGCCGGCCACTGACCAATGTATGCGCAAACAAACGTCCCTCCGCTCGCTGGCTGATCGCAATCAGTCCCAATCTGCGGAAAGCGATTAATTTTTAATGCCATCCACGACGTGTTTATTGGCACATCAACAAGCTTTTAATTAGAGTAAATTCAATTGGAAAGTATTTCCACTGCAATTTCCCATACCACGCCACCATTCGGGCTAGAGGCTACTTTTCCGTGAAAAGTCGCTGCTTTAGTATCGGTTTGGGATTGAGCAGCGAGCTACGCAAAAAGCTGCCGGATAAATCGGAACATTATTCATTCTACAGAATCTGCTTTCGAATTTAATTGAATCGATGTTGCTGATGAATTGCTAAACTAAACAGAGAAAAAAAATACAAACTGCAATTTTCGGTGGAAAGCTCGAGCTTTGACCGTCTCTCCTCCCGTTCTGTACACTTCATAAAAATCACAGCTGCGAAGTATGAACAACGAAGTTTAGTTGAAATCCGCGACTTATTGACTAATGACTGTTTGAAACGAAATAAATTTGTTCGCCTTCCCGTTACGGAGTGCAAAGTTGTGCGCGCTTCGGTACTATACTGGTACCGGTATCCTGATCCTGATGCCCCGGAAAGGTAAGACGAACATGAGTAATGAGCACAAGTTTCCTCATTTATAATGTTCCGGCATAGCAAAAGGTGTATGGTTGGCAGTGTACGAAAGAATATGTGTGTATGTATACAGCTAAGTTCGGTGCAAAGTACCTACCCGAACCGATGGGAAAGATGGATTTTGCTCCGGCAAGCGTGAATTAGATATATGATGAAGAAACTGAAACGAAATTCTTGCAGGAACCTTCTGTCGCAAGAAGAAAATTGGAAGGTAAGTTAATGAATCGTTTAGTTTGTTCAAGTTGGGAAATTGCGCGCGGTGTGTTGTACTAACAACTAAGGCAATGCTTTGGATGATGGGTTTTTCGTCCATAGGTTTTTCCCAAAACATTCGAAGAATTGGGATTTGTTAAACTGTTTCTAAAAAAGTACTGCCCCTATAAGTGTACAGCTGTTTGATATGAATTTTACTGTAGAAGTTTCACAATTAGAACACCGACACTGATTTTCCATACATAGTTTCAGCTACAGCTTCGGCAGCTGGAAGCAAAGGAAACGACGAATCGGAAAAATTTGAATTTCATTACCGTCAGCGGTAATACCATGTGCCGCTCTCGGGAAGAATTGTAAATTTATAACACAAAATCTTTCCATTAACTCACTACTCAAATTCGTTTAGCACATCTTAACACATGCAGTCCTACAGATTCTGGTTGGTAAGATTTTCACCCATATTAAATTGATACATTTACTGCTTCTTACACAGATTTTCAGAAAGTAAACTTTACCTCAAACCTTGTGCATACAACGTGCGTTAAACCATGTATTCAATGAACATATTTTCAGCGTTCATTCAACTTCAACCTCAAGGGCAGTGAACTATAAAAACTAACTAAAGATACTGCAAAATTTAATTATTTAGCATAGCTCAAAATTTCGATTTCGCGAATTGAGTCATAGAATAAAATTATGATGTTTGACATGATTCAAACTGGGATACAATCGTTAATCAGTATATTTGAATACAATGCGGCTTTTGTCGTGCACTAAACGTGCAATTTTCATTTAGAATTTGAATGTCCTCATTTCTTCGTTTCCTTGTACCATCCTCCGGATATTGGAAAGGATTTCCCTTAAGCTCATCGATTGAATGAGTTTGGGGAAAAATTTAATACGGAAATTTGCAGAAACCTTTTGTGGGTTCTATTCCAAAATCAGCCCTTCGTTTGTTGATTGTCCATGTTGATGTAAAAACTTATCGCTTACTAAAGAAAGCAAAACCATTGGATCTCGTCTATGGTATGCATAATGAACGAATTCACTTCCCCGGCAGCCAAACAGTAACAATTTCGAGCAAATACAGAAATCGAAACCAGCCAATAATTGCACTTATCCTTGTTGCAGCCGGTCAATCTTCCCCTCGCTGGCTGCTGATTACAGACAATATGGGAATCCCGAAATAACCATCCTACCGACCGACGGGCTTCTCCCTGTTCGGGCCAGTTTATGAGCCAAAACTAGTATAAATTACAACTAATACCATAAAGTAGCCGGCCAGTCGGCCAGTCAGTCAGCCAGCCAGCCAGCCAGCCAGTTGCCCGTTGCAGTACGGCTTTTATCGGCCGAGGTACGGGTGATGATTCTTGATTGACCATCTCCAATTTCTTTTTGGCTGGTTGAAGTGAACCAAGAACCAAGAGGGTGGCTAGTACAGTTTATTGGGGCTGAAACGTTTAATTTTAGGGTTATCGAAGCTCACTCCCTCAACCGTGGGTAGGATCAGAAACCCCTTCGAATCAGCTGTGTAGCATACGAGAAGCAGGGAGACACTGCGGTCCAAGCCAAGCAATCGTTTCATTTCCATTAAGTATAGTTGGATTTCGTTGAGTATAAGAAACATTTGAACGGCCATCAACTAAAGTGAAGGTATTTGATTAGTCTAATTGAGTTGATTTCTACGACGAAGAACGTAACCTTTGATGGAGATGAATGCTAAGCCGAATTTTATTTATGGATTGCGTTTTTATAGCTGTATGGAGCTCAACTCTAATGAATTAGTTTAATTTTTCTAGCAAAGTTCGCGAAATGATAGCATATTTTTCCATTCTAATAGGAAGTTGAGCTATGAAGATAATTTCATTATCTCCAGCGATTTATTGCAACGTGCAGAAGAAGAATCTATTTGATTTTGCTCTCTCGGAGGTTACCTTTTCCGATAAGCGAAGAGCAGTTTTTCTTTTGTAGTGTATTACTGTCTTCAATGTAGCGTTGGCTTTTTCTCTCTTTCTTTTTTGCTATAACGGAGTACTACAAAATACATGCTCTCAACTCTAAAAAAATTGTCTCAGTCGGTACGGTACTACACTTGCCCGGCACTATAAACAGAGCAAATAGGGGAGAGACGTCTACAGTGAGACACTTTTTTTCCAAAAATTTTAAAATTTTTTTGGTGATAGTTACCAACGAGATCTTCAATCCATTTGAAAGGTATATCCTTCTAGTTGTCTGAAAAAAAGTTTCAGCCCTTTTGGTTAAAAGATAAAATAGTTACAAACGCAAATGTGAAGGTGTCTTTTTGGCTCACTGTTCCCCAGTAGGTGGGAAGAATGAGACAGCGAGTATTGAATACTGAGACACATATTAGAATTAAACTTAAACCATATTTTTTGGTTACAAAGAATAGTTTAGAAGTCGGACTGTTTATTTTGTGCATAAAGGATACATTATTGTTGTGCATTATTGAAAATTCCGATTTTTCTCACATCTACATTTATATTCTTATAAAGGTCAAATCCTGGTTATCTGACCTTCAACTTACACTTCAGAACTCATTTACAATCAATTTATATGGATTGATTTACATTTCAACACAAATTTTTTTTTTGAAAATTACCCACATCTGTTTGTCTCATTGTTCCCAATAGGAATGTTTTATAAGAAATAGTGAAATAGTGGTGTTAGCAAACAATTCGATGGTCTTATATTTTTTATTTTTATCTCTCATTCCTATGAGATGCCATATAATAAATTTAATTTGGATTAGTTATGCGATTTGCCGTTAAAAATCACCTGAAAATGATCGCAATAAAATTTACTTTGACCCCCCCAAAAACGACTTTTGTTGAAAAATATACTAAAAAATTAACAAATTTTTCTCAAACTGTATTATTTGATATAGATTCACAAACTTCACTTTGCAGGAAAATATCATGGCTCTTGTACGTTTTATGGCGAAGCTATTCCCGATGTCTCACTGTTCCTGTTGTCTCACTGTTAACTACTCTCCCCTAGTCTAGACTCTAGGGTATGAAGAGAAGATTTACACTGCTTGTAGCTGTGTTCAACCAGAGCAAAATGCAATTTCTCTGTTCTTTTACTGCCAAGATGATCAAACAGATGCCTGCACAGATATCTTTGAAGAGCAACTTGCAATGAAAATTTCCGAGAAAGTTTGAACGCTAAAAAGACAACTCAAGAACCTCATGGCGAAATACTCCACAATTTGCACAATTTTAGGAAGAGAGTAGAAAAGCTTGAGCAATGAGCCGAAAGCTACAAGCATATACTGAATGAAGTACTGTCTTCTTCAGAGGCTTGACCAGACGTTTGGTTGGTAAACGGCTGGATAATTCGTAGCATAGACTCCATAGTAGTCCTTAGCCTCTTATTCAACAACGTCTGGTCCTACATCCTCGTGATACCAGCCGGAATGCGAGCGAGGATCGGGTAAGCAACCCCTATGAAAACTTAGGTCGTATACTGGCAGAGAAAGAGGCACCCATGCGAGCGCTGATTGTCGCAACGAGGAATAACCTTGTCAGCCATGAGCGTCTGCAGGCTTGCCATTTCCTCACTCATTGTGGAAAAAGTGCATCTTTTTATGTTTTTATGCCAAAAATAAAGAGAAATATAAACAAACTTTAGTTTCTCATTGCGCGAAAAAGCTACTGCATGGGAATTCCAATGTTGCCATATCTATCATCCACTATCGTCATATGCAGCATTTTCTGCACTGTTGCCCCTGCGAGAAGTCTAAACAGTTTTTTATGTGTCCCACACACTTAAATGATTCTACCTGTAAATAGGTCGGATTTAATTAAAGCTAGGTTGAAACTACTCAAAATGCCATTAAAGTGTACAAACTCAAACTTTGGGTAAAAATTTCAACGAATTTTGGCTACTTGTTACCGATAATTGAATTATTCGCTATGACAAATAACGTACTTTAAAGTTCCTACTACCAATTTTTTGGTTGAAAAACTACTCAAAATCTGAGTTTGTACTCTTTAAGGGCATTTTGAGTAGTTTCAACCTAGCTTTAACTAAATCCGACCTATTTACATGTAGAACCATTTAAGAGTGCATATCATGGGCAGCCAAAAAGTGTATTAACATTTTGTTGCTCAGTTCACTCCCTCAATAAGTAGAAGGTAGAACATGTGCGTGCAGGTTGCAGAGGAATCGCAGTCAGTAAAAAAAGAAAAGTTAAAACAAAACGGAGCACAATAATTCGCGATTGAGTAAAGTGTGAATTTTTCTCTTCTCTTTTTTTATTCTGAGGAGCAACCCAAGCAACAATGGAAGTTTTATTGTACTCTTTGGGCGGTTTTCAAGGCTAATTTTGGTCTTAAATGCCGTCATAAGAGTGTGATAAAACCTGAAATGTTACCAGGGAATCATCCTTGAGAGTCTGTTAGAGGTGGCTCTTACCCAAACAACCAAAAGTTCCGATAAAAGGGGATTTTTGGCTTAATCAGCGAACGAAATGATTATGAATAGAACTCTATTCAGCTTAATTTTTAAGTAATTGACCGTACTTTTAGGTTCATATTTGATTATTAAACTTCGAAGGGAATACAAAGCAACTTTTAACAGAACTAGAAAGTTCGCAAAAAGTCCACTTAAGTCGCTATATAGAACACTGTTCAGCTCAAAAAGAAACTCCAATAATCTTAAAAATAAAAAAAGGTTGGAGGAATTTTCCCACTTCTTCCTGTTTTGTAGATTCATGTCATTTCCCATTTAAACTAAGGCATTTAATTTCGGTTAATAGTAATAAACAATATAAATTATTTTATTTAATGAAAGATCATCAGAAGAATAATTGACTGTTTCTTTTATAAATATTAATTTATTGTAACTTACCACACACCACCAACTAAACCTCGGGGATTGGAACTCGAGTACTACCTTTCGGTGACTTAGATGCAGACCACTGCTCCGTTGCTGAAATATGCGATTTGCATCGATTTTACTCGATGAATTTTTCATTTACCACAGCCCCGAAACGAACTTACGCTCAAGATCAACTCATCGACAAAATTCATGTCACTAACATCGTCATGGATGGCGCAATGCATCAGGATAGGCTTGCAACGCGGAAGGCTCGGGTCCAAATCCAGCAGCGGTAGGTGTTAGGTATAGCGTAGAGCTTTTTATGTAGTCTATCTTAATCGCATGAACCGACTTTACAGAAGTTGGAAGGAGGCAGAGGTAAAAATAGAAAAGTATAAAAATAGTAATCAAAGTGCTATTTATTAATTTTTGACAGAGTTTCTCTAGAAGCTGCTTAGTGCTCTATGCAGCGAACTCAGGGCAACTTTTAAGTTGCGTTAATTACAGGTAAAGCTGCTTAGCAAGCTATTGATCCATAGACACAAAGCTTGTCAACCTTCCTTAGACAGCATTATCCAAACTTTTAGTTACTTTCAAGTTGCATGTTGAACTTTCAAGCTGTATGTTGAACTTTCAAGTTGTTACAGATGTTAACGGTACTGTATTGAGAATGAAGTTCGGTTTACAAATGTAGTGTCTGGTTGTTCAGCAAGAAAGTTCTGAGGAACTAAATTTAAACCAAATATGAACTTCCAAGTTCATTCCTTAAGTGAAATTCGAACTTTTGGTTGCTTGGGTAGTGGCTTGACGACTCTCAACCAAGTGCGCTGCTGTACTCTATCGTGCTTTTTACTCTCCCACTTCAGGAGCAACTTGTAAACGCGACTTACGTTGGTTAATATAATCAACAGACGGTATCGCTATTTGAGAACGAGTGTTCGTTTCTCTTCGATTCGCATATCTCTCACTCGTTTACTCAACGAACGATCAATCATTTTCCGATGTCGCGCTATCTCAGTCTGACTCAGAAATTAGGCCACTGAAATTGCGCGAACACTCGAACCGAGCTGTCAGCCAAATCTCACTTTTCGAGCAGTCTAATTCTACACTCTTATTTTGTGGTTATTCTTTTTGCAACTTTATTATATCGACTTTATATCAATTCATGCCATATCTACTACATACTCCAGGTGTGACATTGCGATTCTCGTTTCGAGTGATTTTGGTTCATTTCGACCACGTTAAACGAATAGGCGAAACGAACCAAAATCACTCGAAACAAGAATCGCAATGTCACCCCAGGTTAGGAGAGGCTCACGACAGCGTCTGCTCCGGAGAAGACGGCTATAATAAGAAAGGTGTTGTATCGGCACTATACCTAAGATGGCAGCCCCATGACGAGACTCGATAGCGTGGCCCAAGTAAAGCAACCTACCTAAATCTATACAATCAAGGAAACATATAATCCAGGAAATTAGTTTCTTCAGTTACAACATTGCCACGGGACATCAAGATAGTCGTTAGGGGTATGACCCCAGATCGGCAGGGAAGCGAAGTATAGACTAGTAGTGATCGGGCCCCATAACTAGTCTGCACGGCGACACAATCAATAACAGCTAACGATGCATAAACTTTGCAGCTTCTCGTCGCCTGCTGATCAGAAGCACTTTCTTTCCCTGCAAAGATATCCACAAAGCCAGCTGGAGATTGCCTGATCAACGAACATTGAACCAAATCGACCATATTCTCATCGATGGCTAGTTTTTATTGAACAACACCAACACACGCTCACTGTGGGGTGCGGATATCAATTCGGATCATAATCTAGTAGCAGTAGTTGTGCGCTCAAAACTACCTCGAAGACGCGAAATGATTGGTTTGACTAGGAATGTCAACAAGCGCTGGAGAGGAAAAAGAGAACTTGGAGAAACTATTCGAGCATTGTCACGAGGAAGAATTTGGCCAAGAATCGACAAGCCCGGGATGAGTTGACCACGATTCTGAGGAGGAAAATGCATCAGAAGGAAGATTGAGATCGTGAAAAGCTAGAACAACTATTCCGTGCCAATGAGACCCACAGGTTTTATGAGAAGGTAAATCAATCTCGTAAAGGATAAACATCGAAGCCTGATAGGGACAAGGAGAGAAACCTGGTCACAAACGAGCGCAAAGCGGTCGACAGGTGGAAGCAGATCTTAGATTACCATCTTAATGGTGATATAAGAGAAGGAGTTAACCTAGGAGTGCCCACAAACAATAACAACGTACCGGTTCTCGATCTTGAAGAGTTCCGGCAAGAAATAGGACAACTGAAGAATAATAGAGCCACCGGAAAGGTCCGACTCCCGGCAAAACTCTACAAAACTGCCCAAGAACCGCTAGCAACGGTACTTTACTGGATAATTTCAAGGATTCCGTGGAAGGAGGAGAAACTACCGAAACTGTGATTACCGCGGCATTACGCTCCCAGCTCCCAGATTTAATTATGTCATCTATCTACAATAGCAAGAAAATTCGTAGGGCAGTATCATTTGGGCTTTATGGAGGCTCGTGCTACTACAAACCAAATTTTGTTCTCCGACAAATCCTCCAGAAATGTCGGGAGTACAACGCGTCGTGGGTTTCTGGGCAGCATATGATACAGTTGAACTCTTACTGCTATGGCAGATAATACACGAGTACGGTTTTCTGGACAAACTGACGCGGTTGATCAATACTACTCTGGAGCGACCCTGGATATGGTGAGAAAGCAACGTTAGCCTCCCATGGACAGTGACTATTAACGGCGATGAACTGGAAGTGGTTGATGAGTTCGTATATTTGTGATCTCTGGTCACCGCCGACAAAAATACGAGTAAGGAGATTCAGCGACGCATTCAAGCTGGAATTTCCTTGCTGGAAGCCTAGTTTTCCCTCCACAAGATGCTTCGATCAAAGAGCACATGCCGCCGCACAGAGCTGACGATGTACAAAACGTTAATCCGACTGGTAGTCCTCTACGAACTTGAGACAGTAACATTGCTTACGGAACACAGAAGTGCATTTGCCATATTTGAACAAATGGTGTTGCGAACTATTTTTGGCGGAGTATTTTTTTGTATGCCAGAAGGGCACTGGGTTCAAAAATGCCACTGCGACAATCACAGCGCAGTCACTGCGACATTGCAGTGAAATTCGTTCTCTTCAAAAACCCCATCGGCATGCCACGGCATAAGACAAAGAGGGGGCAAACGTGCTAGATGGCTGGTTGAAGCCGACTTGTGTGTATCGAAATGCTCAACGAATTGGTGATGACTGGCATAGGACCGGGTACAGGGGACGGGTATCCTTGATACAGCAAGAACCACACCGGCTCTCTGCTGGTAGAAGTAAGTAAGTAAGTTGGCTAACCTGAAAGGCCATTTTGTTCCACCAACTCTTTATCTCTGTCGCATCCTGAGTCATCTTTGCATTCTTCTTTTTGTTTGACAATTGCCCAATATCGGCAGTTCCACTGCAGTGGCAGCTTGTCAATTCAAGCCAAAACTGTACAGGTCTATTGCAAGTTTTAATGTACGGAAGAATACGTTTTTTCAGCCACTCATGCTCAAAAAAACCTGTTTCGTTTTGTCCGTAGCTGTAAACACCTTACCAGACCGTAAGCTTTCTTGCGAATTTAACGGCAAAAATGAGTTTGAACTGGCTAGGGACATCAGCTCTACAAATGGCTTTATAGATCTTTTGTCCGGGATGCTGCCCATAATCCATCCTCATATATATTTCGTCCTCCACGAGGATGCATGCTTCGTACTTCGTAAGAAGCTCATTGTACAACTTCCGGGCACGTGGCTTGGCCATTATATTTTACTTCAACGTTCTGTTTGATTACTTACTGGCCCAAACAGGTCGAAAGCGTTCTTGCAGACAAGTCCTTTTGACAGTACTTTGGCTGCCATTGAATTTCTTGGCGGTAACATAATCAGACCTGGATTTGCCCTAATCGTTCTCAACGCCTTCTACCTTCCAAGCTTCGGATACTTAGTGATGCTTGCTATGATCCTGCCGATCGACAGTATGCCGCTCACAGAAATGTTTGACATGACCAATTTGGCCAATATTGACGACTTCGCGATTTTGAAACCTAATCATGCCGATTTTTCAAAATGGGTGTCCAAGTTATGGACACCCATAACTTCTATGAAACAGTACTCTTTCTGCACTGAAAGAGAAGCCATTGCCCAACAAGTTGCTGTGAAAACTGTGAACTGTGAACACTGCAGCAAAACAGATTGTACATCCAGATATTAAATGACTCATGCTTTAGGAATTCGAGCACCAGAACGATGGTCACGTTACGAAGAAATGGGAACCTGCAAGCTGGGCGGGGTGATAAATATGTTGGTTGTAGGTTGACAAAATTTATGAAGAGTAACCAAGAGTAAACAAATTGACAAGATAAATGTAATGCGACCAAGAATGATACTACCTCCGGTATCAATGTCGAGAAAATAAACCCTCCAAAGGTGGCTGTGGTGAAGACGTACAGGATTGAGGGTTTGCCGATATATACAATGGGCAAATGTACCTTCATTTGATTTCACATTTTTGGAAAACTTTGTAGGTTTCATAGACATTAGAGATTATGCAGATTTTATATTTGGACGAATTTGGAGAATTTTTATAAATTTTAGAAACTCTTCGTAGCGCACAGAATTGTAGGATCTTTTTAAAATAAACTTTAACTCTACACTTGCTAGGTTTCCAAATATTGGTTCTAGTATACAAACGCTTATCACCGACAGTTGAATCGTGAAAAGGAAAACTTTTGCTTCAATTCAGGAACATGCTTCTCTGTGAAACTTGCGAACAGTTTGCCACCACCTCGAGCGAAAAGTTCTCCGAACAGAGAACATCATTCCGTAGGGAAATCCAACCGTTTACAGGGAAAATACCAGCAGCCTGGAATCCACTTTCCTTTTTGCGTTGCTGCATTCCAAGCTTGTTTCTGTGAAACTTAGAAGGGGAACTTTCCATACTGCAAAAGAAACTGGCCCAACATCTCGTCGTATCGTCGCCGGTAGTGGCCCAAACTTATGTGCAATGTGCAATTTAGCGATAGATGACAGTTGCTGGCGATACGGGTTTCCGCAGTGACCCCCAACGATACGCGTCTCATTTTCCCAAGAGGAAGCCAGCTGCAAAGGGTGAACTCTTCCGGTGCTCGCTGAGGGTGTGTTTACAGTGATTTGAAAGAAAATGGTATCTTGAAACTTGTGTTCGAAATTCAGAACTCATTCAAATTAGCCAATCATGTAGGTAGATTATACGTTAGGTACTTGCTTTACAAAATATTACATAAAAGACGTTTGACTATCTGCAAATGCCAAAACAAAAATGGTACAGAAAAGTTCTGCAGATTGGCCATCAAGTTAACAAACGAAATGTCTTCAAAAGGTAATCTTATCCACATCCTATGCAGTGATATCATTCGCAAAATTGAGTAGATACAACTTTACATTGCTCGAAAATCTCGAGTCAAGCATCGTGACTGCCCGATCGGGATAGCCATCTCTGCACAACACATCACGAAAATGCTCCTTCGGAAGACGGCCACTAAATAATCATTCGCTCCCACACCGCCCAATGGGCTCAGGGCTCCAACCCAAGGCTGACCTGTCTAATGCGTGACGGTCGGTGCTAACCGAACCGGTGCTCTCGAAGAAGCAGCAGAAAACGATTACTGGAAAATAAATTGATTTGAATTTAATTTACACTTTGTCAAGCAACACGCGGGATGGCAGCCGATGGTTCCTCCGGATACGAAGCCAGCGCTCCTCGGTGAAGGTTTAGCCCACATGTTCAGCGCCAAACAGCAGACAGCAGCCGAGCATCGGATCGGTTGGGAGGATAAATTGAATTAAATCCTTGCCGCTTGGCAGCGCAGGCTGGCTGGGTGGAATTGCACTGCAATTCCTCGGCTCGCGTGTAGTAGAAGAAGATAGATGGCCCGGATTGATCTGTTGTGGACAATCTTCCGATTGGCCGTTTCCCAGCTTCACCGATTTTCTTGCCCTCTACCGTGGTCGAGCGAAACCGTTCTGTCACGTAATGAACAGCTTTTTTCTCTGTGAATTAAATATTTTATTTTATCATTTAATTCGATTTTTTATCGCAAATTCAATAAATTACTGTGTCGTTACAGTTTTCTTAGCCATGCTCTTGTGAACCAGTTTAACTTCATTAGCTTGTTGTTCCCTTTGGCATCTCGCCGGGCGCTGACAGAGCGTGGTATGGTACAACATTATTTTAACAGGAGATTTTTGCCAGCTGGTGCCAGGTAGAACGGAGCGGAATGGCCCTTAGCGCAGCATCCGTTTTGAGATAATTTAGCTAAAATTTATAGCTTTGCTGTTAATGCAAATTGATAATTTTGCTAGTGCTTGACTCGCGTAACAAAATTTGTACCAACACCAAATAGTAAATATTTAATAAATAACATTCTTTAAAATATAAGAATCAACAATTGCTCCAAATAGACTACAAATTAAGCGAATCACGAATCGTCGCATTTTAATACCGTACTGTGCCAGTAGAATTCGATGGAAACAAAATTGCTTCGGGTTTTGACCAAAAACCAAACCGAATCAATATCGGTTGAAACGTTAGAACGAGTGAACCGTATAAAAATGGTTCAACTGTCAACTGCAGCAAGCAGACCCACCGTTGGTCAACTGCTTGTTTGTTGGGTAAAATGTTGGGTAAAATTATTAATGTCATTCGGTTTTGGTACGGATAAAATAAATTAAACTGGTCGTACAATCGCTTTCTTTTCGTACTACAAACCTAGAAAGAGTAAACACTGCATTGTTTCCTTTGAATTGATTTCTCTGGTTGAATGACGAACTGAAACTAAAGAGTAATTAATTGAGTTTTCTTAAATTCGCAATTTTAACTTAATCATTTTACAAATAAAAACCTCATAATATCCACCTAATTTAAAACCAAATAAATCAATTTGATGTTTGTTTTATTTATTTTCCAGAGTCGTTGAAGCTGTAGCTGTACAGGCTGCAGCCTGTAAATTGATGTGGCAAGTTCATTATTCAATCGATGCGCTTGATGTAAATCAGATGAACTAAAATATTTACAATTAAATCAAGAGCAATTAGCTGTAATTTTACTGCAAGTTGCAATGTGTCGATCGCATGCATCGAAATTGGTTGGTACACGTTTGGTTCGTCCTTTAGAGTGGCTCATTATCGTTTCTACAAATTTCACTCATCATTGAAAAGAATTGAATATTTATTATTTTTTAAGTAAAAGTAAATAGGCGAATAAAATATCTTCAGACTATTTGTCCTCTATTATACGTAGAAGTTGTCTCCATTTAACATCAGCTTTGTTCTGAAAGCAACTGATTATTTTTTCGCATTGGTATGCTTTTTCTTGTAAATTTGGTCAAATCTAGTTTTAAGTTCAATTCCAAATATAGGGTAAGGAACGAGTTAAGCAGTGTCACCTATTTTAATCAGTTGAACATAAATGAGCCGAAAATGCACTTTTTTATTCATATTTTCAAAATCTTTTGATAGGATCATCTTCACAAATCACTTAACGATACATTTGATTCACACAAACACAATTTATTGGGTTTCCGACAAGAAATATGATGAATTAAAAATTGTTGTCCAAAAACGTACATTTTTCAGCTGCTGAAGGCAATCGCCACCTCGCTACTAACGAATCCATCACATTTTTCAGCACTGATTACAACCACTCTAAAAGTCAAGCACTCAATTGTCACATACGATATTATTCACTCTCTTTTTTTCTATTATCTAAGGCTTTGTCACTAGCCGAAATTTTTATTATTTTCTAACAAAACTGAAAACAAATTCTGAATTGACGGAACCTGTTCACCAGTAGCAGCAGCTGCAGCACAACTGATGAACTATCGTGTTGCCAAGACACTGTTTCGGTTCTGGAACTAAGAATTTTAAGTTTGAAATTAACTGAAACCTCCTATGGTGAAAACGTGGTTCAATACTTTCAAGAGAAATGTATGTTCATAATTAATTTTTCTTTATTAAAAACAACACAAAAGACAGCTTTTTCAATAATTTTCGAAGATTTTCTCAGTGATTTAATAAAGCAACGATGTGTTTCAATGTTATTTGCTTTGACAACACTGTTCTGAGTCGGATCGTTTGTACTGCTATGTTTACCTCTTTTGTTCTCCCACCATCCTTATGAACCGCGAGTGAGACGTCAAACTCGCAGTTTCCCATAAGAACACTAGAGAATAAAAGAGACGACGAATACCGTTTGCCGAACGGTGCGGTGAGTGTATGTCCCGATAAACAATTTAGATAGATGGCATTTTACGCATCTATGCCTATACGCTATGCCGATTACGCATCAGATGCCGATTAGTAGGTCGCGGATAGGAACGCGAACTTACTGAATAGGGGGAAAAGTTCGAGGGATTTTTTACGGGGACGTAAAAAATTCAGATTTCAGGATTGCTTAACAAAGCACCTTGAGGGTGAAAATATGTTCGGTCTGATCAAAATTAGTTCCACCGCTCCAACTTTTAAAGCGAAAAATCAAAAGTTTAGCTCAACAATAGTGTCTTCCAATGGTAACAGCTTGAAGAACTAAAGATAGCAAGAAGATTGGTATGCTGATATTCCCCACTTAGTCAACCCATCGCTTGTAATAAGGAAAAACAATCAGTGATCCGCTTAGACTGCTTAAAACTAGTTCTTTACCCTAATTTAAGGGCAATTTATATCCAGTTTAAGTCAAGTTAAAGTCCAATTTCATATTCATTGCCAAATCTAGCAAAGCCGTGGGTTTATCCAGCTTTTTACGAGCCATAATGGCCATAATCCGCGCGTTCACGGTGAAACTAAAGGAATGTACGGAAAGAAAACGTGCGATGTATTAGGGAAATGTCAAAAATGCTGTTGAAATATTACGAACACGTCCGCCATTATGGCTCGTAAAAAGCTGGATAGGGTTACGAACCCTCTTCGTCATACGTAAGCACGATTCATATTTTATTGCGAGTTTTTATAAGAATTAATCCGCTAGTACTCAAGTTTTTTACAGCAGATAAATCTAATACATCTTGCCTGTACATGTATAACCATTTAGTCCGAAACAATATTTCGGAACTTACATATCTCAGTGGAACAATTTTTCATGCTCCAGCGGTAGTCCGTCATACGAAAATTCACTTCGTCATAAGCAAGATTTCTTTCGTTTATTCTGGACAGACCGCAATTATTTACAAAAATCTATGCACGTATTCTATGAGCCGTGTGCAAGAGCTTCCCACTTACTATAAAAAAAAGTGGAAATAGTTTGATTCACAGCTCAAAATTTCAAGTAGTTACTCTTCGTCATACTCAAACTTCTCTTCGTTATACGCAAAACTTGTGGAAAAATCAAGAGGACTTCTATTTTTTGAACAAACAGTGAGAAATAGTAATTTTCTAACATAATCTTTTCCTCGATAGCGAAGAGACAATCTATAAATATCAGTACCAGGTTAGTTTGACTGTGATTCGCATCAAAATTGGTTATAATG
This sequence comes from Sabethes cyaneus, assembly GCF_943734655.1. Lineage (NCBI taxonomy): Eukaryota > Metazoa > Arthropoda > Insecta > Diptera > Culicidae > Sabethes > Sabethes cyaneus. The sequence continues at coordinate 69,849,716 of NC_071354.1, read as the reverse complement.
TTGGTTTCTTGCACATGTGACTGGAAAGTAGACGAAGACCCGACGTAGACAAACCCATCCAGCACCCTACCGTCTTTAGACATTACCCTTCGCTTCGCAGACTTCGCAGCCGCCTGGTTACATGATAATTACGGTGCCAGTGCAACGATCCTACTGACACTATCTAGCAAGCACTACCTAGCCAAAATTCGAATTGATGCAATGCATTTTAGGATGAATAGGATTACCTACGAATGGTCGAAACACAAAAAGCAGAATCACAAATGGATGAAATAACAAATGGCGCAGTAAATCTAATGGCCGAATTAAGATGGCTGGAAGTCACAGAAAATATACGCGGCCTTCGACCTGCTAAATGTTGGGTATATATTGTCCTTACTCAGTACCGCTCTTTCGGACTCAACCAAGGGATAAGGGTCAGTAAACCTTGAAATATGCATGCACCTAAATTGAGGGGATTTCTGCCGGGACGCTGACTCCTACAGAGGCCGCCACTTCCGATAGCGGATCGCAGGCGTATACTCGCAGACTGTGCCGTTTTACACTGAATCAACGAGGAAATCTTGCTAGTGCCGGGGTAAATAAGTCTTGTACCTTATAATGGGCGTAACTCATTTGCGATTAAGAGAAAAAAAGAAGTATCTATCATCTATTCTGCTGTTTGATGCTTGAAAGAATTGCCAACATAAAAAATAAGGTGCAGAGTGTGTGTGTGAGTCTTGTTGTTCTGAGACTAAGGTGCCAGTAATTTACGAAATTTTTCCTTCATTATTTTTTATTTTTATAAAACGCATCAACATCTTTTTAAATTATTTCGATAATCTCTTAAATAGTTTAACATTGATCTTAAAAACATTATTTTTATTAATATTATTCTAGAAAATAATTTTCGGTAAGTTTAGTCAAGTAGGGGTTCGACCTTTCGTGATTCGACTAAATACAATTTCGGTCTTCTTTAAAGTTGTTGGAATTCGATCATTTGGATTTCGGCTATTTGTTATTCGGTTATTCGGTATCAACTCTGCGAGACGATGATGGAAAGACTAAGTAAATTAACAAGAGAAAGGCGGATAAACCTATACATCGGGGGGCTGCCCCCGCAGTAACCAACAATGTGATATATACAGGTGTGGCGATAAGTGGTGTTAGTGCAATGAAGAAATTTCATAATGGCGTAGGTGGAATCTCAAACCGACCAATCACGATGAAGCGTGACATCAAACTCCAAAAACAAACCCCATTGTCCGACGCTGTTTGTTTTTGTAGTTTGACGTCGTTTTCTGATTTTTCGCTACTAATACTATCAAATGTCTTCTTTTTCCACACCTTTTTAAACCTCATTGAATGACCGGTACTTCCGACAACGGGTTGCCGGCAACACTCGCGGCCTGCGCACGACTCGCCCTGAATCATATCTAGGACAGGACGTGCCAAGTGTCAACCGCGACGTTGACCTAAAATTGACCCAATTTCTGATTGGTTGAAAGCGATGAGCAACCGTTGACTGGAAAATATAACGCGGTATCGCTTTCAGTGTTGCTGAAACTTATTAGTGGGAATACGACAATAAGTTATTATTTCCGAATTTTGATTTCTTTTGTATTCTGTAGTTCTATGCTTGGTTCACCATTAGTTTTGTTTGTACACGAATTTTAATTTTCAAAGTGAAGTGCAAAACATGATTTTGATCGCATAAACTACGCCACAGTTCGGGAGCTGTTGTTCGGCAAACGAAGTTATTCTTAAAATAATATGTGCAGGCAACAGTGGTGCAGAGTGTAGCAAAGAATATTCAATCGGGATGTTGTTGTTGTTAATCAGCTCCAGGCCGTGGTTTTCTCTGCTGTACGAAGAAGTCGTCTCCATTCCACTCGGTCCATGGCCGCAATTCGCCAGCCACGTAGTCTACGTAGGGTCCGCAGGTCGCCTTCCACTTGATCGATCCATCTTGCTCGCTGCGCGCCCCGCCGTCTCGTTCCAGTCGGATCGTTATTGAGAACTTTTTTAACCGGGCAGTCGTCCGACATCCTCACGACATGCCCAGCCCATCGCAGGCGACCAATTTTTGCGGTGTGAGCGATGGGTGGTTCCCTAAGCAGCTGATGCAATTCATGGTTCATTCGCCTCCTCCACGTTCCGTCTTCCATCTGCACTCCGCCGTAGATGGTGCACAACACCTTCCGTTCGAAAACACTAAGGGCGCGTTGGTCCTCCATGAGCATAGTCCATGTCTCATGGCCGTAAAGGACTACCGGTCTAATCAGCGTCTTGTAGATTGTTACCTCCGTGCGGTGGCGAATTTTGTTCGATCGCAGCGTCCTACGGAGTCCAAAGTAGGCACGATTTCCTGCCATAATGCGTCTTTGTATTTCTCTGCTGGTGTAGTTGTCGGCGGTAACCAGTGAGCCCAGATACACGAACTCTTCTACCACCTCGATTTCATCACCGTCTAAATGAATCCGGGGAGGGAGGTCAGCATTCACTTCTTTAGAACCTCTTCCTTTCATGTATTTTGTTTTCGATACATTAATGACCTATCCGGTTGGCTTCAGCTTTCAGTCCGATGTACGTTTCCCCCATCCTCTCAAAGGTACGTGTAATGATGTCAACGTCGTCAGCGAAACCAAGAAGCTGGACGGACTTCGTGAATATCGTGCCACTCGTGTCTATACCCGCTCTTCTTATCATATCCTCCAAAGCGATGTTGAACAGCAAACATGACAGCCCATCACCTTGCCGTAACCCTCTTCGAGATCCAAAGGGACTCGAGACTGCCCCTGATACTCGAACAACACACATTACTCGATCCATCGTCGCCTTGACCAATCGCGTTAGTTTATCCGGAAATCCGTAGTAGTGCATAGTCTGCCATAGCTGATCTCGATCGATCGTGTCGTACGCCGATTTGAAGTCGATGAATAAATGATGCGTGGGCACGTTGTATTCGCGACATTTCTGCAACACTTGCCGAAGCGCGAAAATCTGGTCTGGAAAATCTGCGGGCACCCATGAATCCCGCTTGATATTGCCCCACGAACTCCTTTGCAAATGGTGATAGTCGACGACATAAAAGTTGGGAGAGTACCTTGTAGGCGGCGTTCAACAGTGTGATTGCGCGGTAACTGCAACAAACCAACTTGTCGCCCTTTTTGTAGATCGGACACACGATGCCTTCCGTCCACTCCTCCGGTAGTAGCTCATCCTCCCAAATCTTGACAATGACCCAGTGCAGCGCTCTAGCCAGTGCGTCACCACCGTACTTCAGCAGCTCGCCGGGTAGCTGATCAGCCCCAGCCGCTTTATTGTTCTTCAGCCGACCGATCTCTTCTGCTACCTCCCGGAGGTCAGGGGCTGGTATTCTGTCGTCTTCTGCACGTGCTCCAAGATCTATTGCCATATCGTCACCTTCATGTTCAGCTACATCGCTGTTAAGGTGCTCGTCATAATGCTGCTTCCACCTCTCGATCACCTCACGTTCGTTCGTGAGAAGATTACCGCCTGAGTCTCGACACATATCGGCCTGCGGTACATAGCCTTTGCGCGAACGGTTTAACTTCTCGTAGAACCTCCGTTTATCGTTAGCACGGTACAGTTCTTCCATCGCCTCGCGATCTCGCTCTTCCTGTTGGCGCTTTTTCCTCCGGAAGACCGAGTTTTGCCTGTTCCGTGCTTGTTTATATCGATCCACAGTCGCCATCGTACGGTGTTGCAGCATTCTCGCACGTGCTGCATTCTTTTCCTGCACTAATTGCTCGCATTCGCCGTCGAACCAATCGTTTCTTCGGTTCGGATTCATTGTACCTAGTGCCGATAGAGCAGTGCTACCGATGGCGGTCTTAATGCCTTTCCAACCATCTTCAAGAGTTGCTGCACCAAGTTGCTCTTCCGTTGGTAGCGCTGCTTCCAGCTGCCGCGCGTATTCCTGGGCAACTCCGGTGACTCGTAGCTGCTCGATGTTGGGTCGCGGCGTACGACTTCGACGCGTGTTATGCACCGTCGAGAGTTTTGAGCGCATGCAGACTGCAACTAGGAAATGATCCGAATCTATATTCGCACTGCGGTAGGTGCGAACGTTTATAACATCAGAGAAGAATTTTCCGTCGATTAGAATATGGTCAATTTGGTTTTCTATTCGTTGGTCTGGTGATCTCCAGGTGACCTTGTGGATATCTTTGCGGGGGAAGAAGGTACTTCGGACTACCATTCCGCGGGAAGCTGCAAAATTTACGCATCGTTGGCCGTTGTCGTTCGTTTTCAATCGGGATGGCGGTAATAATAAGAAGAAGAGTAAGAAGCCAGATGGCACGTCCTGTCCTAGGTCTGTTGAGATTCTGGTAAAATTTTACCGATCTCGGTGCTTTTTTCACTGTGTGGCAGATCACTAAGTCGATCTTTTCTTCTGCACATGATAAATTCCCAAGATTTTTTCTAACGGCATTTTGCTATGAAACTAAGCCGATAATCTACAAACACATATCCAGCTGTTTTGCTATTTGTAAAGTAAAAGCCACACTATTGTAGCATGTGTTTTACTAGCACAAACTAATGGTTAGCAAATATTTGCATCAACCACTAACGAGTGTATTAAATTATTCTGCATGTTGGTGTTCTTCTTTAAACAATCAAACGAGAAAAAATATTCAACTGCATGGTTTTTATCGGTCAATTTCCATTACTTGTACCAACCGTTTGATAAAATTATGTGCCACGCTTAAAACCGGTTACCGTGGTTAATTTGAAAAAAAAAAAACTATCCGTTAGGAATCAAGAATTTTGATCCAATGACATTCACGGTCTATTAAAATTTCAATCCCGTCACCGCACGAGCTCGTACGAATAACCCACATTCAGTTCATTGCGAATAATTTTATCTCCACCGATGGCGCGTGCATATTTTTTACATCAGTAAAACGCTTATCTTTTGCTTCCCGATGAACCCCACGTGCCTACGGCACAAAGTTTACGGCCTGCCGTTGTCAAAACATATGTGAGCGAAACCACAAATTGCAAATTTGCCATCAACCATCTCATTAATAAGCAACTTCACCCCATCATCGTGAAGTGAAATCCACATTCACGTCTGAGGCAGGAAGAAAATGATCTACTCCCGAGAGGGGGAAAAATCGAATATCAAAACACACTCACCGATCGAATCGCACGAGCACGAGTATGGAAAACCAATTTCAGTGGCTCAATAGCGGTGCGTGAAAAAGGCATGCTTAAATTGAAAAACACCGCCAATACGAAAAAGCTTCCATCATTGCTGCCGCGAAGGGATACGTTGTTTTTCCGCCGCTCTACTATCGCAGCGCGGGAAGGATTTCCCTACTGGCGATATGCTTCTGCTGAGCCTTGTTTAGCAGGTATAGTGAGCGTTTCCGTATCGACGAGAGGCGATATACCATTCTCGTCTTCTTCCGGGAAAGCGTTGATGATAGCGAAGAAAGTGAGGCAGAGGGCACCGTTTTGATTTGATTTCTGCTTACCGAAGTGGAAAATGTCGTAAAATTGACACTCAAGATCTATATCGCAAAACACGAGTGCCATACGTGCGTCGGTCGCCGCAGCGATGATGATTTTGTTCCAACTGCAAGCATCTGCGACTGCGAAATTTGCATTTACTTGCAATCAATCGATTTGTGCTGTTGGAATTTAGATTTTCGCGCGGGAAACGGTTTTCCTCGCACGTTTAAGTCATCTATTCGATGTTCGTTTTGATTCACAAATGCTGCTCGTGCTGTTAGATATCAAAGGAAAGCAAAGCAAGCGATTTGGTAAAGGAACTGCCTAGGTGAGAGCGAACATGCTTAAATTCTAGATTGCCACTTCAGCATTGTAGAATTCTCGGATTTCTAGGTATATAAATGTTTTGTTATTTTTAAGCATTGACGGCATTAGGAACCAAAAGTAGTAGATGGCTCAACCAGGTTGAAGCCGACTTCCATGTGTCGAGACGCTCAACGAATTGGCGACGAGTATCCCAGAGCCGAGTACACGCTGCAGAAAATTACCTAATTGACTAATCCTTTTCAAACTTTCAGACAATATATAACCCATTAGTAAGCTTTTGGCAGATTTATTTCATTCAACTTCAATACCATAATCGTATGCTCGCACCTTACGCTTAATTTCACTCATAAGATTTTGTACAACATCTGACTGCAGCTTTTTCTGTACGAGAGCCTACTTTTTCTTTATGTCTTGCTCAGATTTGACCTCCTTGGGTTGCTTCCGTAGTGCTTGCTTCATAATAGCCCAGTATTTTTCGATGGGCCTTAGTTCCGGTGCGTTGGGGGGGTTCATTTCCTTGGCTACGAAAGTGACCCCGTTGGCTTCGTACCACTCCGAGACATCCTTTGAAAAGTGGCACAAAGCTAGATTCGGCCAGAAGATTGGTGGGCCCACGTGTTGCTTCAACAGAGGAAGCAGACGCTACTGTAGACCTTGCCATGTATCATGTATTTCTTGGCGAACTTTGAAAGTTTCTCACCCCTATTCTGTATTTCGAACGGATGAGATTTTCGAACGAAACTGGATAGTATTCTCCAATCCGCCAGCAAAACCAAATGGGCTAAACAACTCGTTCGAAATAAAGTCCCGTTCGAAATACAAAATAAGGGTGTCTGCTTCCTTATTTCCTCCGTAACATCAAACTTATCCAGGGCGGCGAAGAATAGTAGCCCTGGAAGCTGCCAGAAGTTCGCTTTGACGTAAGTCTCATCATCCATGATGAGACCATGAGATTTCGTCAGCATCTGGGGGGCACAGTTTTCGGGCCCGTGACTTTCCCACGATTTGGAGCCTTCTGCAGTTTGTACGTATGCAGTCCCTCCTGGTCCTTCGCTCTCTGTACGAAAGACTTGGGCAGATTCAACTTTTTGGCCACATCCCTGACCGAAGCATTGGGATTCTCTTTAAACGCTTCCACGACACGTCTGTGATCCTGATCACTAATAGAACATCCATTCTGACCGCATTTCTCCTTCCGTTCGATGCTTAGAGTTTCGTAGTTTAACCACACGGTTTACAGATGAGTGCAGGATTCCGAGTTGTTTTCCGATGTCCCGATAACATAGTTAATGTTTTTCCAGGTGCTCGCGCAAAATCAATTTGCGTCGCTCCTTTTCGGGTGACGTCATTTTTTCCAATTTTCGAAAAATTGGCAGCGATAAAAATACAGTGTAAACAATACACTCACAACTACTTTTACCAAAATTTTCAAGAGAAAATACCCAATGGGTAATTTTCTACAGTGTTTCTTCCGTGGTGCAATTTGATGTTAGACAACCTTTACTTACTTACCAGTGTATGACCGCCGGTCCGGCAATTTTATCATTCTGAAATTAAAGATGTTTTGCGTGTCGCCTATGTTGCCAAAATCGAAACCGTGCCAAAGTCAAGACCCTTTTTCGATATGAAAAAATTTAATGTAAATGCTTTAAAAGTTGACTAAATATCATTAATCAACGATTGCAACCATTTTATGTTTAAAAAGTCCGACAAGAGCTATCCGTCCGGTGCAAATAAGTTATTGACACCCTGCGGTAAGACGTAGTCCTACGGCAATAAAAATATTATTGTTCGAAACCACATGACTTATTTTCATGAACATACTTAGGGCATCATTTTTTCGTCATTTAAAGCATGTATGTGGAAACTGATTGATAATTAAGCATCTTTTTGGAAATGAAATATCTTGTGTTGCCAAAATCGAACCATGCCAAATTCGAAATCCTCACAATTGACACGATTGATGTGATGAACTATTGGCATCATGTGCTGTTGGTTTTGCTGGTCTCATGACATTTGACACTCGCTTAAGCTGTTCTATACGGTCAGCGAGAAACATTGTCCAACAAACGGATATCCCCATCAGCGGTATCTTTTTCTCCTACGTCGGCTTGATAGTTAGTCCAGGCTCTCTTGTCCCGCCTGCAAGCTCGTTTAACAGCCCTTTCTAGTTTGGCGTATTGTTGACGCGCAGCTGTCTTAGCCACTCTGGTTCGCGCTCGCTGAATGCCGGTTTTCGCCTTACTGCGTTCGTCGATTATCCTATAAGTTTCATCCAAAATCCCCTCCCTCTTTCTTCAAAATAATCGAACAAATTAAGCTTAATATAATGGATATATGTAAATACAATCTTTATTCAAAACTAACAAAACCCGTTTGTACGCATAATGACAATAATGTCGAAGAAAAACTTTCGCAAATTTACCAGCAGTTAACCTTTAAAAATTCGCTTCATACGTTCTTCGAAAAAATTGCCATCACACTCTCAAAGCAAGCTGTCTGTTTTAATGTTCAACCGAAAGAATTGTGGGATTTGGACTCATCTTCACCGTTCGACTACCCTCAACAACGCGACCAATGGTCCACGCTTCGTGTCCAGATACCGTTCGGTATTCATTGCAAAATAAGGCCGCATTTTGTGCTGGAAGACTTACGAGCAGCCCTCCGGATGTTTCTACCGCTTTACCCGCAAGCAGTTTGGTACTCCGATTTAGAATTTCGGCAATGCTAACAACATTTCTGATTATCGGCAGAGTATCTATTTCAAAGTCCACGGCTTCTTTTTGGAACTTCACCAAATTCTCAGCATGACCATAGAGACCGAAACCGGTTACGTCAGTAGCAGCATGTGCGTCATATTTGTGCATTAGTTGAGCACCGGATCGATTCAGACGAGACATCGATTCAACAGCGATACCGTAAGTTTTCTCTATCTCCGGTCCACTTAACCCTTGGTCAACTAGTTTTGTGTAATTTTCCGAGCTCTCACACATCCATATAAATGCATTTGTAGCTAGTTGAGTACCTAAAGGTTTTGTAAGTACCAAAGCATCTCCTATTTGCGCATGGTAAGGCCTGAAATTTTATCATTATTACGCCCAATGTTCGACAAGAAATAGTACCAAGTTACTTACAAAATTAACTCCGACTTATGACAAACGGCTGTGGCAATTCCCCCAATTATGCACCACGGATTCAAAGCGATACTACCGATTTTAACCTTCGCTTTCGCTTCGGCTGCTGCATCTAGAAATCCTTTGACAATCAAAGGAACTACAATGTCTCGCTCGCTGTCGCTAAATTCCGTAGGAGCCGAACAGACCAGTCTGATTTCGTCAATGTCCATGGCCCCTACGGCATACACATCGCTAACCACATTGGCCAGGGCAATTTTACCCAATAAATATGGATCGTCGATTAATGGGTAGAAGAAATCGACGGTTTGCACAAGTTGCAAGTCATTCTTGAGCGGTATTACAGATGAATCGAGTCCAATTCCTGCAAGATAACGCACACACAAAAGTTAATATTTATTCAATTTGTAGCCAAAACTATAGTAACTTACCAACACTTTCATCGGTTTGCTTATCAGAGGTATTTTCGGTTGTTTGTTCATCGCTAGCGGTAAACTGTTCTGTGTATACTCCTCGCAGAAGCCGATCAAGGACATCTTGAGGAATCTTCGAACCTCACCCACGTAGCGTAGAAAATTTCGTAAGACGGAAGTCACGGCTAAGGCCGTGCTTCGTAGGGTCAAACATTTTAACAAGGTTTTTGCACCAAGATGTGTTTTCAAACTCAAAAAATCTTCCAATTTAAAACGAAATAAAACAGAAAACGACTAATCACCGTGACTTTCTTTCTCTGTCTGAACGTTTAGTTGCAAAGGTTGGAAATCCTCGGATGGGTGGGGTGGCTGGCCGGGATGGCAGCAGCGAAATTTAGATGACGGGAAAGGTTGCCGAATAATTTTTCTTAACATTAAAAAGACACGACACGTTTTGGTATTTTTAATTTAAGAGTTATTTTAAGCTCGACTACGACGATGTAGGCATCTATAACTTTTTTCTAAAAGAAAAAAAAAATAAAAAATACCTCGTCCTATAATTTATACTCTCCTACATTTAGATGTCGATATGTACAAAGAAGTATAGTGTTTAATTTTGAATTACAGAATTACGTAAGCTTCATATGACCCCGACACCTATTTCCTTTGCAGTGTGCGCGAAGTGATCCCTCAAAGTTCACGCTTACACGCAAAAAAAATCAGCTACAAAAGCTTTATTCGACAAGCAGCTAGCGCTGCGGTAAAAAATGATGATAATCATGTTCCAAGCCGTCAAAATCTAGGACAGGACATGACCTAGGACAGGACGTGCCAAGTGTCAACCGCGGCGTTGACCCAAAATTGACCCAATTTCTGATTGGCTGTAAACGACGATCAACCCTTGACTGAAAAATATAACGCGGTATCGCTTTCAGTGTTGCTGAAACTCATTAGAAGGAATACGACAATAAGTTATTATTTCTGAATTTTGATTTCTCTTGTATTCTGCAGTTCTATGCTTGGTTCTATATTAGTTTTGTTTGTACACGAATTTTAATTGTCAAAATGAAATGCAAAACTTGATTTTGGTCGCATAAACCGTGGCGTATTCGGGAGCTGATGTTTGGCAAACGAAATTATTCTTAAAATAATATGTGCAGCAACAGTGGTGCAGAATGTACAAAGAATATTCAATCGGGATAGCGGTCATAATGAAAAGAAGAGTAAGAAGCCTGTCCTAGGACATGACATGTGACTTCTTCTTCTTGTTTTGTTTTGGTGATTCCCTTTCAAAATTTACTACGGCAAGCGAAAAGTGTTTCCAAGAATGCAGCTGCAGTTTATGAGTGAAGTCACTTGTCCTAGTTGATCACTAATTACACAAAAATAGATCCAATCTGATGGAATAATACTTACATTTCGATTTAGTTTGTTTTATGTTAACACGCCACGAAAAAACAAACTCTTAAAAACCTAGTAACGTAAAAAACTTGATTGTTTCAGGGTTTGCTGTGGTGTCCAGCAACACTTTTGTGCTTCCCTTGTGAATTTTTGTTTCTACAGTTGCATGCATGCATAACTAATGGAAAATTTCCATATGAAAATCCTTATGATTATTATGTGCCACATATAACGATAATCCGCCCAGAAGTACACATGAAAATTATATGCATATGAATAGTATGTGCAAATTTTAAAGGTAAATTTTAAAAACACATGAATGGCAACTGTTTGGCATATAAAGTTCATTTACTGGGTACATGGAAATCTATGTGTGAAACACATAGAAACTATACGAAAAGTTTTCTTAGTGTATAGTTCAAAATGTAAAAGAGCTTTCTGACAACTCAAGCACCCACACTAGCAAACACGAAAATTATTAAGTAATTTGCGATTTCGTCACTAACGAGAATGACATTAGCTGAGGCTCGATTATGTAGGAGTGAGAGGGGAGCAAAGAGTGGAGGAGAGGATCCGGGAGTTTGGAATTTAATGTTGTTAATATTATTCCTACTGCCAACAGCCTCAGCAAGGGCCCCTAGCGAGCTAATGTCAAAAAATCTTTATTAATGTGTGCGTGGTGGAATACAAGGGAAACCCCTTCGTGGAATTGGTGGAATAGGTGCACTTTTAAATTATTCTACCTGTAAATACCCAACAAACATTTTTGTTGAATAACAACTTATCAAACGCTTGTTTCCCGATAATTAGCTGTACAATGGTTGAACAAGCTTCTATTTAATAAAAATGTTTGTAGGGTAGGTCGGATTTAGTTAAAGCTAGGTTGAACCCACTCAAATGCCCTGAAAGTGTACAAACTCAGGGGTGACATTGCGATTCTCGTTTCGAGTGATTGTGGTTCGTTTCGCCCATTCGTTTAACGTGGTCGAAACGAACCAAAATCATTCGAAACGAGAATCGTAATGTCACCCCAGATTTTGAGCAGTTTTGACGTAGGACTACGTCTTACGGCAAGTTTTGAGATAGGGTGTCATTCCAAAAAATCGAAAAATGCGAGCGTCACGAAAAATGAAAGGTATTGAGCGCTAATAGCTCAGCGGTTTTCGATTTTAAATATTCTTATACCAATCGATCGGAAAATCTTCTAAGAATTGACCCAAAAGAAGAAAAGTATATCCGACCTATTTACAGGTAGAATCAGTTAAGAGTGTGGAATACTATATATGCAGGTTTGTTACTTTCACAGCCAGGTGGCAGTGATTCTGTGCGTGTGTGCGCGAAGGTAGCCCTTTCGATTTTTTTGTGCAATGTGACATTGACAGCTAAATGACAGCGTTGCAATCATTTTTAATGGAGGTTTTGAGTTGGTGTGCCTGTACAGAAGTGAAAAGTTTTACGAAATTGACGATGGAAGCTTAGTTTTGGTGCATTTATTATTCTATATTTTAATGTTACACGTGCCTGTGACATTGTAATCGTTTGCTTTATTTTTCAAACACTACAGTGAAGGTAGCTGGATAACATTTTTATATTAACTTCCAATATTTACAATCCCCTTGATCCTACGCCCTGATGGAGTATAACAAAATTTTGTCAAATTTGCGTGTATAAATTAACAATAAACGAGTGGTTACTTTTTCGGTGCTGTAGTTTCTAAACAAAAATTGTAAACAAGTTATCGAAAAGCAAAAAAGTGATTTTTCTTTCATACATTTTAATCTTTTATGTTTCCCTAATACTGAGGACTCAGTGATGACGTAAATTTTCACTTATGTCATGTTTTGCTGCTACATAAAGTGACAGATACCGGGAACGTATACGTTTCCGACGTTTCACAATCAAAAATGTAAATAAATCACTTTTGTGCTCATCTATGGGTTTTCTCTGTTTCAGATAAAATAATCGCCGGTAGGATCTTTGCAACCTGTAAACAGCAATCATGTCTTCGTCGGCAATTTTTATACTGGACGCCAAAGGCAAAGTGCTCATTTCACGCAACTATCGCGGCCATATCGACATGGGTGTCATCGATAAGTTTATGCCGCTTTTGATGGAAAAGGAAGAGGAAGGTTTGATAACGCCGATCCTGCAGACACCGGAATGTACATTTGCGTATGTGAAGACCAACAATCTGTACTTGGTGTCAGTGACTCGAAGCAACGCAAATATTGCGCTGGTATTTGTTTTCCTCCACAAGGTGGTGCAGGTATTCACCGAGTATTTCAAAGAACTAGAAGAGGAGAGCATTCGGGACAACTTTGTCGTCATTTACGAACTATTGGATGAGCTGATCGATTTCGGTTACCCACAAACCACAGATAGTAAGATTCTGCAGGAATACATTACACAGGAGGGTCACAAGTTGGAAATTCAACCCAGAATTCCGATGGCTGTAACGAATGCCGTATCATGGCGTTCGGAGGGAATTAAGTATCGAAAAAACGAAGTATTTCTTGATGTGATCGAAAGCGTCAATCTGCTGGCCAATGCAAACGGAAATGTTCTCCGAAGTGAGATCGTTGGGGCCATCAAGATGCGCGTTTATTTGTCCGGAATGCCCGAACTGCGGCTCGGTTTGAATGACAAAGTTCTTTTTGAAAGTACAGGTCGTGGTAAGTCCAAATCGGTCGAGCTGGAGGACGTCAAGTTCCACCAGTGTGTACGGTTGTCTCGTTTCGAAAACGATCGGACAATTTCGTTTATCCCTCCGGACGGTGAATTCGAATTGATGTCCTATCGGCTGAATACGCATGTAAAGCCGCTGATTTGGATCGAATCGGTCATCGAGCGGCACGCTCACAGCCGGGTGGAATACATGATAAAGGCGAAGTCGCAGTTTAAGCGGCGGTCAACGGCAAACAATGTTGAAATTGTCATTCCGGTTCCAGCGGATGCTGATTCCCCCAAGTTTAAGACAACAATCGGAAGCGTTAAGTATGCACCGGAACAGAATGCCATTACCTGGACCATTAAGTCTTTTCCGGTAGGCACTTGTTTTGTGGTGATGTAAATAGACAGTTTCGATATATTTTACATGATTGCAGGGTGGCAAAGAGTATCTGATGCGAGCACACTTTGGACTACCGAGCGTCGAGTGTGAGGACACAGAAGGCAAGCCACCGATTCAAGTGAAATTTGAAATCCCGTACTTCACCACTTCCGGTATTCAGGTAGATAAACAGAGCTGTTATGGTAAGATATTTGATTCATACCTCCCTGCTTTCAGGTCCGTTATTTGAAAATCATTGAGAAGAGCGGTTATCAAGCGCTACCGTGGGTTCGCTATATCACCCAGAACGGCGACTATCAACTGAGGACAAATTAGGAAAGCCTCTCCGTGGTATCCAGAAATGCATGTTACTTTTTGAAAGACAACAAGGAATGTAAATTTTATATTGCGTCGAACGGATGGAAAATTTGGTTTGACTAGTACTAATCGCAACTGTATCAGCACAGCTCCCATTCAATCATATAGTCTACTGTTTGTCCTGTTTAGGCTCTGAAGTCAGTGCATCGGCAATAATGGCCTTCGAAATGTTAGTTAAAATTATCGAAACAAGTATTAGGAATCAAAAGAAAGTTTACTTATTTTATTTGTAATTAACAGACATTCGGTTTATTTTTCACATCGCATCGAGCTGTGCTCTTCCAATTGAATAGAACATAAAACAAAGCCGTCTTCGGTTAGTTCTTGCCGATACGATGACTAGAAGTGGGTCAGTGCAAATACACATCGCCCACAGTTTTCGCCGACTAGAATGTGTGAAATCAAAAGTAGGGCGAAGTATCAGTAGAAAAACTTTCCACTTTGAATAACTGGTAGCTAACGACCTCCAAGGAGGAACGATAATATACCACATTACCTGGTACGCTGGCAGAGTTACCTTTGGCATTTCACTGGAAAGTTTTCCATCAAACTTTGTTTTATCGGTTTTCCCTGGGCTATGTGTGTGGATGTTACTCGGTGTTCTGCTAAAACTTGTTTTATCGATTCTTTTTGAGTTAGGTACCTGTTTAATCGCAGTTTAGAAAGTGTTTTTTCTTTCTTTTTAAAAAAATGCTTATAGCTGCATTCCTTGTTTGAGGTTTAATCACGCGTCATTGATTTTTGGGATTTCATAATATGTTTTTATGCAATTTTTAGCCGTTTTATGTTCTGATAGACGGAATGAATGAAGTTTCATGTACAAAAGTATTATTTTAAACATAAAAGCTACGTATGAAATCCAAAAAATCAATGACGCGTGCATCAATCTTAAACATGACGTAAATTGTGATGCAAAATGGTCCTGCTAACACTGGTAATTCTCG
Organism: Sabethes cyaneus; assembly: GCF_943734655.1. Lineage (NCBI taxonomy): Eukaryota > Metazoa > Arthropoda > Insecta > Diptera > Culicidae > Sabethes > Sabethes cyaneus. The sequence continues at coordinate 69,834,607 of NC_071354.1, read as the reverse complement.
TAGCAATTTTGCATCATCTGTCCTTACCTATACTTTTCGATTGCTATTTTGCGGAAGGGCAATAGCCGAAGAAGCCCACCAGGCTTATAGTGATTGAAACTAAACCGCGACATAAAAAAGCAAAACCTGGGGGTTACATTCCGTTTTTGAAACTTGACCTTGACCTGTTTTTGTTCAATAGACTTCGCAGCCAACTGTTAGAGTACATGACAAGGAAATATCACTGAATAAAAATATGGACTTCTTGGCCTTATAACGTCGGAGAAAATTGAGTCGCAGATTCCGAAGAATTGCGTGCATTTGATCGTACGGAAGAGCAGGAGATGGAGGATGGTTTCAACCTCGACAGCAACTCGCTTTATGACCTTTAGTCTCATCGCTAATCCTAAGTTCAACTAGTAGGAAAGTGGAGAAATGCAGAACCTTACGGACAATCTTCTCGATCCGACGAAGCGCCTAGACGACGATGGAGAACCAAAGTACTCCAATGCTTAAAAAAGGCGATATAAGCTGTTTCTCAGTGAAAGATTCTAACAGGAAAAGGCCAGAAAACTGACCGTTCGTTCTATCGACCAGTAACCGCGACCTCTCGAGCAGGGCTAGCGCCAATGGTCGTCGGAAACTGTGTCACCAAACACGTGCGCAAGAGGAGGTGCGCAACGATAAAGCGCCGTTTACGTCCAAACTTCATAAAGGGGTATTGTGAGATGGTGGATCCTTCCAGCATCGCAATCACGTTAAGTGATTATCCATCCATTGTACTAAGCGCGGAGCGCAGGCATTGGAGGTTGGCCGAGACGAAACCAACTGCCGATTAGGGGATTCTCCGTCAGGAGCCTTGAAGGTACGTGTGGAGCAACCAACCGCTCCTGGCACATTGGCGTCGGTTGCGAGGGTTCGCAGGGTTTCCTGATGCATCAATCATCAACCACAAATCGCACACCACAGAATTAATCCACCGGAAAGCGCCGGTAGTGATTCGGTCTCCAGTCGATTACCGCCACCGAAGCCCCCTGATGTCGGGAAGCATGACCGTAGGGAACCGTAGAAGCCCAAGATACTCCGTTATTGCACGCTCTAGGTCGCTGTTTTCGTGGATCTCTAGCGCTCGTCTTAGGCGCAGCGATGGTTCCAACGTTTTGACTCAATTTTAATTCATATGACAATACCGACTCAGTCAAGCAAAATTCTGTACACTAAACCCAAAATCTGACGTAAATCGGATCCGTTTGGGTATAAATCCACTACTACTCCGCCTGCTACCCGGATGCACCGCTTCTAGCATTATGGAAACTCATGACCCCACGTAGTTACGTCTTTCCTGCCAGTGTTCAACGGTTATCCGGGATTTCCAAAATTGTATTCATGGCAAGTACAAACTTTCAAGCCCGTTTCGCATTACTGCTCCGCCTTGTGCTTCTAGGCCATTAAACCCCGACGTTCCTGCCTTCCATGAACGACGCAGAACTACCGATTCGCTAACGACCATAATCTTCCGCGAGCTACCAGACCGAAGACTGGTACATGAAATCGTTCTAACCGAGACCTGGCTAGACTAGAAAGAAGAAATCATTCTGGATTATTGGCAGTGACCTTTAGCATGAAAATACGGACACGAAACGAAACATCGAATATACTGACCCTTGCCCAGCAAGGCAAGCTGGCTCAGCATGCAAGGGATGCTGGCCGCCTGAAGCGTGAAATCCTGGGGCTGAGCGAGGTCCGCTGGACCGGTACTGGTGAACACAATACATAATCCGGGCAAGTCTTGCTCTACTCTGGCATACGAGGTGAAATGCTACTCGAGAAAGAGGAGTTGGATTCCTACTGAACTAAGGGGCACGTGCGGCCCTGGTGAAGTGAGGAACCGATAAACGAAAGAATAATCGTTGCCAGTCCCAGAACACGGGTTAGAAGCCTTACAACAATCCGGTGCTATGCGCCAACAGATGCTGCCGACCTTCAGGAGAAAGAGAGTTTTTACAGCCAGCTGAACAACATGGTTGAGAAAACCCTGAAGGGGTACATACGAATCCACATGGGCGACTTCAACGCGAAGATTGGCTCAAACAACGCGGACCTTGAACGCGTCATAGGTTGCCACAGAAAACCAAACCGATCACTTTTGCATCAGCCGAAAATGGCGAACGAGCCTTCGTGATATACACAACAAAATTAGGTGCAGTTACGACGTCCGGTGATTGGATAATCCTGAACTGGAAAGGGCCTTTGTCGAAAAACTTGAATTCCGAGCCTCGGAGTTGCCACCTGGTGGAACCGTCGAAGAGCAATGAACCGGCATCAAGAACGCCTTCATCACGACCAGTGAGGAAACCTTCGGCAAAGCGTAAAGCGGGCGGATGGAATGGATTTGGATTGAAACTTAGAAGAAGATCGACGGACGGAGAAAGGCGAAAGCTGGCAATGAGCGAGTTTGATCCAGAGCGACTGAGACTGCTGCCGGTCGACGATATGCCGAACTGGAGAGGGATATTAAACGAGCTTGTAGGCGGGAGCATAGAGCCTGGATTAACTCCCTAGCCGAACAAAGGGAAACCACCGCCGCCTTTGTTGTACAATATTTCTCGTCGCCTTAGTGGTGCCAGGATGAATAGAAGGATGCCGCTAAAGGACAAAACTGGTCAGCTACTGACTGACAACTTAAGCGATGTACTGAACATTTTGAACAGCTCTTCCGAGTTTCAAATGTCAGAGACCAACTAAACCAACAGCGTATGACGCCAACGGTTCGTCGAATTAACCACGTCAAATCGGAGGCGCCATCGTTGGATAAAATTGAAGCAGGCATCATGAGTATGAGTATGAAATTCAATAGAGCGCCAGGGACTGTATTTCAGCAGAAATGCTCAAAGCTGACCCATTTTTGTCGGCCCAGATGATGCAGCAGCTTTTCAGCAATATATGACAAACCGCAACTTTTCCGGTGGACTGGATGCAGGACATATTGGTCAAAGTCCCTAAAAGAGGATACCCAACTAAATGCGGGAACTGGCATGGCATCGCGTTGCTCTGTATTACACTCAAAGTACCCTGTAAACTAATCCTCTACCGGATCCAGGAGAAGATCGACGCTTATCTCCAACAGCAGCAAGCTGGATTCCATGCTGGTCGATCATGTGTAGATCATATACCAACACTACGTATTATATTGGTGCGGATCAATGAAATTCAAGACTCTCTTCTCCTGGTGTTCGTTGACTTCAAAAAAGCATTTGGCCGACTTAACCAAGAAAACATCTGGGGCGCATTTCAGCGTAGAGGAGTTCCAGATAAGCTAGTCCATCTCATCGATGCTCAGTACGAGGCGTTCTCGTGCAAGGTTTTGCACAACGGCGTCTTATCCGACCTTATAAGGGTTAATGCTGGCGTGAGACAGGGAGCTGCATTTTATCACCGCTTCTGTTTATCATTGTTATAGATGAGATATTAGCTAAAGTAATTGACAGTAAACCAAATCGAGGATTGCCTTGGAATCCTCTAACGATCCTCTAACGAAATAACCTCGACCTAGCCCACGACATTGTCTTGTTCGCACAACGCTGAGACGTTAGATGACCTCTCCGAGAGCCCCCAGGCGCAAGGTACACAATCAATGACACATTCCACGCACTTGTACACCAAGAAATTGGTATTTAAAACTGCATATTTCAACTCATATTATACTGGATATGAACCAGTGATTATTGAACTACAAAGAAAACGTAGTTCTCATCACAATCAACATACAAAACGTTTAATAATTAGCACATCGAAGCGTACACATATTAAAACATAATTGCCATAATCTCGGGTCCATATCGCGTCCCTGCCGGAAACGGCAACTGGGTCTCGGATAGGTCTGGAACGGCGGCTATATGGACAACAAGCAGGCTCTCGGTTCAGGAGGTTGTGTCAACTGCAGACGAGGGATTTGCGGATGCCAAAGTGGATGGAGTGTTCTACTGCAGCTGTTATGCTCCGCCGAGTTGGTGTATCGAGCAGTTTACGCGGATGGTAGACCGAGTATCAGTTGTGCTGACTGGTTTAAGGCCGGTGGTTGTGGCGGGCGACTTTAACGCTTGGGCGGTAGAGTGAGGAAGTCGTCGCACGAACCATAGGGGTCGGATTCTGCTTGAGGCTCTGGCAAAGCTTAACGTAGATCTGGCCAACGTCGGCAACACAAGTACCTTCAGTAGGAACGGTGCGGAGTCTATCATCGACGTAACTTTTAGCAGTCCTGGACTGATAGGAGAGTGGAGGGTAGACAATGACTACACTCAGAGTGACCATCAGGCGGCCCGCTATGGTGTCGGTCAGATAACGAGGCGGCAGGCGGCGAGTAGAGCCTCGTTGACGGTCGAGCGTATCATATTCCATCCGTTTTCGAGGATCGAAGCATCTTGCTCCACAGAAGAAGGCAGAGCTTCATCCAGCACGCGCGCGTAGTTTTCGATAACTGGCGGGTTGTTTAACTGCCGAATGTTTAACCGAGGAGGGAGGCTTTGTCGCGGGGCATAAACCGTCGATAGTTTTGGACGCACGTGTACTGCTACTATGTAATGGCCCGAGTCGAAATCCGTACCCCGTAGGGAGCGTACTTTGGTGATGTTAGAGAAAAACTGGCCCTCGATGAGAATATGGTCGATTTGGTTCGAAGTTCGTTGGTCAGATGATTTCCAGGTGGCTTTGTGGATATCTTTGTGGGAAAAAATTGCTTCTGATCACCAAATCTCGGGAAGCTGCAAGTTGACGCATCGCTGGCCGGTGTCGTTCGTGTTGGTGTGCAGGCTATGGGGCCCGATCGCCGGTCGATGCATTCCCTGCCGACCTGGCCGTTCGTATCCCAGATGACGATCTTGATGTCTCGTCTTGAGAAGTTGTCGTACGTTGCCTCCAGTTGCGCATAGAACGCTTCCTTTTCGTCGTCAGGTCTGCCTTCGTGTGGACAATATACGTTTATGATGGTGTAGAAGAAAAGGCATTTTATCCTCTCTACGCACTTATTCTCTCGTTGATCGTTTTCCAGTCCATTACGCGATCCTGCATTTTGCTCAACACTACGAAGCCCGTTTCTAGCTCGTTGATCGCTCCACCGAAAAAATTGGGCTTTGCTGCCACGGTCCTCCACACCTTCTCGCCTTTGTGATCTCCTGCAGTGCCACGATGCCAAACTTTCGGGGTTCTAACTGATCGCCACCAATGAAATTTAGCAATTTGCTGTTCCAGATATCAAGTCTCCATTCCATGTCCTTATTTTGTCGCCTTTGTCTATGCCAAATGTTCCGAGTCATGGAGAGCTAGATACTTGAGAATTTTCAAAGATTATGAGAGATACAAAACGATGTCGGTTATATTGTTATTCAAAGGCGCACTCATCAAAAATATACTTGTGCTACAGTTTTAGTTTGGTGTATTGTTATTCTGCATTAATTTTTTTGATAATAAAAACGACCGTTGGTTTTGTTATAGATGTGATACTGGCTTTTGGTCACGGGTTTCGTGCGAAAATATTTATATTTCGTTTAATGTCGACGTTTCGAAGGGTATCCCTTCATCCTCAGGACAGAACGTATGCAAATAATTATTTGTTAAAAATGTAAGCCAAAATATTTCGGGAGGGGGGAGGGGGTAGGGGGGGGGTGTAAGGCCCCTATGCCCCCCCCTTGGCTGCGTGGCTGGTTGAAGATTGGATGCGATCCAGGAAACTGGAGCTAGCGCATCATAAAACGGAGGTTATGGTATACGTGGTAAACAACCGCAAGTCGGTGCAGCAAGCAAATATCAGTGTCGGGGACTGCACCATTTCGTCAACGCGGTCCTTAAAACTCCTGGGAGTCATGGTCGACGATAAACTCAAGTTCGGGAGCCACGTCGACTATGCCTGCAAGAGGGCTTCCACAGCTATTTCGGCATTGAATCGTATGATGTCTAATAGCTCTGTGGTATATCACAGCAAGCGAAGGCTATTAGCCATCGTGGTCCAGTCCATACTCAGGTATGGCGGGCCGGTGTAGTCGTCGGCGTTAGGTACCAAAAGCTATCTAGCCAAGCTGGAAAGCACTTATCTTCTCATGTGCTTGAGAGCGGCGAATGCGTATCGCACAGTTTCACATGACGCAATCTGCGTCTTAGCGGGTATGATGCCTATTGGCATCATCATAAGCGAGCACGTAGAGTGCTTCAAGTAACGTGGAACTAGAGGCATACGGAGTACCACAAGATCGGCCTCGATGGACACATGGCAGCGGGCATGGTCTAATTCCACACATCGACTTATCCCGAAACCCGGAACCCGGGGGGCCCTGTAGCCGCAAGGTTACCGAGTCTGCCTTGATAAGCGACTGGTCGTGGGTTCGAATCTTAGTAGAATCAGGCCATTCGATGTTAAGTGACTTTAACATGGGTTTATTCTCAGGCCCCTCCACATTCTTCCTACTGCATTCTGCATTTACTAACAATGAAAGCCTCTTGCCAGGGCAAGTTATAAGAGTGGTACTTGCTTGAGGTGCGAATGAAGCCTCTTGTTCAAGGGCAAATTATAGCTTGTTCTGCTTCCTGGTTCTAGGAACGAGATTGGAAATGCATAAGTAGTAAGGAACACATACATACACACATACACACCCTCACTCTGTGCTGAACTCTGCTTTACCGACCATGAAGCCTTTAGCCGGGGCTGGTTATAAGAATGATACTTGCTCGAGGTGCGAGTGAAGCCTCTTGTCCAAGGACAAATTATAACTAGTCTCCGCACTACCTGGCTCTAGAGCTAGATTGCTTGAAAAGTAGTAAGAAGCGTAGAGGGAAAAAAGGGTGAAAACACACCGACACTTTAAGCACGGATAATAAGCAGTGCGCTCACTCTATAGCGATACTGCAATAACAACGAAGTGCGGAACAACACTTGGATAAGATCACAATAGATCAAAATGCTGGTCGTATTGATAATATCCACACACACACACACACACAAATCCCGGAACTACCCGGGTGAGTCAATAGGCGCCACGTCGAAGCCAGCTTCCACCTGACACAGATTCTGTCAGGGCATGGTTGTTTTAGCCAGTATCTGCACAAGTTTGAGCATGCGGAGTCCCCCGCATGTCCCGAATGCGTGGATGTTGAGGAAACTGTAGAACATGCTTTCTTCATATGCCCTCGTTTCGTGGGCGCGAGAAGCAACATGATGGCAGTGAGCGAACAGGACACTACTCCGGATAACTTAGTCCAAAGGATGTGTTCTAGCTCGGACGTCATGCGGCAGCTACCCAGATTGTACTTGAGCTACAAAACCTCTGGAGAGCCGATCAACGGCGAATAAACAGCACAACTACCATAGTCTAGTAGTTATCTAAGAGAGGGCGTTAAGCACAATAGCCCCTCCCTGAAGTAATACCGATAAGGTGGTGCCTGGGGGATGGAGGCTGGAGATTCGAGTAGGATTTTAGTGGGTCTGGATCCTCACGCTCCATTAGGGGGGTGGGATACCAAACCCCACTCCCTGAGTTGTCTTCTCAGGTGTCTGATAGTACCGTATCTTCTAAGGTGCTAAGTCGAGTGTGTTGTTTAACCAATTACACCACTAAGCCGTCTATATATTTTGTGTTCTATAACGTTGTAGTAGAATTAAATGGAAAAAAATTCGCCTTTACTGAAAGACTTCCACCCATCTCTTGATAATTTTGCATTTTGACAGGATGAAAGACGAAATCAATGTTACAAATGCTATCTAGGCTAAGCAAGAAATTTACGTGAAGTTTCTTTGATTATATAAACCATCTTGAGTTAGTCGGTCTTCCATCTGTTTGTAGTGACTCGAATAATTTGCTTCGCGACAACAAGACGTTGGTTTATAGTTACGCCCGTTCCCCAGCGGTAAAGAATCAAACCTCTATCCTAGAATCAGACCCGCAAGCGACGCTCCGAATGCTTCAGCTAACCAGCAGCTCAGCTCCAATATGGTAAAGATTAATATTCATCCCTCGTAAGTATAAACATCCGCACTCTTCGACCCGACCACCCGACGCTGACAAAGGTACCAACATTAGTCTTTTATGTGTTTAATCATACACAACGTTTGCAATTAGAACGACCGGGTTTCCTCGGAATCCATTAGGAATATATGCTCTTATATATGAATTGATGTGCGCTCATCGCGCTGTCGCAGTGATGCCGGGGCATGTCGGTTTGTGGCATCGCATCGGAACGTGTGGTTCAACATCCTTCGCCCCGGAAGATGGTTAAGTTTTGATGAGCTATTACACTATCTAATCTAGGCTGTGATTCTGCTAATGATTCATACTTGGGGCATTAAATCAGGTCAGGACCGCCGACCCACTGCCGTGGGTTGTGGTGTTTATCCCGTATTTAATTTGTGACCATCAAGATGTCAGATTGATTTGATTGAAGCTACAACCTACGCGATTCAATTCTGATTACTGATGATATATTTGCGTGAATATATTATGCAGAACATAATTGAGCATTATTCGATTTTAATGGAGGTAGTTAACGGGATAGTTTAGAAACAACACAATCGGAACAAATAACTCAAAATTTCTACGATCAAATTACTAAAGCCTCAATCAATTGAAAGCCTTTATATCAATTGCAATGTGAAGTCGCGAGAAAAAAAACACTCAAATCATTCAGCTTTTCAGTTGAATAACCCCGTTCGCCGGGGCGCCTCCTAGCAACAACTTTCTCCATCATTCGCATCAGTCGAAAGGCACTCCAATTTCAATTGGTTCCTGTGAGGGAATAAATATTCATTATGGTTTTCCGACAATTTTTCGGATTCGAAGGCCCATTATGAAGCCAATATCGAGGCCAGCCAGTTCATGGACCAGCCCCAGGCCATACGACGAAACGAGCCAGAGCTGGATATTTATCCGTCCCGGATTCAACTTAAATCACTTTAATTCACAACAAACGAACTCGTACCATCATCGTTATACGAAGGACCGGTGCGTTACCGAGATCGCACCGTACCGGATGAAAAAAAATCTTCCAAGGAACGCTTCTGCCATTGCTACACCCCTGATAGCAATCTGCCCGAGAGCCAGGCATTGCCAAACAACGTCATCATCGCCATCACAACCGCTTTCGGGCAGCTTATCTAGGGACTTCTATCGACGCCTTTATATTATACATTCGCATTTTTATTTCCGCCTCTTTTCCGGATCACCTCGCAGACTTTATCCGATTCATCCGACGGGACCGAGCGGTGTTGAATGAAAAGTAAATTGAGGTGAAGATTATCCGTCCGATCTCGTTCGGTCGGGACGGGAGCCACTTCGACGAACCGACGACCAACCGGCCAACCGGGCCAACCGGCTGGGCCGGCGGCGGCGGTGGCGTGCGGGCGAACGAATTGTTGACTGGTTTAACCGGAGTGGATTCATTTCAGATGCGGACTCAATGCTGTTAAATTGGTTGTGATTGCGGTTTTGTTCGCTGTTAATGCGAAAGCTTTTTACAACCACACGAGCAAACCGCCACGTTTAATTAAATTCGAACAGATATGACAGTCGAGGCCCATTGCTCTTTTCATTCCACCTGCAACCAGGCTCGCCCGTTAATGCTAATAGGGTGAACCACCAAGCGCCTCCGCTGGTGCTGGTGAGCTTCGCTGATACCGATAGTCGTAAATTATGTTCACACGGTAATTAGCGTTATCACATTTTTTCCTGTGAAATTTAATTTATATTAATATATGAGTTTGCATAACGTGTAAATTGTAAACAAATTCTTCGCTTCCTACCGTTTGCTGGCTATTTCCTGTGGCGCTGAAACATCGATGACCAGCCTCGGCCAGTATCGGTGCGCCTCTTATGGGATAATTGCACAGTTAAGAGAACGGTTCTAGCAGAGTTCCGGTCTGGCGGAAGCTGTACACGGCCTGTACGCGTTTACGTGATAAAATTGCGCTTGTTATTTATGTTTGTGTTTAGTCAAGTAATTTGTTTCGTGGTATGATTAATTATTCCAAAACGGTAAGCCCAACATCCTGGTTCGCCTTATGGTGCCATCGAGAGAACGAGAGAGAGGATGCCGGCTAAGGGTGAAATGCATTGTCGGCCTAAAGTGTTGGAATGTAGAATATTCACTCCAATTTTATTGCATTTTAAGTCCGCGTGCTGTGGATGTTCAGTTACAGTCTGTTTCTATAATACGTAGTACATATGTATGTACCTATTTTCTCCGGTATAAAGCTGGTTTCAATTGTTCACTAGGGAACAAAAATGGTTGTCTCATCCAATGAAAAATAAGAGAAATTATGGAGAGATAAATTTGAAACTTTTTTATGGATACTGGACGATTTGTTTCACATTTTTATCAATATGGTGAGCATTAAAATTAGAGTAATGGTTTTACAGTGTGAAATGTACTGACGGATGCTTTCGGAAACTCATATTACGTGTTATCAGCCTTATTGTATAAAATTCCGGTGGAACAATTTTAGCATAGAAAGTGAATGGAATTCTTCGTTGTGCCAGTAAAATCAAATGGGCAAAACAATTTCGTTCGAAACATGTCCGTCGAAATACGAAACTTTAATCAAACTTATTAACATTCCAGCCTGCTAAATACATTCGTTTCGCCTATTGGTCATTGAATCTATTAATATGGTCAACTTTTCCAGTTTAGAAGACATTTTTTAATAGAACATAGACCTGTGAATAGACATGTGAATATAAATTCAAATGATAAGTTAAATTAAAAATCAAAAATTTTGCATTTAATAATAAATACAGGCAAGCATGCAAAATGTTGTATGATCAATAAATTAGAAAACATAAAATTCAAAAGGTGCAAGAGTCAAAGGACGAAAACAAAGTAATGTTTAATTAATTTTAAGGAAATCGTTGTCAGGTATCAGAAAAAGTCAGCAAAAACTTGAAAAATCTTAATTACGAGTAAAAAGATTTAACGACGCATTCAAGCTGGAAATCGACCCTACTTTTCCTTCGTTTCGAGTGATTTTGGTTCGTTTCGACCACGTTAAATGAATGGGCGAAACGAACCAAAATCACTCGGGACGAGAATCGCAATGTCACCCCAGGTTTGAACCAACTAGCGTGGTTCGAGGCGCGCAACGAATTGGAGACGAGTAGCCCTGGACTGAGTACAATGGAGAGGAATGGAGAGCCACCCCGACTCTCGGCTGGTAAAGTCCACTGTTTCGCCACTAACCGCTTATTATATAGCAGAAAAGATGGCACATTTTGAAAAAGGAGTGTGACTTACAAAGTGGTCTCATACCATATGATTTGGATCTGAATCGGTTGGTGTATCCAATTGTCGTCCGTACCTGTAGAGCAAAGCGATCACAAGGGAAATGAATGAAGAAATTTGACCTTGAAACTTTACGTGTATTTTCCTTATTGTTAAACATAATTATAAATATGTTAATATGAAATTGCTGGACGTTTTATCTGTTCAACGACATATTAACTGTCATGTTTAGTTCAGTAGTATAATAGTAGTTATTGGCATTTGAAATCTTTCATTCATTTTTCGCTTATACAAAACTAGTTGAGCCAGAATCTTACGGTCTGGAAAACATAAATGTCTCTTCAGAATTCAGAAAACTGCAGATACACTTTATTGGCTAGTGTTTGCGAAGATGTTTAATCTTTGTATTAGTTCTTTGAGTTCTTATATTGCATAATATAGCTCTAAGATGTTAAACATAAGAGTCAGCCGGAAACAGAAACAAATAGTTTTTATGCTCGCATTGGATTTTATTTATATGAATAAAAACATTATCTGCACATTATCTGTGCTGATTCTACAGGTGGGCAAAATGGCACACAAAAGGTGAGTGGCTCTGAACCGTCCATTGTCTGCCGCGAACCGATCGATTTGGTCGGTGTTAAGTCAGACAGAATCGAGTGACAAAACTCTGACTTCTAGAAAAACGCGTTCAAAGTTTGTTGCATTCGAAGTCATCCTATAACTCTGGTTGTTTGCAACATTTATGTAGTCTGTTTAGAGTAAAATGTTGCTTAGTAAATTCTTGATCGTTTGCTGTCATTAACATTTTTTTTTAAATTTTGCGACTTGGTCCGGTCAGATCTAATACGGACCATATGATATCGCGACGAGCAATCGAGTTGAGCAGGCGAGTCGAGCAGTCGAATCAAGCAATCGAGTCAAGCAGTTGGGTCAACAGTTGAGTCGATCAGTCAAATCGAGCAGTTTAATCAAGCTGTTCAATCAAGCAGTCCAGTCGAGCAGTTGAATCGAGCAGTCGAGTCGAGCAGTTGAATCGATCAGTCCAGTCGAGCAATTGAGTCGAGCACTCGAATCGAACAATTTAGTCAAGCAGTCTAGTAGAGCGGTCGGGTCAAGTTGGTCAGTCGAGCAGTTAAGTCGAACAGTTGCGTCGAGTAGTTCAGTCAAGCAGTTGAATCGAGCGGTACAGTTGAACAGTTTAATCGAGCAGCTGAGTCGAGCAATTGAGTCGAGTAGTCCAGTCGAACAGTTTAATCGAGCAGTCAAGTCGGGAGGTCCAGTCGAGCAGTTGAGTTGAATAGTCCAGTCGAGCAGTTGAGTCGAGCAGTTAAGTCGAGCTGTCGAAGCAGTCAAGCAGTTGAGTCGAGTAGTCTAGTTAAGCAGTTGAATCAAGCTGTTCAGGAAGCAGTCTAGTCAACCAGTTGAGTCGAGCAGTTGGATGGAGTAGTCCAGTCGAGCAGTTGAGTCGTGCACTCGAATCGAACCGTTTAGTTAAGCAGTCTAGTCGAGCAGTCGGGTCAAGTGGTTCAGTCGAGCAGTTAAGTCGAACAGTTGAGTCGAGCAGTTTAGTCGTGCAGTTGAATCGAGCAGTCCAGTCGAACAGTTTTATCGAGTAGTTCAATCGAGCAGTTGAGTCGAGCAGTCGACTCAAGTCGAGCAGTTGAGTCGAGTAGTTAAGTCGAGATGTCGAATCAAGCTGTCCAGTCGTCAGTTGAGTCGAGCTGTCAGGTCGAGCAGTTAAATCGAGTAGTTAAGTCGAGCAGTTGAATCGAGCAATCGGGTTGAGCAGTTGAGTCGTGCAGCCGATCCTAATAGTCCAATCGAGTAGTTGAGTCAGACAGTTGAGTCCAGTAGTTTAGTTGAGCAGTTGAGTCGAGTAGACAAGTCGAATTGAGCAGTTGGGTCGAGAAGTCAAGTCAAGCAGTTGAGTCGAGCAGTCTAGTCGAGTAGTTAAATCAAGCTGTCCAGTCAAGCAGTTCAGTCGAGCAGTCGAATCGAATAGTCCAGTCGAGCAGTTCAATCGGTCAGTTAAGTCGATTAGTAAGTCGAGCAGTCGGATCGAGTCGAACAAATGTGTCAAGTAGTCGAATCGAGTAGTCTAGACGAGCAGTTCAGTTGAGCAGTCCAGTCGATCAATCAAATCGAGCAGTCTAATCGGCCAGTCCAGTCGAGCAGTCTAGTCAACCAATTGAACAATCGAGCAGTCCAGCAGTTAACCAGTGACTGAAGTGACTGAGAATACAACCCATTGCTACGAAAGCATGACATCCTGTCAGGGGCTTGTTTTAGTTACCGATAAACCTCTTATGACGTCCTGTCAAAGTACTGGTTTTCGCTACAGACATAAGCCTCTTATATAAATAGATGCTTCCCGGTATAGTAAACAAAGACGTAGTCGTACGTCAAAAAGTATAACAGAATTCTGAACGAAATATAAAATATGTCTAGAAGAAATCTAAAAGAAGTCTAAAGGAAGTCTATAGATAGTCTAAAGCTAGCCAGTAAAAAGTTTTTAAAATCTTAAAAAAGACTAAACGAATTCGTAAAGTAATCTAAAAGAAGCTGGTAAACGGCTGAATAACGCGTACAGATTACATCGGTGAGAATCATCCCGGTGATAACGCATACTGCCTCCAACGAGATAGTCCTGTACGCACTTGTGACCCGTACTGCCATGAGTCTGAACGTACCGTTCAACTTCGCTCGATTCAGTTTACTATTTAATGCTGTATTCCAAGCGGGACCACCGTACCTAAGTATCGACGATGATACACTGGCCAGCAGGCGTTTTCTACTACTCCTTGGTCCTGAGTTGTTTGGCATTATCCTAGCAAGTGCATTAGTGGCCTTCTCGTAAGCGTAATCAACGTAATTTAGTCGGTCATCACACATCACTCCCAGGTATTTCAGCCTCCGTTGCGAGACGTTGTGAGACGGCGTGATTTCCGACGGTGATTTGTACCTGCTGCAGTGCCTTACGGTTACTAACTGCTAGTACTTCCGTCTTGTGGTGAGCCAGCTGGAGTTTCACTCGATGCATCCAGTGTGCTATCATGTCTATGGTCTCAGTCGCCAGCATTTCCACTTCTTCCAAACGACACACCCGTGACCGTTAGTACTACGTCGTCTGCTAAGCCGACAGTCTCGACGCTTTTAGGTAGCTTTAACGTCAACACGTCGTTCGTTGTACATTCCTTTCCAAAGCGTTGGAACGAGGATGGAACCTTGAGGGACGTCTGCCGTGATCCTGATGGACTTTTGTCTAACTGACGTTTCATAGACTTGCACTCGATTCTGAAAATAGCTCCTCAGAATTCTACACAAGTAGTCGGGGACCCTGTGCAGCGCAACGGCGATTGCTTTCCAACTGGCAATGTTGAAAGCGTTGTTAACGTCTATGGTTATCACGGCGCAGTATCGATCTCCTTGCCGCTTCTGCATTAACGATTTCTCGGCCCTCTCGATTACTATCTGGACTTTCCTTTCCGGAAACCAAATTGCTTGTTGGACAATCCGTGCTCGCTCTCCGTGCATCTCGTCAATCTGTTGAGAATGACCCTTTCCAGAAGTTTTCTTAGAGCATCCAGCAAGCATATAGGCCTATACGAAGCAGGATCACCCAATGGTTTTCCTGGTTTAGGTAGCAGCACCAGCTTCTGCGCCTTCAATCTGTCAGGGAAGTAGCTTTCGTCCAGGCATTTCTCTGCATTACCGACCTAAACATGTCCGGAAACCACAAGATTGCCGTTTTCAAAGCAATGTTGGGGATTCCATCCACTCCGGGTGCTTTTTTCGCCTTCAATCCCTTTGCAACTATCACAAGTTCCTCGTTGGTAATTATTCTTTCTACGGTGTTCCTATTGTCTTGCTCACGATAGTGCGTTGGGAGCCAGGTCGTTGGGGCATGCTGCCGAAAGAGTCTCTCGATAATCACCTACAGCTTGTTTGGACATGTTTCAGCGGGCATCGAGTGGCCTTTCAACCTTCTCATGGTGATGCGGTATGCGTTACCCCATAGGTTGGCATCGACGTCTCGGCACAGCTTCTTGAAACAGTTAGATTTGCACCGCTTGATCTCCTGTTTCAGCGTAGCCCTAGCCACTCTGTACTGTAGACTTCTCTACGTTCCTCTCTTTCCGTCTCAGATCTTGCTTGATGCGTGCGTCTTCTGGCGCTGAGACATCTAGCTCTAAGCGCGGTTAGTGCCTCATTCCACCAGAACGCTGATCGCTATTTGTTCCTGAGTTCCAGTTTTCTTGGCATGGTTGTGTCACATGCTGTCACTAGCCTTTCCGTCCACTCATCTGCGTCTTGGACTGAAGGGCCACTCTATGCACGAAGCGCTTCGACGGAAAGATTGCTACCGAATTGCTTCGTTTTCCAGTTGCGCTCGTGAATTTTACGCTCCTGTGGTGGCACATTGTTTTGCTGGCCCATGTAGTACCGGATCGCCTGATGGTTACTGTGAGTGTAGCCCTCGCAAACTCTTCAGATTGTGCTTGCCACTAGCGACGGACTGTAAAAGGTGATGTCGATGATAGATTTTCGCCCATCTTTGCGGAAGGTGCTGGTGGTGCCATCGTAACTGTAACCTCTTGCATTGGTGCATCTGCTTCTCCAATGCACTGCCCAAGCATTAAATCCTCCGCCAATCACGACTGATCTCCGATTGGTGAGCTGTTCGGTAAGTTCGTCCAACATCTGGTGAAACTGCTCCACCTTGGGGGTGCATAGCAACACCACACGAATATGCCGTTGATCTTGACGATTACGAACCCGTTGTTTGTGCTTGCAACCACTTCCTGGATAGGATAGCTACCCGTAATATAGATTGCAGCTATCCTTGCTCTGTCTGCAATCCATTTACCGTTGTCAGGAAGAACATGATACGGCTCTGCAATATTTTACGGCTTAGTGCAGTCCTTCATAAAATGACCAGTCTCGCCGCATTTCCGACACAACTTAGATCTGTCCGTCCCTTTGCAGTTCCTCGCCTGGTGACCAAAGTTTAGACACTTAAAGCATCTTTCGGGTAGTTGGGTAGCTCTCAGTGAGCACACTGACCACCCCACTATGATCTTACCAGTCTCCAATACCTTACGGGCAGCGGCCACTGGTAGTTAAATTGTAGCTATCTGGGTACCCCCGTATCCTTT
Organism: Sabethes cyaneus; assembly: GCF_943734655.1. Lineage (NCBI taxonomy): Eukaryota > Metazoa > Arthropoda > Insecta > Diptera > Culicidae > Sabethes > Sabethes cyaneus. The sequence goes on along the minus strand of NC_071354.1, from coordinate 69,818,213 downwards.
TCTCAGTCGTACAGAGAAAGGTAACTGTCCTAGATGTGCTTGTTCTTTCAAGGCAGTTACTGGCTCATCTTCTGTGGTGATTTTGTCCAGGTTTCTACACTCGAACGTCGTCTCTTGGGGCAAGGCTCTCACCTTCACGTCACCACCCAAGGAGTTTTCTACCACCTGCTTATAGGTAGAGCTCTAGACCGAAGGGTCCTACTTCAACTCAAAAAATATATCTCTGTTTTGCGAACACCTGGTTTACGCTACGTTATCACCCAGTTTCTTGAGTGCTGGGTCATTCCTTAAGGTGCGTTTAGATTAGTAACATGTGGCATTAGACCGTCCCTTATTTTTCAAAAATTGACCTAGCGATGAGCTCAACATCACAAAATGTTCGTTTTTTTATGCAGAATAAAATGACGTGTTGTTAAGGTCCCTGCGATAACGTTAAGTGGTCCCGCAACGGACTTTTAGATAAAATTATGTGAATGACTGGATCCTCCACATAATGACAACTACGCCACTATAATGCGTACGATTGGTCATCCGTTATTCATTTTAGTGATGAGTTCAACATCACAAAATTTTCGGTTGGCCGTGCAGAAGAAGATTATATGCTCTTAAGACCCCTATGATAACATTAGGTGGTCCCCCAACGCTCCGTAAGTAGTTTAATGAGCGACCTCCAACGTAATGACAAGCTCTTTACTGCAGTGAGCGTTCTAAAGGGTCTAGCAAGCAAAAAATCGAGGCAGTTATCGCATGTGTCATTTTCAAATCAATTAGTTTTATTTATATCAATTAGTTATCATTGAGGTACAACAAATTTCACAATGCTGTCACTTCTTAGTAAGAATGCGAATTTATAACTGGTGCGCGTTTTCCCACGATACACCAAGTGCAGCGTCAGTGCCCAGTACGGGTAACATTGACCACCGGTGGCCGCGACGGTTACCATTGACCGAAGCTGCGCGACAGCGAAAGTTTTACCTTTCTGTACGGCTGTAAGGTTTATATCTATGCCAGGCTCAGGGGCAAGCGCAAATGTTTGCACATGGAAAATAACAAACATTGTACGTCGAACGTGCGATGGGAGTTAGCTTAGTACATGTGTGAGGGGTTTCGCGCGCCAACTGAAACTCTCATAGAACTTAAGTTTCGCTCTACTATCTCTTTGTTTTTCTCAGCAGCTGCTCTAGTACTTCTTGCTACGAGCAATTAAAAGCTGTTATAAATACGGGTGGCAACGCCACGAGAAAAGAATGATAATTTAAAACCTCAAGTGGAGAGTGGATTGTTGTAGGGCTAGGATTGTAGATAGTGATTTTAGGAATAAATTTCTACATACTCATCTTGTGTTTTTTTTACATCTCTGTAGCGTTTAAGCTACATAGCTACATATGGTGACAGTGGTGTAACTATGTAGCTTAAACGCTACACAAGTATTAGCTGCGTTTTATTACCAGCTCCGATCGGCAAAACTTTCACTTAAAGTGAGTGCGCAGAACGCCGTTAAGTAAGTGTTGTGCTACTGGCAGAAAACGAAAATACCAACAATCCAGGAAGCACATTGCATTGCGAGAATCGTATCCCTCCATGCTCGATTATCAGCACTCTGCAAGCAAATATCACGAAAGGAGAGCAAAACGCAACATAATCGAGAGACTCTCTTCTGCAAAAAGCTTGATAATCTTTTCGATATACCCAAACGCACGGCGATAACGGATATGCAGCAAAAAGCTTAAAAGGAAAGGGATCCAATAGTGAAGCAAGCTTTGTTGGAGGATATACAATTTCTGAAGGATCAGAAAGAAGGTCGTCGTGTATGTACTATTGCTGGTGTCGATGGAGTTCTTGCTGGCAAAATCCAGGAGAAACAGAAAGCAGAGGAGCGTAAGAAACAAAGACAAAAGCTGTTGGAAGAACATCGTAAGCACATTTAGGGTATTCAGACTATTTTGATACTGGCTCTCTTCAGCAGATATTCTTCGGCATTCATTTTGGAAACACATGGTAAGCCGAAGGAAATAAACTGAAAATCGACCACTGCCAAAATAGCGCTCTATCTTAATAGATTCAACATTACAACATTTTTAAACTGCAGCCAATACCGTGCTTCTCTACACATCTAGTGAAGATGAAGACTCTGAGAATACAAGCGATGGAGACGAATATCGTGTATCGACAGAATCTCCACAAAGAAAAACGCAGAGGAACACAGAATGTTGTGACCCCTAAATTGACACAGGCTCTTGACGCTGCACAGGTTAGCACAGATTCTGCTCCAGTAATCTTGCCAGCTAAATCATCTGCTAAATCACATTAACCAATAAAATTAATGCAAGACTAGAACAGAAAAGTTACCCAAAAAGAAAAGGCTTTTCAGAACTTGCTGCTAAATATTGAGGATTTTCGGAAGAAACTTCCAAACAAACAGAAGGTATCCCTACGTAACTTTGTAGGATCGTAGGATCGTAGGATCGAGAATTGATTTGAAAATGACACATGCGATAACTACCTCGATTTTTTGCTTGCTAGACCCTTTAGAACGCTCACTGCAGTAAAGAGCTTGTCATTACGTTGGAGGTCGCTCATTAAACTACTTACGGAGCGTTGGGGGACCACCTAATGTTATCATAGGGGTCTTAAGAGCATATAATCTTCTTCTGCACGGCCAACCGAAAATTTTGTGATGTTGAACTAATCACTAAAATGAATAACGGATGACCAAGCGTACGCATTATAGTGGCGTAGTTGTCATTATGTGGAGGATCCAGTCATTCACATAATTTTATCTAAAAGTCCGTTGCGGGACCACTTAACGTTATCGCAGGGACCTTAACAACACGTCATTTTATTCTGCATAAAAAAACGAACATTTTGTGATGTTGAGCTCATCGCTAGGTCAATTTTTGAAAAATAAGGGACGGCCTAATGTGGCATGCAACTTTTACCAAACTGTTGCCCGATGTTTCCAAGCAGCTCTAGCAACGTATCACAAACGTTCAGTTGGCGACAAAAGCAACATTGAGCAACAACTAGCAGCATGTCGCCTTCCACAGGTTGCATGCCACATGTTGCCAAAAAATTGCCCAGTTTAAACGCACCTTTACTCTTCGCAGGAATTCAGCGTAGTTGGCTATGTCTTTAGTTCCATCACTAGGGCGTCACCTTTCATTCTCAGCCTTCGGGGCTGCATCTTTGTCTCCTTCTTTTTCTTGCCAGTGACCGTGTTCCAGCCAGCTTTTTCGACTACTACTCCTTCCGTCTTGTGGATCGTAAGCCGTTCGTGAATGTCTTTAACCTTTCGTTACTTACACCAACTTCGATTTATAGGCATGCTGAAACCTAACAGAATTCATTCGAATACTGATGACACTTGCTCAGGTGTCAGGTATGTTACACCTGTGCCTACAGCCACCTACGTTAGTGCAAGTTTTGTACGTACCTGGAGGCCTTCCAAGGTTTTACCGGGACCTATTAGCCCACCCGCCGTTTCAGAGAGGTGATATCCTTCCCTTTTCAGGTAGTAGAATAGCACGTTTATCGGCCTCATTGCGTCAAGTCCTAAACGTCTATCCTGTGTCCAGTATGCCATAATTAGGATCTTACTGGCAGGAACGATTCCTTCTTAGACTAAAAAAAGAGAAGAGAAAAATTCACACTAAGCTCTGTCGCGAATTATTGTGCTCCGTTTCTTTTTAATTTTTCTCTTTTTTACTGACTGAAATTGCTCAGCAACCTGCACATTGATGTTCTACTTTCTACTCATTGAGGAGTGAATTGAGCAACAAAATGTTAATATACGTTTTGGCTGCTCATGATATGGGACACAAAAAAACTGTTTAGACTTCTCGCAGCATCAGTGCAAAAAGTGTTGACAATAGCGGATGATAGATGTGGAAACATTGGAATTCCCATGCAGTTGCATTTTCACTCAATGAGAAACTAAAGTTTGTTAATTTTTCTCTTTATTTTTGACCTGTTTCGCTTTGCGTGGATGGATTTCTCATTCGTGGCAGCAGTTTTGCTCATTGTGTTGAACAAAAATGGTGCTCTTTTTGTACAATAAATAAGGAAATGGCAAGCCTGCCTACTGGGATCGATCCTAATGTGCCAGGGAATACGCTTATCAACTGGATCCGAGCTATCCCTGACATAGGGACAAGCGCTCAGATGGAGGGTAGAACGCTTAAGGCGGCGTCAACTCGCCTCACAGAGATGCTATCGAGTTTTTGTGGCTTTTCTTGGAGACTCGCCATGCCCAAGGCTTGTCATACCACACCCATCATAGTCAGCTCTCGGGGTGGATTACCGGTAAAGCCTAAGTGCCGGCTGGGGTTCCCAAGTTGTTTTGCAGTTCAATGTTTCTTTTCAAAATTTTGATCAAAATAGTGAAAACAAAATTACAAAACAAAATGATTTTCTCCGGAACTACTAAACCGATTTCAACAATCTTAGTATCAACAAATTAAAGCTTCTTTTATCGTGAGCGGTTTCATCAAGACCTGCGGCGTCCTGTTTATTAAGCTCGTTTTTGACATTCGTGGCGTCGGTTCATACGGAAACCAAGGTTTGCCTTCCGCATGCAGTTTATAAACCAGCATACAGGTCCTGGGAAAACGAAACGGAACGTAGTCTTTTTGCTTGCGTTCGTTTTTCGTAGCCTACATATGTGACTTGAGCGCTCGCATGAGCTATCAAGCAAATTCAACTACTGAGGGCCTGCTTTCAGATGGAATTGACCGTTTTAAGATTACGAATATGGAACCCATAAAGATAATTGATAGCAAGCGATCAGGATCACATTCAGTATTGCTTGACAAGGGAATTAGAAAGATCACCTCACCATCATTTGCTATCTGAGCCACCTTGACGCGACAAAGGTCCATCTACCTGTTCGCTCTTTTGTGCCGGGGGCTATTGGTTTCACACCAGCGTATTTGAACTTTTGGACTTCACAGGTCATGGGAACGATTTTAGATAATGCTATAGCATCAGACTTAAATAATCAAGGGATTTCCAACATAGCATAACAGCTTCTCTTAGTAATTAAATTAGTGGTGGATTAATCTAAATACGCTGACTACGTTGGTTCTTAACCACAGTTCGAATCGAAATAGGCATTTCATCGCTAACAAAGCTGTATCAACAATGACACAGTAGCTTTACAATTTCTATCGCTACTAATTACGACAGAATGCATCGTAGGTATGTATTGCTGCATTAGTTTGCGGTGCGGCAGATAATGATGTAATTCTCTAAGAGTGATTGAACCAAAACAATTTGTGTCGATTCTCGTTTGCTGGGCACCGAAGCCGGTGCAAATATTATTCGAATGGTAACTCCTATTAAGCATCCTGCAACAGGAAATCCCGCCCCGTACCGGCCGCTGCCACTGGTCATTCACCAGACTAACGCAACGTAATACTGACATTCAGCAGAATGCAGTATGTCCGATTCGACGCTATGTTAGCTAATTGAATTTCCATTCGATAACAAATTAATTAAAATTCAATATCATAAACCTACTTAGTAACATTTATGCATTAGTGAATTATGCCTAATGCATGGTACAGCCTATCTAATGATGGATGAAAATCTCCCCTTTTCCGCCAATACGGTTCTACGCGAACCATCAATCAATATTTCCTGATTGACAGTGATAGTGCTCGTTTGCCGACGCGACATAAACGGGAATTTGAATTTCCATCACGTCGAATCGTTATGTTTTCCTAACGTTATAAGCGGTTGATTGCCTTCCCCGCGTGCCGTCCTGCGATGGACAACATTTTGTTGGCCCACAAAATAGCGACTATTCGTCACCAGAGCGTAGTTTCGATTAACTTAAGCTACATACCTTAATCAGTTTGTTGATACCATCTGTTGCTATGTTTGTTGATAACCCCGAACCGGCGAGGGTCGAACAAAGCTGAAGTTATTCATGGGTAGTATCGATGGTTGAATGATTGAGTATTTTGGTATAACTTTGAGGACTTACTCTGCGCGGGAGAAAACATAAATATGTCACAAATTTTTTTTGAAAAATGTTTCTTTTTCTTCATTTTGGTTATATTTTAACTAATATTACCAGGGTCGTGATTTACCTGTATCATTTTCCGCCGACTATCATCAATTGCGAACAGATTTGTGGGAACTTATCAAGCGTTCGTCGAAGGACCAGTTCGGTATGGGAAAGCAGAGAGATCGGAAGCTTGTGCGTTTTCGTGAGACGCAGAATCGGAATATCAGTAGTTTTCGCTGTGATTTAATATACGCGAGTGCCTTTAGTTGGAATTCGTATACCCGAGAGTGATTAACGATGAGTTTATACTCCGCGGATTGGAATGAGTGATGTTTTGGGCTAATTGTGATGTGATGAAAAGTGCGATTCCAAAGCAAGCTATTTCAGCTTTTTCCTTTGTCGGTTATGCATGTCTGTGTATTCAAGCAATGACATTGCCCGCTCAGTTATGTGCGTCTTTATCTTTACAGAGCGCAAGAAAATTTCCGTTTCGGCAATTCGTGTAATAATGTGTTTCGAATGCAAAGTGCATAAGTGTTAGTCAAGCAGTTAGGGCTTGTTAATTTTTTTGCTAGCACATAGTTTCGTACTTTCCGTGTGTGCATGTCGCTGTGCTACTTCACTTGCCGTTGAAGCCGCTGACGAATAAACCGGATCATCGCCGTTCGTCTTTTGTTTTTTCGCTTGCTAGTGGTGGAAATAAGAGATCATTATGCAGTTAGTGTGTACGGGTACCAAGACGGGTACCATGCTCCTCATGTGTATGCTCTGATGTGTAGTGTAGAGTGGACAGAGGACGTTCCGATCCGACGAGTGCTTAGATAAGTAGTGGTTTGACTGTTTGGTTTTTAGGTTAAAGACTGATGTGTGGCGATGATTTTCTTGTGTGCTGTCCGTTTTAAACCTTACACAGTCGCAGATTGATGGCCTACCGGGTGGCTGACTCGGTTAATAATACAGTGTACAGTTTTATATAATTGAATGCACTTTTAAAATATAGTTTAATAATTAGTATATGACTGCGATACATAAACAAGTGTAGAATCATTGCCACTATAATAGATATTCTTTACTTATATTATATATTCATATTACTCATTATTTATTACATTTACATATACATCATTAGAAGGGAGGGGAGGGAGCATCAGGGTACCAAATGAATCGAAGACTGGATGAGGGATGTGGTAACCAGCCCAAGTCATATAAGGTCGGAGAGGATTTTGACGCGCCCTTCTAGTACACAAATCATCACGCAAGATAAGTTTGCACGGCGAAGTTATATATCTAGAAACCGGAGGTCTATGCTGGAAGGAGTGTCTTATATTCCCGTGGAATCATATAAGCGACATTGCTTATAGATCCACCCAACCCCTTTTGGTCCTTCACGAACAGCATTGACATGAAAGTTGCTGGGTAGATAAATTCGATTCTGCAGTAATTCTACTTGCATACAATGGGAAACCCTTGAGGTGATGGTGGCTACCCCCATACATACATACATACTTATCAAGCGTTCGTCGAAGGTTGGTATACAACAGATCAAATATACATTGCGGCAGCTCCTCCAAAATGGGCGTGAATACAGAGCTCTCACGCAGAATTTGTTCGTTGACTTCAAAGCTGTATATGATACCATCGACTCGAAAGAGCTATGAAAAATCATGGACGAGAACAGCTTACCCAGGAAGCTCATCAAACTGATTCAATTCACGATGGATGGTACACAGTGCTGTGTTCGGGTTTCGGGTAGATTGTCAGGTTCATTCGAATCACACAGAGGGTCAAGCTGATGGTCTCTCATATCTGCTGTTCAACATAGCACTACAAGGTGTTATGAACCGAGCGAATATCAACACGCGGGGCACGATCTTCAACGAATCGAGTCAATTTGTTTGCTTTGCCGGTGACATGGATATTATCGGCAGAACATCTGTGGCGGTGACTGAACTGTATACCAGACTAAAACGCGAAGCAAAAAAGATTGGGTTAAAGGTAAATAAGTCTAAAACAAAGTACATGCTGGCCAGCCGTACCGAGGCTGATCGACGCCACTTAGGCAATAGCATATTGATCGACGGCGATGAGTTGGAGATAGTCGACGAATTTGTCTACCTTGGCTCAGTGGTAACGGCGGACAATGATATCAGCCATGATATTCGGAAGCGTTTTATCAGTGGAAGTCATGCTTACTATGGGGTTCACAAGAAATTGCGGTCGAGCAGACTAAGCCCCGTACAAAGAGTACCCTGTACAAGACGCCAATTAGACCGCTTGTTCTCTACGGGCATGAAACATGGACAAAGCTCAAGGAGGACCTGCGAGTGCTCGGAGTGTTCGAAAGACTAGTATTAAGAACGGTCTTCGGCGGCGTACAGGAGAACGGAGTACGGATGCGCAGCTCTATGACCAACCCAAAATGCAAAAAGTGGATAAAACTGGACGGATACGATGGGCACCCAGGCAGCATTTTCATATGTATAATCAGATTGCAAATAAGAGTTACGTACTGATATGTATCCAACAAAATCGTATTCGACGCGCAAAAGCCGCTTATTCGTACCATTTTGGAGGCGACATACGCACTGAGGAATGATTTTGAACGATACACTTATACAGGTGTTTCAATACGATAAGATTCGATTAAGCGCTACCAGCTACATACAGCTATACAACTTTGTGCTGAAAATTGTATGTTTGTCAGCTACTAGCATTATAAACGATAGAATATCAACTTGTGCGCGCTTTATTAGGCTTTATTTACGAATTGAAATTTGTTAAGAGATATTTACGATAATGTGTGTACATTGATATACGACTTGGTGCTGGCTGGACAGGGTATGTTGCAAGAATGCCGGACAACTATCCTGCAAAGATGGTGTTCAAATTCGATAGGAACAAAACGACCATAAGCGCAGCGAGTAAGATGGTTAGACAAGTGAAGCAAGATCTGGCGGAGAATACTCGGTAGCCCACAACCGAGTAAATTTAAAAAACTTTGTTCAACAAGCTTTGTATTAGGACTGGAAGACACTTAAATAAGTAAAGGCATGGGCTGAAGAAGAACTTCCTACGAACTGGTTAGAAGGTCTCATACGCCCTGTTTACAAAAAGGGTCATCGAATCGAATGTTGCAATTACCAAGGCATTACTCTCTTCAAGTCTGCATACCGTGTACCCCCGTTGGTATGACCTTCTTTAATCTGAACATTTTTAATCTGTACCCCGGTGGTATGAATGCGTTCACATTAAAAACCGATCAAGCGTCACATACAATTGACGTTAAAGTTGACCGGTAAATTAAATAAAAAGCAAAAAATCTGAATGCGTTTCCTCTTGCTCAGGAGCTTTGGCAATATAGCTCATATGCAACTTACCTCTCTCCAACTCTCAAAATAGACCATTTTAGTCGAAACTGCCGAGCCAATATCGTCTTCTACAAACCAAACGTTTAGAATTCGCGCATGTTTGAAAAGTTTTCAAAACGTTTGTTTTCGTCAAATCAAAACAACAAGTTCATAGGGTGCGCGTCTTGCTCGTATGTGAAAATGAATAGAGTTACCAAATATTCAGATTAAAAATGAATTCGCCCAATCTGAACGAGTTGTTTTTCATATTAGCGGGGGTCGAGTGTATAATATTCTCTCCCGTATCCTATTTTAAAGACTGAAGCCGTTGCAAGAAACCTTTTTTGGTTAATACTAGTGCGTATGAAATGGTATGAAATGGAGAGAGTTACCTGGGAGGAGCGTCAAATATAGCTCTGGCTCTCTCAAGCTCCCATCTAGCGCCTCCACGCACTCAGTCAAATGATGATGGTCGAAGTCCTTACCCGGAAATGCTTCATGTACTTACTGGAGCAGCTAAGCTAGGAGGCGAACTAGAGCGCCTGTTCTCCAGGTGAGGGGCGGCTCACACAGCGTCTGTCTCGGAACGGGCGGCTGAATATGAAGTGCTGTATCCCGCAAGCTATACCTAAGATGGCAGACCCATCAGCGGGATGTAGGTATCGCGACCCCGATGAGGTAGTATACCGAAACCTCAATTACCACGAATAACGAAGAAAGAAATTCAGGACGGAACAATCGGCATAGGACACGGCAAGGGACAAGGAAACGATTAAGGGATAACGATTGGATAACGAACTTGGTACCTGGAATGTCCGAACTCGCCTTGAACCGGCACGGGCTGGCTTGCTTGCTCGAGAGCTGCATCAAATTGGAGTGAAGATCGCTGCTATTCAGGAAGTTCGGTGGTCAAATTCCAGAGAAAGGGATATCCGTGCAGTAGACCCTATTGCAGGCACTTCAAGTACTACATCTATACAGTAGCGGCAAAAAAGCAGAACATGGAGTCCGTTTCGTAGTGTTGGGAAAACAAAAGCAACGACTTACCCGTTGCAGGCCCATAGAAGACCGTATATGCGTGTTGAGGATTAACGGTAAATTCTTCAACTACAGCCTAATCAACTTATACTCACCGACAAATGATAAATCCGATGATGCTAAAGACGAGTTTTATGACAGACTAGAGAGCACCTATGTAGAGTGCCCAAAAAACGACGTGAAAATCATCATCGGAGATGCAAATACGCAGATCGGAAGGGAGGAATTCTTCCGTCCATTCGTTGGAAGACATAGCCTTTATTTGTCGACCAATGATAACGGTCTGAGGCTCATAAATTTTGCCGCGGCCTGAGGAATGACCATCTGTAGCACCTACTTTCCACGTTTGAATATTCGGAAACACACCTGGATGCACCCAAATGAAGACTCTAGCTCTCAGATCGATCATGTCTTGATTGACGGTCGACACTTTTCGGATGTTATCGACGTACGATCTTTTCGGGGAGCAAATATCGAGCACTATCTCGTAGTGAATAAGATTCGCGCAAGGCTGTCGAACACGGCGAAAGCTCGCACTGAGAGGACGCTGCGTTTCAACATCCAGCGGTTAACGGCAGACGGCGTAGCAGTGGAGTACGTCAGGAAGCTTGACCAACGAATCGCAGAAGAGCAGGTAGAAGGAGAAGATATAAATGGGCTGTGGAGGAACATCCATGGTGCTATCGAAACAGCTGCGAGAGAGGTGGTAGGCACAACGCGTGGAAGACAGCGTAACAGCTGGTTTGATGCTGAATGCCAGAGAGTGACACATGAAAAGAACCAGGAGTCGCATGCTCACTGCGGCAACGCGTCAAAACCGAGAGAGGTACAGAGACTAGAGCTGAATCCATCGTCTAAAAAACTTCTAAAAGAGGAGAGCGAGCAGCTGTACGAAGCTATCCACCGGATCATTGTCAGAATCTGGGAGGAAGAACAAATGCCGAAGAAGTGGTGGGATGGCCTCATTTGGGCAAAGGGACATCGACTGGAGTGTAAAAACTATCGAGGAATTACATTGTGCTCAATTCTGCCTACAAGGTGCTTTCCCGTATCCTGTTCCGCAGACTGAGACCGTTAGCGGAGTCCTTCGTCGGTGAGTACCAAGCTGGTTTTCGTGAGGGGCGCTCCACGACGGATCAGATGTTTACCTTGCGTCAGTTGCTAGACAAGTCCCGGGAGTACAACTTGCAGACACACCATCTGTTTGTGGACTTTAAAGTGGCGTACGATTCAGTTAAACGAAATGAGTTGTGGCAGATAATGCTAGAACATGGTTTTCTGATGAAATTAGTTACGCTGATTCGTGCGACGCTGGACGGATCCAAATCATGCGTTAGAATCAGACCTCAGCTGCTTTCGAGACGTTGGATGGACTGAAGCAAGAGGATGCACTCCCTAACCTGCTATTCAACATTGCCTTGGAAGGTGTATTACGAAGGGCAAACGTGGAAAGGAATGGAACTATCATCACGAAATCTCTCATGTTTCTTGGTTTTACGAATCGGGCTTTCTTCGGATAACATAGCCAGCTGAGGTTTCGTAGTTTGCAACTTCACAGAAAACGGGCGCTCTACAGAACACTAATCCTCCCGGTGGCCCTTTACGGTGGCAGGCTGCGGTGGGCTGGACACGTGGCCAGAATGCCTGTCGAAAGAGTAGCCAAAACTATTTTCAGCAGAGAACCAGGAAGAGGCCGTAGACTCCGAGGCAGATCCCGCACCCGGTGGGTGTGTGCTGTCGAAGACGATACACGTTCAGCTGGTGTTCGTGGGGATTGGAGAACGGCAGCCCAGGACCGACGGTACTGGAGGACCATAATTCGTTCGGCGCAGGATCAATAAGCGCAGTAAGTAAGTACCAGTGCAATTTTCGAGAGGGACGCTTCACGACAGATCCAATTTCCCCTTCCATTGACAAATCCTTGATTAATTCCGGGAATTATTCATTTCGAGGCAGTGTACGATTCAGTACAGTGTGGCAGAATGTGCTTGAAGATGGTTTTCCAACAAAACTGATTAAGCTGATACGTGCTACCCTTGATGGTACAAGTGTCAGGATGTCAAGTGTCAGGATAGCGGGTGAGACATCTGACTCGTTTGTGACGTTAGATGGTTTGAAGCAAGGTGACGGATTATCGAATTTACCGTTCAACATTGCACTGGAAGGTGCTATTCGAAAGGCAAGCGTACAGAGAAGCGGTACCACCATCAAGAAATCTCATATGCTCCTAGAGTTCGCGCAAGACTTCGATATCATCGGTGTTAATCGTAGAGCTGTGGAAGAAGCGTACACGCATGTTGAACAACATAAATTCTACAACAATAAAGTATATGGTGGCTGGTAGAGAGCGTGGTAGCCATCGAGGTTTGGAACTGCGGTGGTGATAGATGGAGACACTTTTGAAGCGGTCGATGAATTTGTTTACCTTGGTACGTTAGCGACATATGAGAACGAAGTTAATGGTGAAGTAAACAGGTGAGTAGCGGCTGCCAACAGGGCATTCTACGAATTACGCTAAGACGCTAATTCTCCCGGCTAATATAATACGACCACGAAGCGTGGACGTTGAAAGATAGCGACCGACGAGCTCTTAGCGTTTAAAAGCGTAAGATCGTGCGAACAATTCTTGGCGGTACATTAGACGAAGGAGTGTGGCGCAGTCGCATTAAGGGGAAACCGAAAGTGGCTCAAAGATGGCTGGGTAAATGGCTACCATTCGAAGCATGTATTGTTTTGCACTTTAAAAATGCATCTGTATTGGCAGAGTACGCTTTCGCCACGTAATCAGTGCTTCCAGCGCTGTTATAATTTCCTAAAACTTGTAATTCAATTTATCGATCTGCTATGTATCAATAAACGCTCAGCAAAACATAATTGCTAATGGAAAATAAATTTAACTGATCATATCGATCATTACGTGTTCATAAAAGCGACCAATGTATAAGTTGGAATTAGTTAATAGATATTTGGTTACGCACATATTTCGTTGAACTAGCGATTTCCGAAAAAGCAGCAACACAGTATCAAACTTTCGTCACATCAATGAGCTTTTAAAGAGCTTTCAACTTTCGCCGCATCGATGAGCTTAGAGTGAAGTAAACAAACAAAACGCAAACGCAGGAATCAAAAACGCAATCCGATGCAAGCGGATTAATTAAACATCCTAGTGATCCTACGCATTATTCAGTTGCTGCTGTTAATTTTGATTGAATCGGAATGCCTTGATAAAGAAAACAAACCCTTTTTCGGGATGTTTGTAGTCAGTGCGGTTGGCTGCGGATCAGCTGTTTATGTTTGCAAGCTCCGCTATTTGACATATATTACCAATACTAATGCAATATTCAAATAAACGTTTAGGTTTTTAACGAACACATGAGATGTACAGTACAGTGTTTGTCGCACTACACAATAACGTTAGCCACTTTCGGTTCCGCCTTAATCGTGAAATATACTAAGTATACAAAGATGCGGATACTGTGAAGCAACTAAAACACGGCAGATTACAATGGGCTGGACACGTAGCAAGCATGCCGGATGAGATACTAGCGAAAACAATAGTTAGCAGAAAACCCGACAGAGGCTGACGGCTTCGAGACAGACCCCGTACCTGTTGGATGAGCGCTGGTGACGTGGATGCTAGAGTAGCGGGTATTAGGGGCGGTATGCTACGACCGAGAAACATGGAGACGGATATATATAAAGTAAAGTGAAGTAAAATAAAGCAAGTAACTATGAAATTAACTTTCATTTTCCTCAGATTTTCTCGAATCTCGATCTTTATTGCTTGCATTTACTACAGCCGAAGCTGATTTTCATGCGACGGTTGAAATTCAATGTCGTGAAATTCAATGGTCGTAACATATACAATAGAAAATTGTTTGCGAATGTTTGTTTGATTTAAATCTATTAGTTCTAGTATTTTTTCGTGATGACTGTGGAAAACAATAAATGACAATAAGCAATAAATCAAATAAATTCAATTAAATGAATTCTATTATCCAAAAAACGCTCTCAAATAACACTATTTTATGTACATTTCAATAGCTAATATCCAAATCCGAGCAACGTGATTTACTAATCTCGGATAGCTTACTTGCAGAGTGGTATTTCAATGGCATGAGCTAAAAAAGGCAATTTCCAACACTGGACAGCTCACTTGGGAGCCCTTTCAAAGGGAGAAAATGTGTGAATGCAGTCAAAGCGAATTTTGCATTCATTCTAAACCACCACCACATGGCTAACATGGCTAGATGCCAGCACCGTGTCGGTACTATGATGAAAAAGCTTGGGAATATTAAAACCGCAGGGCTGTGCTCAGGGAAAAACTTGTATTTTTTTAGTACTTCCTATAATTAGGAAATACGAAAGTAAAGACCATAGAAGCCGAAACATGGTCAAGTTCAGCATTTACATTTATAAGCTGAATTTATTTTGAACTCAAACTTCTAAGCCACAAAACTACTTTTTAGATTATTTTTCAACCCCCGAAGAAAACCCAATGCACGATTCTGCCAATGCGAATGGTTCTTTGGTGAAGGGAGTGCGATATCAGTCGAATAGAAAATAATAATGAATCTAATGTGCATAAATCATTATATTATTCTAGCAGTCTTCGACAAGCGCGTTACATTCCCGGTATTCGCCAGCACTTGCTTTTGGGAAACAGGATAATATCCCGCACCAGGATGTGTATGTTCGTGGGTATACTGGGGGAGCGGGATGTAAACTCTGCTGTAAGTTAATCTGTGTGAAACGATGCCAGTTTCATGGTCGGTTAGTTGGTTGAATAGAAAACTAGCAAGCTATAAAACATTTTACTCATGTAAAATGCATTTGCTCAGTATAACGGAGAAGATTGTGTGGTTTTGTGGCTGATGTGCTTCCAAGAACCAAACAGTTTCCTGACTGAAGGCACGTGCCATAAGCATATGATCATGAGTTTTAGTTGACGAAACGTGGATTTGAGTGGCTCGAAAAGACCGTCCGTTGAATGTAACGTTATAAGTTTTAATCTACAAATGAATTAAAAAGGGTACAGAAGTGCTACAAAAGTGCTGCTGAAATATTAACTGTTTATGGGTATGCTTATTTATACTCAAATATCTGTACATATTTACCGTCTTTTTTAGTTTACATTTTGTATGATTTTTTTTCGGAAACAACCGTGATTAGTATCTTAATCTTATTTCTATAAGATTCCGTACAACTCCACAGCATCGAAAGCTCCAGTCAAGATGAAAGATAAT
Organism: Sabethes cyaneus; assembly: GCF_943734655.1. Taxonomy (NCBI): domain Eukaryota; kingdom Metazoa; phylum Arthropoda; class Insecta; order Diptera; family Culicidae; genus Sabethes; species Sabethes cyaneus. The sequence continues at coordinate 69,802,572 of NC_071354.1, read as the reverse complement.
TTGATAACAAAAAATCCTGATGCGAACCAGCTGAGCAACGTTAGAACGAACAGTTGTGAATGATGCTGATGATACATGAAACCTGGGTTCTGTTGTTGATAGGGGTCTCCAAAACCGTATCCTCATGCGGGGACAGAACAAAGAAAAAAAAAGTTGTTTCAAAAGTAGGTCAATTCGAAAATGCGAATCTCGACAAAGACGGCAAGAGACGGTAAGTTTCCAAGCGACGCTAATTTGGTTTCATTTGTTTTAATTTCATCCCCGGCAACGGTAATCGAAACACAGTTCCACGGCACAACTCGAAACAGCGGCAGGGACCTCTGTGTCAATACAGAATCAAAGTTTTGGCTTTCAGCGAAGTTTGCGTTTCGAAGTGGGCGGGTGAATGTGCTTGGGTTGTGCAAACATGATATGCACGACTGATCACCGTCAACTGTGTACTCGCTGAATGTATAACTATCTATTTTTCAGCAGGGTAAATGTTGTTCTCTATTGCGACAAGGGATCCAAATTTGTCTAAATATAACGACAATTTGGTTAGAGTCACGTTCCGTTCCGCTGGTGCCCACTTGCGCTGCGGGGTTTAGAAAATGTTTTGCAACACGAATGTTTGTTTCAGGTAGTATTCCCACTAGTAAAGTGAAATTCGCGATTTTTTCCAATGTCGATAAGACCCTATAATTGTAGTAAAAATAATAATTTTCGTTGCTGTTGGTGTTTATACTGCCATATGAATTTATTGAATTTGATGACATTGTACACGCATCGATAGCGAATATTTGCTAGAACCTCGAGGCTATAGCACAAAAAAGCAAACTATTTCCAAATCATCTATTAGTAATCCTGTTAGCCTGATTTCGAACTAATGCTAAGCAAATTGTATAATCGCTGAATCCACACACACACAGCAACCTTTACACAGGCAGCCACATGCAACCGTTTCCACCTGACCCAGTTCTTCCTGGCGCGTTTTCCCCGAACTGCGTTGAAATTTATCCTCGTAACACCAATTTCCCGTTCGGACGTTAATCATAATAATTTTCAATATCCTTTCATTTGGCGCTGGTGACTGAGTCCCATTCATACCGCGCAGCACGCTATACCTGGGTAGGTACCTACTTCTACGGACACCGTCGATTTGGTCCATCGACGGCGATTACGTATGCACGCAAGCGATTGATTTGCTTCGAAATCATCCACATTTAACGGACCATTGAGCCGGTAATAATGGCCGTTGATGAGGTCGGAAATTTGTGCGAAATGAGCTAATAGTTTGCCGGACGACGACGGCGAAAACACGTCGACGCGACGGTCGACTGGCGGGAGTTTGCCGTGAAATTCCATCTTCACTAGGGATACGATTAAATGGGAATTTTATTTTCCAGATCGAGTTTTTACAGAAACACGTAAGTGTTATGTTTATTGAATCGATTTCTTGACTAAATTAATTATTGTTTTTCTATTATTCATCAACTAAACCGGATGTTAGGAATTTATTGGAAATTTTCAGAGCCATAATGTCATGGAATTTAGACATTTTTGGCAATATTTCAAAGCCTTGAAATGTCGGACAACAAGTGGATGTCTTCAGTGGAAGCAGTCTGCTGCTTTTGGGGGAATTGTCTTTTGACCAACGATCACAGGCAGCTCCCGCTATATGTTGTGGGCTTTGGAAGCTACTCCTGAGTACCTTTTCCAAATCTGCTAACTGCGCTAGTGATTTATGACCACCGGACGAGCGCCATATAAAAAATGATTGGGTGGTAATGCTTGGGGTTCGTCAATTCTTAAGGCTTGTAAGAATACGGGCATTAATTTAAAATCTATAAAATATTTATGTCTATAAAATCCCGTCTGTCAATTTCCGTCTATCATACAATGATGCCATTGCTTCTTTACCATTGCGTACCTTTCTCTCCCACACTCCACCCATATGCGCTGGCGGAGGATTGAATGACTTTGATTCCGTTTTTTTCTTTGTTTGCATGGCTGCAACAGCGATGATAGTGATTCAGTAGTCGATTAGTGATAAAACTGTCATTAGATAGAAGTATTGGAAATTTGGCATTGAAGTCAGCAAAGTCAATTTTTCATTCCATTCTGACTATTTCTCATTCATCGATAAAAGGAGAGTCTGTATAACGGAATGGACCCTCTTGAGCGGCAGATTACGGTTTTCCACCAGAATTCGATCTTCGTCGGGCTAATATTTGCTCTGTACAATTTTTCAACGAAATGGCTCCGCTCATTGAACTTTCTCCTGTTTCAAAGGCTCTATCCGAACTGCGACCATCTAATTCAAAGATTTTTCGAATGTCTTCGCTGTCAACACTGGTCGGAATTTTTCGTGTTGTTTCAAACAATCGTCTCCATTCAACTTGATCTTGGATCTTGTTGGTGTTCATTAACCCTATTTCGCGTTTAACCTCTTGGAGATCAGTTGCTGGGACACTACTATCTCCCAGGGGCATTCCTAGGTTAACTTCTGTTCCGTCTCTTCTGCAACATTGCTAAGAAGAACTGTTTCTACCTGCAGACCACCTCGGAGTCATTTGTAATCAGACTTTCTTTATTGTCTCTTCACATGTCAATTTTCGATACATATGTTCCAGTACATACAGTACATACAGTCAGGGACCGAAACGGTTACATTTTTTCTGTACATTTGCCAGTATGCAGTGCCATGTCAGAATCTCAGCCAATACCGTCGCTTCGTATTGTTTCTGTATCGAGAGAGCCTATCTCTTAATGTGTTGAAACTAGCTGGAATACGTACATGATAATAAGCAAACATTCTTATTTCACTGTGACATGTCGAAAAAAATGTCACAGTGTAGAAGTGACAGGCATTCGCCGCTATTTGCTTACAGTTGTAGCTGGAATAGTATGGACAAGCGATTCAGAATAAGGTGTAATTATTGATGCGTTTTTCACCTGAAATTTATGTAATGAAAATTGTTGAATTTTTGCACGGTTTTGTGGTTGATCACTACTTTAAAGATCTGGTAAGAATATATGCAGTAGAGTTCGTTTTCAATTTTGGGAAAGTTCTTCTTTGAATCCGCATTATTTGGGGAAAAGCTGTAGGCATACGAATGAAGCAGCAAACGAAAATACCAAAAACCAGTACACCTTTTGTCATGCATGGTGCTAGAATGTTGAAACGTGTCTCTGCCGCTCGGAAATGTGTGCGACAGGACGAGCAAGCGATGTTATCGTTATTCTGGTATTTCTTCTCGGTGCGTGTGTACTAGAAATCTGCCGAATGACTGGTCGCAAGAAATAATGTCAAATGTCTTCATATTTTGGTCACCAACCAGTACATTTTACGTCCCTGCATACAGTATGAACCAGTTACCGCATGTATTAGAACCTTTTTGAAAGTTGAAGAATTATTTGAGTTCGATGAGCCTTCGCATAAATTTTTGCAGAAGATCAAAGCCTCTAATCTGTTATAGTAATTAGACTTCATGTAGACATTAGTCAGATGAATTACAAATATAAATAAATATAAATAAATAAATAAAATATAAATATAGCGCTTACGAGATTAGTGAACTGGTTCCGTGCATGTAGCCATTTTTCCAAGTTCTCCGTAATTGTAAGACTCAGATATTTTCTCCAGGCTTATGTTTCCCACTCCACCGCTTGTTGTCATTCCCCATTGAACCACGCATTTCGTGTACTCCGAAGCTCAGATGGCCGAGCGTAATCCGCCCTCACCATCTCCAAGAATTTAAGCATTTATTTCTTCGAAAGAAGACAGTGATGGTCTGTATAAATATCTGCATGCCAGCATTCGGTATCGGCCTACGAAAAACAACGATCTGCAGTTCCGAGTACCGAATTTTCATTCGTACACCTTACAGTATTCATTCGTCGTCCTTGTTTTGTTGGTTTTTTGTTAGTCGTTAGTGCCAAGCATGCCGATCTGGATTTGTTTTAATGTTCGTAGCAGTTCGGTTTAGGTAGGTTGCCTCTCTAGCGCCTTGCTTCGTGAGCTGCTCCTATCTTGAAGCATTACCATCTTTGCAGATTTGTCGGAATCTTCCAGACTTTTTGATACCTAGTCAGCCAAAGAAACAAAGCCCAAAACCTTCCTGATCTGGCCATGACCAGATTCTTGCTATATTTCCGTCCCTGCACCGCGCAAAAGGTCAACAACACCTATCTTAAGCAAAATTGTACATCAGTTGGTAACAAAACCAGAACCACCAAGGTTTTTCTCTAAAGCTGCCCTTCTATCAAACCAAAGACTGCCAGATTTCGGCCAAACATTCTAATTTTCGTTTGCCAGATTTTCTTAAAATCCGTTGGTAATCTTGTATGAAGTATAGACGTTCACTAGGAATATGCTCGTCTAGAGTCGACCCTGACATGGGATTGAACGCTCAAGGTTAGTAAGGCTTTTCTTGGTGCCAACATTCAGCGATTGTCCCCTTTCGTATTAGCATACGACCTCGGTTTCCACAGGAGTAGGTTACACTATCGATACCTCCACTAAGGTTGCTCACATACCAGCAGGTACCACAGGGCACCGACGACCGACGTACCAGCAGTTTGTCAGTAGCAGTACATTCAGAAAACCGCAACCGTAATCGTGGGTAGTAAGACGTTAATCAGCAATTTCATCGTTCATTAACACACAAACATTTTTTTAAGTTTTGGCTATCTGCCGTGAGATGCTTCAGTGACACTAAAATAAAAACGCAACAGAGGACATCTCATCGACAAAGCATGAACTAATACTTGTTCATCTATGCTACAGATAGTACCTGTGCCTCACGGACACTCTCTTTTCCAAAGCAGGGCTTAATAAGCTCCGCTCTGATGTCATCTTTCTAAGCTGATTTATTGTTCTTCAGCTGCATGATGACCTCCTTAACTTCGTCTATCGTTGAGGCTGGCATTTCTTTTCCGTTTGTTGCACCGTTGAAATCGCTTTCTCCGCCGCCATGGCTGTCCACCTGGACGCCATTCAGGTGTTCATCGAAGTGCTGCTTCCACCTCTCGGTTACCCCACGATCGTCCGTTAGAATACTGCCATTCTTATCCCGACACATTTCGGCTCACGGCACAAAGCCTTTGCAGGATCCGCTCAGTTTCTGGTAGAACTTTCGCGTTTTTTGAGAACGATGCAGCCGCTTCAACTTTGCATATTCTTGCTCTTCCAGGTAGCGCTTTTTCTGCCGAAAAATTTGATTTCGCTGCATCTTCTTCTGTTTGTGTCTTTCCACGTTTTGAAGTGTGGCATTGCGCATCTTGGCCGCCTGCACAGCGTTCTCCTCATCAATCGTCAACCAATCATTCATCGTCAAACCAATCGTTCTGATGATGGAGCTCTCCACTACACTGCTGATGGCTGTTTTGATGGTGTTCCAACTTCCAAGAGCCCTCAAGAGGGGCTTCGTATAGCACATTCTCTTCCGGTAGCGCAGCTTTAAGTGAATGCGTGTAGTTTGCGACGACGTCAGGCTGCTTCAGCCGCGAGAGATTTAACCGAGGCTGGTGTCGGTACTGAATGTTGTTCACAACGGAGAGTTTGGAGCACTTCTTAACCATCATTAGATAGTGGTCCGAGCCAACGTTAACGCTTCGACAGAATCTGACGTCGATAATGCCTGAGAAGCGCCGACTGTCGATCAAAACGTGGTCGACCTCGGATTCTGTCTGGTTTGGTGACCTTTATGTAGGAATCTGTGCTGAAAGAAGACACTACGTACGACCATGTGCTTGGAAACGGCAAAGTCGATAAGTCTTAGGCCGATTTCATTGGTCAGCTGGTGTGCGCTGAACCCTCCAATCTCCGGTTTGTGTTCCTCCTCCTGTCCGACCTGAGTATTGAAATCCCTAATGACGATCTTGATATCATATTTTGGGCAGCGGTCGTATTTACACTCCAATTATGCATAGAAGTCATCGTTGTCGTTATCAATACTTCCTAGCTTAGGGCTGTACACGATGATGATGCTTATGTTGAAGAACCGGCCCTTGATTCTCAATCTGCACATTCGAGGATTGATTGGCCACCACCCAATCACCCGTTTCCGCATCTCGCCCATCACTATGAAAGCTGTACCCAGCTCGTGTGTGTTACCACCCTGGTAGATGGTCCATCTCTGAACGTACGTACCACTGAGCTCTTCCAGCACACCTTCTGCAGTCTTCTGTAGAACTTGCGGCCAGTAAGTTCTTCTATACGTCGGAGAGCACTCGAGTGCTCCCTTGGAAGTTGAGAGATCGGCAGTTCCACGTCCCGAGTTTCAAATCCATAGTCCTTTTTGTCGCATAGGTCTATTCCGATTGTTCTAGTCCGAATTTCCTTGTTCTTCGTTCAGTGCTTTAGTTTTTTCATGGTGGCGGCTTGCAAGACTGCTACACAAAGCACCTGTATGGCCGGAGGGCCAACGAAGCTCGAAAGAACCCTCCTTCCCTGTCGGCATATGACCTTGACTTCCACCGGGGTTGGTTACCCGATGTCCACCAAGGTTGCTCATATCCCGGCTGGTACCACGAGGCGATATGTGTAAGAGTTGCTGAATAAAAGGCTGTGAACCACAGGGTCTATTTTATACCTACAGGTGGCAAGGTACCGACGGTACGCATTATTCAGTCGTTTACCAGCCAACGATAATGGAAATACGGAACGAACTAATCGGTATAGGATACGGTGAAGAACAAGGAAACGATTGATGGATAACGATTGAAAACTTGATACCTGTAATGTGCGAACTCTTGAAATGAAAAGGCACGAACTGGTTTACTTGCTAGAGAGCTGCACCGACTAGAAGGTGAGTTCACTGTTATTCAGGAAGTTCAGTTGCCAAATTCTAGAATAAGAGAGTTTCGCAGACCATATTGCAGGCGCTACTTTCAAGTACCACAAATGCTACAGTGATGGTAGAACAGCAGAACGTGGAGTCGTTTCGTAGTGATAGGGAACGAGTAATTTAGTGGAGGCCTTTAGGTAACCGTATATGTATGTTGAGGGTAAGTTCTTCAATTACAATCTAACCAACGTTTACGCATCGACAAATGATAAAACCGATGATGTTAGGGACGATTTCTACGACAGGCTGATGTTGACGTATCTAGAGTATCCAAAACACGACGTGAAAATCATCATCAGTAGTGCTAATACGTAGGGGAATTGTGTATAACGTGCTCCCCCTGGCCAATGGGCCACCTCTTCGTTTTTCCCTAAACAGGCGAAATTAAAATGCAAAACCACCCAGAAACCATAGTATTTGATGGAACTAGCCTACTATGCAAGTATTACAGTTGTCACATGCTGTAAAAACAAAATAAAAATAAATTTGTAATTCAGGTAATTCAACTACGTGGTGCAAAATGCCACAGCTGCAGTATAATGTGCCCCATGCAGAAAAGAAAAAGTGCACCAGATGGCCGAAACTAGGTTTATTTTATACAAAAATACGATATTTTGAAAATAAAGGAAATAGTTTTATTTTCTACAAAATAGAGTTGGTCTGTCGCTGGTAGAAATACTCAAATTACCGCATTGGGCATATTATACCGCAGGTGGGGCATTTTACCCCCCGCAGACGAGAAACACAACATTTAGGTGCTTTTATTAAATAATTCCTAGCATATTTATTCCACAATACTTTAAGAAATAAACAATTGCAATTGATTGTCAGCTTAAATACCAACTCGTAGTTGTCACGTTAATTTGGGTAAGCATAACAGAGATATATCCATTTATTCTTAGGGGGGCACATTATCCACAATTCCCCTAGATTGGAGGAGAGCTGTTTTTTCCGTCCAGTCATTTTTTTCGGGTTTTTTCGGGGACCAAATATCGACTTTGACCACTATCACGTTGTATGTAACATTTGCGCAAGCTTGTCGTACGCTGCTTATAAACATCCAGCGGTTGACGGCAGAAGGCGTGGCACCACAACAGGCTAGAAAGTTTGATCAACCAATCGCGGAGGAGTAGAAAGAAATTGATGATGAGTTAATTGGGCTGTAGAGGAGCATTTATGATGTCATTGAAACAATTGCGAGACAGATGGTAGGCACGACGCGTGAAAGACATCATAACAGCTGGTTTGACGCCGAATGTCAGAGAGTGATAGATACGATGATCCCGGTCAAGAGTCGCATGCTCAGTGAAGCTGTACGTTAAAGCAGTGAAAGGTATAGAAGGATTAGAGCTGCGGAACAAGTGGAGGTTAGGAAGGCTATTAGTGAGCTTAAGTCAAAGGCAAGACTGCTGGAAAGAACGGAATCCTGGTTAAATTTCTAAAAGCGAGGATCGAGCGACTAAGCGGAGCAATGCTTCCGGTCATTGCGAGAATCTGGACGGGAGAACAAATGCCTGAGGAGTGGTTAGATTACCATATTTGCCATATTTCCCAAAAAATGACGAAGGCTCGAGTGTAAAGTCTATCGCGGCATAACATTGCTCAATTCTTCCAATAAGGTGCCCTCCTGTATCCTCTGTGGACTGTAGACTGAAACCGTTAGCGGAGTGCTTCGTCGGCGAGTACCAAGTTGTTTTTCGAGAGGGTCGCTGCACGACTGATCGGACATGTACCCTGCACCACAAATTACGGAAGTACAACTTGCAGACTCAACATCAGTTCGTGGACTTTAAAACAGTGTATGATTCAGTCAAACGAAATGAGCTGTAGCAGATAATGGTAAAACATGGGTTTCCAACGAAACTAGTTAAACTGAGTCGTGCGACGCTGAACGGGTAAAAAATATGCGTCAGAATAGCGAGTGTGATCTCAGCAGCTTTCGTGACATTGGATGGACTGAAGTAACGGAATGCACTCTCAAAGCTGCTATTTAATATTGCCTTGGAAGGTGCAATACGACGAGCAAACGTGTGTAAGGGAACGTGTCAAAATAATTTTCAAAAATATGGTAAATGAGTAATAGTTTCAGCTAATTCTAATGAAAAAATTCTTCAAAAATAGTATAAGTATCAAGTTTTTCTGTCGCAAATTTACAGTTTACGGAACTTCCAGACCAAAATTCAAATAAAATTTATTTACATGAAGTGCATGTTACTGCGCAATTCGTTACCTTGCGCCAAGGGGGGCTGTTTTAAGCAAACGGAGAGGCTCGGCTCACCATTTAAAATATTACCCGCTTTTCGACAAGCTAATTTCCCTCACAATTATTATGTAAATTTATGGTTCTTATTAAATCCATTCCCTTTGTAGCTTAAACTCACCACTAGCTCCGACTGTAGCAGAAGCAGAGTTATGTTTCGCAGCAGCAAATGGGGTTCAGCAAATGGTTCAATCGGCTACCCATCCTATCCCTCCGCCAGCGCCATCTGGAACGGCTGTCCGGAAAAGCATCAGCAGCGCCGCGGAGGAAAGCCGCTTGCAGTACCTTCCGGGCTTGGTTGTTTTCTTCAGAAGCCGACAATCGATGGACTCTGCCGAGGATGTGGAATTAGATTAACTTTCTGCCGGCGGCGGTGAGGTTTCATTTGACCGGCATGCTTTCGGCGATTCGGAAATAGTGTTCTCCGTGCATGAAATCGAGTAGCAAAACGATATCTGATTGTGGTAAAGGGGAGCACTGTTCTATACGTACGTACTTAGAGGAGTGGGTGGCTCGTTTCCGATGCTGCTTCGATCGGAAGTGGAAATGCTACGCCCACCGCCACCGGTTCGGATAGGACTGGGCTGCCGGTGCTGCTACTCCTGTTGAGCTATGCTATGCGAATGTTATTTGAAAGGACTGCATATCATGGCTAGAGTCTAGACAGACATTAAATGCAATAAATTTTCACCGATTTGATTAAATCACTGGATGTTTGTTGAGTGAGAATGAGCTGCTCGGTTTTAAGTAGGAACTTGTCAGGGGTTATAAGTGAATGGCTAGAAAGCGATGCAGAGCAAATAGCATTTAATGTACAGCGTCATTGTTGCTGAAACTGAGATTTCTCTGACATTAACCCTTTGAAGTCTATTATTTCCAAGCGTTCTTGCGATTATTGTTCCACCAATAATCAGTAGAGTACTGATGAGTACTGAGTAAGAATAAGAATTTCTCAATATTTTAATAATAGGTACCTAATTAGTGAACAATAAATTAGAATTCGCCATTAAACTCATGAGCAACAACAGGTTAATATTCTCGAAAGCATACTGCCCCTGCTTGGCCGGAGTACATTCACTGACCACTATTGCTGTTTAGAACGTGCAAATTTATTAATAGGTCTGCTTACAGTCTGCGACCACCGACCGGCCAGACTTATGGATAAGACCGTCGTGTGTTATTGTGGTTTCCAGCCAGCGGCAGCAGCGGTGCTCCTGCCCGCTCATGAATGGTTGAATGATCGTATTTTTCCACTTGAACCTACAACACCACCTCCCGGACGACGACTGTCTGTTCATCGAAACGAAAATTGGCAGGACCCTAAGCCAGAATTAACATCCGGCCCTGCTGGATGGTCCTGCTGTCGGTGACATTCTAATAGAATAGGTTTGGGGGAAATCGGATGCAATACGGAATCATGAATTGCTTGTCTGTTAAACTGTCACTTTCAATGTACGGCAAAGCCAGTGAAGCTTAAAACTGTAGTGGGGCCCAGTATGAAGGAAATTTGCTCCAAGATTAAGCGCCTACCAGTCGAACCAGTCTTCTGCATGAACAAGGATTTTATTCGCTTGGAAAGCCGATTATCGCTGGAGGACATAACATAGCATAAGGCAAACTAAGTTGTCATTCCTGTCTATCAACCATATGATTTGACTTATAAGTAATACGACTCAAGCGGCACGTTCGACGAATTGACTTAATGCAGACGTTCAATTAGTTTTGAATTGCATTCTGAAAATTGCACACCATTTCGATATTGTTTCATTTCCTTTCCGTTTTGCACATTACTTCCGATGATAGCGAAATCTCCACCGTGCAACACATAATGGCCGCTCGTTCGGACTGCTGGACCGCCTGTCACCCGTAGAGATGGTCGGGTATGAAAATTTGAATACCCGAACCCGACCCGTACCCGATCAAGAAAAAAATTAAAAACCCGTACCCGACCCGAACCCGCAAGTTTATTATTTTTGATACCCGAACCCGACCGCAACCCGACGGGTACGGGACGGGCCCGGGTACCCGACCATCTTTAGTGTTAAAAATGTCAATAGAGATACCCGACCCGACCCATACCCGGTTTCAAAAACAAAAATTAGAACCCGTTCCCGACCCGAACCCGCAAATTATTTTTTTTCAATACCCGAACCCGACCCGAACCCGGCGGGTACGGGTACGGGTGCGGGTTTCGGGCAAATTTTCCGCTACCCGACCATCTCTAGTCACCCGGCACTGCTTGTCGATGACAATTCCTGTTGATTGGGTAAAAAAATCCAGCACCTACCACTGCTTTAAATACACTGATACGATACGGTGGAGAGACTCGTTGAAATTGAAAATTGATTAAGCAAATATCAGTTTGGTCAGCAAAATGCCGGCATCATGGTGAGTCCTTTTTTTGTCGGTTCCACTAGCAATCACCAGAACCGAGAAATACTCATGGGAAAATGGGCTACTCATTTAATAGCCCCATCAATTTCTAGCAATGTTGCTCGTAGTTACCCGCGGAATGCCGCCAGGTAAACGAGCTGTAAAAACAACGGCGTAAAAATTATGGTTTATGTTAATGTTAATGTGTTAATATTTTTAACGATAATGGGATTCACGTGGCACAAGTAGGGCGGAAATGAGTCCATTGTTTATTGCAATTTTTGCGATTGTGTTCCCGTGCCGTGCTGGAAGGAGGTGACGCGTTTTGAAACGCGAAATATGTAACTGCTCGTTGATAGCTGCTAACTGTTTGCTTTGCCGCTGTTTGGCCGGACTGCATTATTTTCCGTTCCGATGGCACTATTTGCAAGTTTATTGATGTGCAAATTAGTTGAATTGCGAAACATCGGGACCGGGCTGCGGGAAGTATTTGGCCACTTTGGCTCAAATAACGAATAAATGAGTTTTAATTTGTATGAAAATGTTGTTCCAAAATGATAGAATGTCGAGGCTTTCAATATTATTTTTAACGCCATTTGTGTCAATATGAAACCATCTATTTGATTAAGCGAGTGTTGTTTCACGGATACATTTGTACTTGTTTTCATAACCATGAGGTAGGATAAGAGGAAAAATAATAAAAATAGCGGCGCTCTACCGCAAATGCCGGAAGCAACTAATTTTGCTGATCGATCTACTTTGATTACGTTAAAATTTAACTCAACAGTAATAAAACACAAAATAAAATTTTTATAATTTTCGAAAAATGGTACTTTTTGACGTAGGACTACGTTTTTGATTGCAATATTGGGGTGCACTTTAGGAAAACGAAAAGGGAACCTGTGACGAAAAGGGGCTATAGTTTGCACGCTTATAACTCAGTCATTCCTTAATAGATTCTAGAGATATTAGTATCAAACGGTTGTAAATTTTTCTAAAAATCCATTACACTACAGTAGATTACATGTTTCGCTAACAAACTTTTAGATCATTAAAAAGTTTTTGGCATAATCTTACTAAAAATAGTAGTAGTGCTGATTTGCCGTAGCGATAACGATGTTTCCAAACCACAAGTGGTACGGTTATATACAACCGTACTTAGATTTACACTCATTCCAGTTTTTAAACTTGCATTTAATAGCTGTTGTTACATTTTTCCTTTATTTTTATAAAAAAAAGTGACAAACCCCCCTCGTCTCAACAGGCTGAAAATTGATAACAATGTTCGCACCTATAATAACTTGATATCTGAGCTTGGGAAGTACGCCAGAAAAGGTGATAAAGACACAAATTTTTTTGGGAACCCTATAAACATACACACTTAAAAAACTCAGCAAGATTTGCAGAGATTTGTTCAGCCGAGTGTTCGGTGAAAATTTTAGTTTTGCAAATCGACGTTCTCGGATCTTTACTAACGTTTGGCATCATAAAAAATTTTACCGAACGCTCGGCTGTCCAAATCTCGGCAAAATTTTGCTGACTTCGGCATTTTTTTAAGTGTGTAGACCAATTTGACGTCTGTGTTAGGAAAGTGTGCCAGAAAAAATGATAAGTCTCGTCATCGTATCAAGATTTCTTAGGACCGCGTCCGCGATAAACCTAGTCCAATTTGATGTCCTGAATGAACCGTTATAAAAAAGTGAGTGACCAACCCTATCTTTCGCTCGATTAAATCCGTATACTGAAAGAATTAATTTAAAACTGATGTCTTATATGAAAAAGAGGCTGACGGAATATTCATGCATGTGACGTGATGTAGTAATTTCCAAAGTTATGAAGAACTAGCTGACCCGACAAACTTCGTATTGCCACAAATTAACCTGTGTTGTACATAAATCATGAATCTCGGATGATCTTTGTCACAATCTCGAGTTTTGCAAGTTTATGAGAAGTTCAACCTTAGATAATTCATTTTGGTAGTTACGTAACTATGAAAGCATCCCAGGTAACCAGTAAGCATCACCAATGCTATTCAAATGTAGGTCAATAAGCATTTAAGTCGCCTTAAATGCTATTTTGGAAAAATATACAGCTGCTTTACTGGTAACCTTCATATAGTGCTGACAATGCTAACTTACAGCTAAATACCGACACGAAGAATTTGAATACAATTTTGGATGCCAATTTACACTTATGCAGTCAAAAAGCTAATATACAACAACGTGCAGTATAAAATGCCAGATACGCTGATTTGCTGCTTATGTTAATGCTTATTAGTTACCAGGAAAGGGTAGTTTAATATACAAATTTGCAATTTTCCCTCAGATTAAAGTAGAAAACAACTCCCCTGTCCCCTCATTGCATAGCCAGAAAGCGGATAGTAATATTCGCCATGATTGTAGAACATTTCGCCGAATATCATTTTGCGAAAAACCTTAAGCGAAATGTACGATTAAACGGAAAACTTTTTCGTGGAAAGTACCATTTCGCGATCCTCTCCTTACTCGCTGTCGCTCGTTCCAGGAAACCCAGGTAGACCTAAGAAAACAAATAAACCCAGACAGTAGTGATTTCTACGGGGAGTTGCCTCCCCCCAAGGGGCGGCGCTTCCAACAGTGGGTTGCCGGCAACACTCGCGGCCGTCTCGTCCTGAATGATCTAGTGTTACTAAAGATAGTTTTTGTGGTCTTGTTATTGATTAATGTTTCATGGAAGAGTCTCGAATTTCTCGAGTTCGATTAGTTTTTGAGTTTCGCAAAAAATTCTGTTTTATTTGTATTGAAGTCCATATCCCCCTACCACAGGGGTGAGAGGCCTCTAACTATCATAAAATAAATTCAAGACTCCAAAATCTCCCACATGCCGAATTCGGTTCCATTTGCTTGATTAGTTCTCGAGATAAGAGGAAATTTGCATTTCATTTGTATGGAAGCCCACCCTCTTAAAGGGGAAATGGGTCATAACTCGCTTTCTAAAGAGGAGAGGGGTCTCAATTCACCATAGAAAAAAAATCTTGCCTCCAAAACCACTTACATGTCAAATTTGGTTCCATTTGATTGATTAATTCTTGAGTTATGAGGAAATTTGTTTTTCATTTGTATAGGAGCCCCCCTCCTAAAGTAGTGAGGGGTCCTAAGTCACCATAGAAAATATTCATGCCTACAAAAACACCCACATGCTAAATTTGGTTTCATTCGCTTGATTAGTTCTCGAGTTATGAGGAAATTTGTATTTAGTTTGCATGGGAGCCCCCCTCCTAAAACGGTAAGGGGTCGTATTTCATCATAGAAAAAATTCTTGCCTCCAAAAACCTCCACATGCCAAATTTGGTTCTATTTGCTTGATTAGTTCTCGAGTTATAAGAAAATTTGTTTTTCATTTGTATAGGAGCCCCCCCCTCCTAAAGTGGGGAGGGGTCCTAATTCATCATGGAAAAACTTCTTGCCTCCAAAAACACCTACATGCCAAATTTGGTTCCATTTGCTTGATTAGTTCTCGACTTATGAGAAAATTTGTATTTCGTTTGTATAGGAGCCCCGCCTCTTAAAGTGAGGAGGAGTCCTAATTCACCATAGAAAATATTCTTACCATCGAAAACTTTCACATGTCAAATTTTGTTCAATTTGCTTCATTAGTTCTCGAGTTATGAGGAAATTTGTATTTCATTTGTATAGGAGCCCCCCCTCCTAAAGTGGGGAGGGGTCTCAATTCATCATAGAAAAAAAATTTGTCTCCAAAAACACCCACATGCCAAATTTGGTTCCATTTGCTTGATTAGTTCTCGAGTTATGAGGAAATTTGTGTTTCATTTGTACAGGAGCCCCCCTCTTAAAGTGGAGAGGGGTCCTAATTCACCATAGAAAATATTCTTGCCCTCGAAAACCTTCACATGCCAAATTTGGTTCCATTTGCTTGATTAGTTCTCGAGTTATAAGAAAATTTGTTTTTCATTTGTATAGGAGCCCCCCCCCCTCCTAAAGTGGGAAGGGGTCCTAATTCATCATGGAAAAACTTCTTGCCTCCAAAAACACCTACATGCCAAATTTGGTTCCATTTGCTTGATTAGTTCTCGACTTATGCGAAAATTTGTATTTCGTTTGTATAGGAGCCCCGCCTCTTAAAGTGAGGAGGAGTCCTAATTCACCATAGAAAATATTCTTACCATCGAAAACTTTCACATGTCAAATTTTGTTCAATTTGCTTCATTAGTTCTCGAGTTATGAGGAAATTTGTATTTCATTTGTATAGGAGCCCCCCCTCCTAAAGTGGGGAGGGGTCTCAATTCATCATAGAAAAAAAAATTTGTCTCCAAAAACACCCACATGCCAAATTTGGTTCCATTTGCTTGATTAGTTCTCGAGTTATGAGGAAATTTGTGTTTCATTTGTACAGGAGCCCCCCTCTTAAAGTGGAGAGGGGTCCTAATTCACCATAGAAAATATTCTTGCCCTCGAAAACCTTCACATGCCAAATTTGGTTCCATTTGCTTGATTAGTTCTCGAGTTATGATGAAATTTGTATTTCATTTGTATGGAAGCCCCCCCTCTTAGAGGGGACAGGAGTCATAATTCCCCTTATTAAGGGGGGGATGGGTCGCAATTTACCATAGAATAAATTCTTGTCACCGAAAACACACACATGCCAAATTTTGTTCTATTTGCTTGATTAGTTCTCGAGTTATGCAGAAATTTGTGTTTCATTTGTATGGGAGCCCCCCCTCTTAGTAGGGGGAGGGGTCTCTAACCATCACTTAAACCTTTCCTGGCCCCAAAAACCTCTACATGCAAATTTTCACGCCGATTGGTTCAGTAGTTTTCGATTCTATAAGGAACATACATACAGACAGACAGACAGACAGACAGAAATCCTTTTTTATAGGTATAGACTAGCTGACCCGACAAACTTCGTATTGCCACAAATTAACCTGTGTTGTACATAAATCATGAATCTCGGATGATCTTTGTCACAATCTCGAATTTTGCAAGCCCCCCAGTGGGCGGCGCTTCCGACGGCGGGTCACCGGCAACACTCGCGACCGTCTCGTCCTGAATGATCTAGTGTTACTATAGATAGTTTTTGTGGTCTTGTATTGACTAATATTTTATGGAAGAGTCTCGAATTTCTCGAGTTCGATTAGTTTTTGAGTTTCGCAAAAATTTTTGTTTTATTTGTATGAGAGTCCATATCCCCCTACCACAGGGGTGAGAGGTCTCTAACTATCGTAAAATGAATTCAAGACTCCAAAATCTCCCACATGCCAAATTTGGTTCCATTTGCTTGATTAGTTCTCAAGTTATAAGGAAATTTGAATTTCATTTGTATGGGAGCTCCCCTCTAAAAAGGGGAAGGGGTCGTAATTCACCATAGAAAAAATTTCTGCCATCTAAAACTCTCACATGCCAAATTTGGTTCCATTTGATTGATTAGTTCTCGAGATAAGAGGAAATTTGCATTTCATTTGTATGGAAGCCCACCCTCTTAAAGGGGAGATGGGCCATAACTCGCTTTCTAAAGAAGAGAGGGGTCTCAATTCACCATAGAAAAAAATCTTGCGTCCAAAACCACTTACATGTCAAATTTGATTCCATTTGGTTGATTAGTTCTCGAGTTATGAGGAAATTTGTTTTTCATTTGTATAGGAGCCCACCCCCTCCTTAAGTGGGGAAATCCATAGAAAATATACCATAGAAAATATTCTTGCCTACAAAAACACCCATATGATAAATTTGGTTCCATTTGCTTGATTAGTTCTAGAGTTATGAGGAAATTTGTATTTCGTTTGTATGAGAGCCCCCCCCCCCCTCTTAAAAAGGTAAGGGGTCCTAATTCATCATATAAAAAATGGTTGCATCCAAAAACACCCACATGCCAAATATGGTTCCATTTGCTTGATTAGTTCTCGAATTATGAGGAAATTTGTATTTTATTTGTGTAGAAGCACCCCCTCGTAAAGTTGGGAGGGGTCCTAATTCACCATAGAAAAAATTTTTGTCTATAAAAACACCCACGTGTCAAATTTGGTTCCATTTGCTTAATTAGTTCTCGAGTTATGAGGAAATTTGTGTTTCGTTTGTATAGGAGCCCCCCCTCTTAAAGTTGGGAGGGGTCCTAATTCACCATAGAAAATATTCTTGCCCTCGAAAACCTTCACATGCCAAATTTGGTTTCATTTGCTTGATTAGCTCTCGAGTTATGAGGAAATTTGTATTTCATTTGTACAGGAGCCCCCCCTCCTAAAGTGAGGAGGGGTCCCAGTTCATCATAGAAAAAATTTTTGTCTATAAAAACACCCACGTGTCAAATTTGGTTCCATTTGCTTAATTAGTTCTCGAGTTATGAGGAAATTTGTATTTCGTTTGTATAGGAGCCCCCCCTCTTAAAGTGGGGAGGGGTTCTAATTCACCATAGAAAATATTTTTGCCCTAGAAAACTTTCACATGCCAAATTTGGTTCCATTTGCTTGCTTAATTCTAGAGTTATGAGGAAATTTGCATTTAATTTGTATAGGAGCCCCCCTTCCTAAAGTGGGGAGGGGTCCCAATTCATCATAGAAAAAAAATTTGTCTCCAAAAACACCCACGTGCCAAATTTTGTTCCATTTGCTTGATTAGCTCTCGAGTTATGAGGAAATTTGTATTTCATTTGTATAGGAGCCCCCCCTCTTAAAGTTGGGAGGGGTCTTAATTTACCATAGAAAATATTCTTGCCCTCGAAAACTTTCACATGCCAAATTTGGTTTCATTTGCTTGATTAGCTCTCGAGTTATGAGGAAATTTGTATTTCATTTGTATAGGAGCCCCCTCTCCTAAAGTGAGGAGGGGTCCCAGTTCATCATAGAAAAAATGTTTGTCTCCAAAAACACCCACGTGTCAAATTTGGTTCCATTTGCTTGATTAGTTCTCGAGTTATGAGGAAATTTGTATGGAAGCCCCCCCTTTTAAAGAGGAGAGGAGTTATAATTCCCCTTATAAAGAGGGGAGCGGTCTCAATTTACCATAGAATAAATTCTTGTCACCGGAAACACCCACATGCCAAATTTTGTTGTATTTGCTTGATTAGTTGTCGAGTTATGCAGAAATTTGTGTTTCATTTGTATGGGAGCCCCCCCCCTCTTAGTGGGGGAGGGGTTTCTAACCATCACTTAAACCTTTCCTGGCCCCAAAAAACCTCTACATGCATATTTTCATGCCGATTGGTTCAGTAGTTTTCGATTCTATAAGGAACATACAGACAGACAGACAGACAGACAGACAGAAATCCTTCTGTATAGGTATAGATTAGCGACTGTCTGATCTGCAAATTGATTTTGGGTGTTTAATATGTTGCTTTAATTGAAGTCATAATAAATGGTGCTATATATCAACTTTTTGCAAGGAAATTGACGAAAGTGAACCAGTGGTAAATGATAACTCAGATTATTTATTATTTTTTTCCGTTTAACCGTAAGTTCCCAGCTAGCATTTTTAAATGTATATAAAAGTTAAATATCAGCCTTACGTACATATATACATGCTAATAAATTGTATTTGAAGCGCAAAATTGGCATATCCGTGGTATTTTGCAGGCGATATACGTGATGAGGAATAAGTAATTATATACGACAATATCCGATTAAGTCCGACCCGCTCCGTACTGCTATACGATTCTGTACTGAATATCATTTTAATGCATGTCAGCTATTATCATTATACACGACTGAAAATCAACTCGGGCGGACTTTATTAAGCTTTAGTTAAGAATTTAGCTTTAGTCTCCGAATTTGTTAAGAGTTATTTACGATAATTTTCGGTTATTGATGTACGATTTGGTGCTAGCTGGATTGCTAGCTTAACATTCGTTTTAAGCCTGTTACCTAAAGTAATGACACCCTATCTCAAAACTTACCGTAAGACGTAGTCCCAGGTCAAAACATGTCACATTATTCTTTAATTGACAGGATGGGATGTAGAATTTATTTGATTTGATTTGATTCTGATTCTGATTTATTCTGACTGAGTATTTTGAAAAGAGTAAATAGAATATAGGGTATGTCGCTGCTTCGTCGTAATTGCCTATTCCCGTCCTATCCAACATAAATTATTAAAAAGATCAGCGATTTTTATAACATACAATGCAAAATTAGTTTTTCCTAATATTTTAGTTTATTGACTATCATATGCGATCAATCAAAGTGAGCTGAGGTCTATTTAAATGCTTTTTTTCTCTAAAGAATTCCTAGCAGCCAAATTTCCTACGTTTTTTCGTGCGACGAAGACTAATCGTTTCAATTTGCGTTATTCATAAATGAAAACAACTTACGTAACGCATTGTCGTTATTCTCCAGCCGGGAAAACTTGCATGACCAGCAGAAATCTTGCAGAATAACATTTCTCATGCCTTTTAGCCAATTTGTCAAGAACTTTTGGAGTATTCATTAAATCTACCTAAGAAATGATGGAAATTAGAGTGGCTTTCCTTACTACGACGGGGATTAGAAATAAACCCTAGATAGCTTAGCCAAAATTTCCGCCTCACATGGGCCCAAGCCCAAGCTTCTTTTGCTTAGTTTTGACAGCAGCGCTTCAGCGAAAGCGGTGTATAAGGCAATTGTATGATTAATTTTTACCCACAATATTATTGAAGAAAGTATAGTTTTATGCCTTGTGTCTATGATCCTATGGAGCTGCTACTCCTTTGGTAGGAAAACGAGTGCTCTTTTTGTTACCAACGACGTCGTGTTCTTTGAGCTTTGGCAAACTGTAATGTGTACGTACTTGTGCTGGAAAATTCCATAGTATTTAATGGAAGCACAATATAATGTAATCCTAAGATTAAAAAATCAGAGAGGTTGTGTACAAGACACGACCGCATATATAGGTGACGCAGGACTACGTAAGTCTCTTTGTAGTGATAGTGGCATGCATTCATGCTTGTAATCATTCGATTCTTCAGGTATACATGCTATATGCAACATATATACATGCTACATGCGTTGTATGTAACATTTATCAAAGTAGTAACATTGCATACGTTCAATTCTCAAAAAATTGTCCATTTGAAAACAATTTAACAAAATCAAGAACACAAACTATTACTATCCTGCTACCTTACTGAAATTAAAGATTGTTTTTATTATCCATGGTTTCCCACGTTGAAAGGATTTTACCAATTCAATCCTATTTTATCAACAGCACATCTTTTCACTACACTTCTAATGAAACGGCAAGCATCCGTATTCATACAGAGCCGTATTATAACCGAACACTACAGCTGTAGCACATTTTTCCAACACAGATATCAAATTCGCCGAGGTTTAATCGTCACGCAGTAAAGAATTTGCGATCTGTTGGGACAATGAGCTTGTGTCATTTTTTCTGGCACACTTCTCTAACACAGACATCAGATTGGACTAGGTTTAACCGCGTTCGTAAGAAATCTGTTGGCACGAGTGGGCTTTGTCACTCTCTCTGGCGTACTTCCCAAGCAAGGACATCAAAATGGTCTAGGTTGAACCGCGGTGTTAAGAAATCTTGTTGAAATGAGGAAACTTTGTCACTTGTTTTGGCTTACTTCCCAAGCACAGATATCAAATTGGTATAGATTTAGATCATCGTGAAGAATCTCCCAACCAATTACGAAGCGAGAATTCTGGTAAAACATAGGTTCATTATTTTCAATTTTTCAATAGTTCAACATCAAGAATCCATACTTTTCTTCATTTGGGTCAATTTTTAGAAGATTTTCCGATCGATTGGTGTAGGAATATTGAAAATCGATCGGAAAACCGCTGAGCTATTAGCGCTCAAAACCTTTCATTTTTCGTGACGCTCGAATTTTTTGATTTTTTGGAATGACACCCTATCTCAAAACTTGCCGTAAGACGTAGTCCTACGTCAAAAAGAGACTTTGTCTTAAACAATAAGACATATAAGAATCGAGATAAGAATGAAGGTATACGTGAAGACTGTAACTTTAGACCAAAATCTTTTATTGTCACAAACGATACCACATTCAACGACCACATGAAACTAGGAAAGCAAATTTCCGACGAAAAAAAACTGACTGTCGCGAAAAAACGACCGCGAGGCGATGAAAGCGACAATGTGGAGACTGATAAAGCTGCTTACGTGTCACAATTGCCTTTTAGTGCAGTAGAATGGGAAGGTATATGACATTATCAACCCATTGTTAGAAGTGTTCCGTGTGAAGCTAAATAAATAAAATCTTTAACAAATTATAGAAAACACAAGTGGTGTAAATATACATTTCCAATGGAAGAACAAAACTGTACCGGCACTTAAGTTAAGACAACAAGACACGAGAATGGTCTATTCCACAGTAATTGAGATTCGCGGGTTAAACGGATCTGATACGGATAGAAAACGTTACATGCAGTGTCTTGTTCGTAGCAAATGCCTGTACAATTTCGTCGTCCCGCAAGAAAACCAGCAAGATTAAACTTCTTGTTCGGTGGTTGACTAAGCCTAGTTCTAGTGAAAGAACAGGTGATTTTTATGTTCTTTCTAGAAAAAACAGCAGAGTGGTTACATTTTTGAGTATTTTGCACGATAAAATTTTAACATAAGCTGGAGCCCTCGCTGAAGTTGTTTGCAGCAGGAATAACAAATTCCGCAAATTCCAAACACCCGTATCCTCACCTCCACTTTTTGCTCCCCCTTCATTCCTGCATAAACGAGCCCCAGCTAATGTCATTCTCGTTAGTGACGAAACAGCAAATTACTTCGTTCGGCATGGGATTTCGACATTATATGCGCATATGTGTGAGTGCTCAAGATTCGAAATGGGAGCTTGACTGTCAAACGCCAAAGGCAAAGGCAATCCGATAATATTACATCATTCTTCTATCAGTAACTTGGGGTGTATTTAAATTGTTACTGATTTTCTTCTAGAATTCAATAAAAATTATGCTGCCATCACATATGTTCAATTCACAGTAGAACAATGACACTTGGTTTCGGCATGAGATATGAGTTGACATTTCGAATAGATCCACTATATTTAATGGAATCCATTACAAGTTGCTCGCGTCAATCTCTGCGCTTGTAACAAACAACCAATTGTCAGAAATGCTTCTAGCAACTAGTGTTAATGTACTTTTGCTAGATTGACGTGCACTGAAAAGCCATCAACCTAATATGTTCGGAACGTTATTCAGATCTCCTCGGTCAAAGCTGTTCAATGGAAGTCCTGTCCTGCCGGTAGCCGGCACCTTGTGGTGGTGGGTTAAAGAACATTAGGATGCATCACTGTTCAGAGCCACTATTCCATCGGAACGGAACTGTTGACATGAGTCAGGTTTTTGCTGGCTGTGTTGGAACTTCGTCGGACTACGCTGATGAGACAGACAGCCTAACAACATATTGGAATGGCAGCCCCGCACCAGGCACACCGAAGAAAGGTGTTCGAATAATTATGCACTCTTTGTCACGTAGCGAGTGTTGCTGCATGACTGACTTGTATTATGCTGCTACAAGTAGACTAGTTCTATGGATATCCGAGTGGGCCAGATGTATGCTGAAGTCTAGGGTCCGTCGGTTGTAGTGGCGACGCGACGGTAGTGGCGCGCGTGTATTTCCCCAGAAATATGATAATTGACAGGATGTGTTCAACAACGGTAACGACTGCTGCGTTAGCACGTTGCTCACTAGTTGGCTTAGTTATATGTAATCCAACGTTCTGGTGAGATTGTTCCTTTAGGAAAGCAGTCATACGGGAAGGAAATGGCGCTTACATTGGAACCCTTCGGAAAAGTTTCGATCTCCGTATATTCGTTCGAATGTGAATGACATCTAATAAGAAAGTTTTATTGGCTTTGTTTGTGTATTTTCGGCTTCTACAGATAAATAACTTGAATGTGGACTCCGGTCTGGGTGAATATGGTGTTATTATTACCTTTGAGTGAGAAGGATAATGTGGTTATACTGATCGAGTTGCTTTCAGAGCTGATTGAATGTGTGCTAACTAAAAATAAAATACATCATTTCACGTAAAAAAATAACTTACTATCGTTAGAATCACAGGCGTTGCGAAAATGAAATTCTGTTCCTTCTCACACACGAGAATCCCATGAGCAGTTTGTAAACTATGTATAATGAAACTTTGCTTCATAATACCTTTAGAGAATTAGGAGTCAAATTTGGTTCAATGTTATCCTGACAATAATGTTACGAAGGTTTATTGTCTAGTAGCAGAGAGGAAAAAAAACTTCCATTACTGGGTACAACTTTCCTTGGCTATCCATAATAATTTTCTCAACCTTGCTGCTTGCCGGTGTCTGGTAATACCCCCACTGCGGGTGCTATCAGGCTCCCACAGAGACAGAGCTCCATGTCGGAAACTCTCAGCGCAGGACTTTGCACCACTCACTCTGTCTATGATTAATGTTTTCGGTTTGTGAAATGTCGGATGACAGATTTATGGCGTTCTATTTCACCTTTTTTATTGCTCATTTTTCAGCCATGGTGAGTTTACTCCCTGTGGCACCTAGCCACCACCGCACCACAGTCCAAGCAATGCTCGTGACGGACGTTTTCGTGCCACTTTCCAGGAGGCGGAAGCTGAGAGAAACGAAATTTGATCGTTCCCACAATGGACGAGTAGCAGCGAGTGACTCGGCCGGGGCTGCGGTGTCGCGTTCGAAATGTCCCGCCGAGCGTGTAGCGTGCGAGATGACGGATAATTTTCCGTAGCGTGATGGCATACATACATGCCAGAAGGACTTTCAGCCAGAATGGGAATGCTTTGTGATTTTGGTCGCCGGAGTAAAAGCTGGCTGACTGGGTTGTTAGTCCCCTTTCGACCAAGACCAAGTCCACGGCAGATGACCTTCATTTTTCATCGTCACAAACCGGACAAGCGTTGTTGTCGATGTCGGTCGCTAAGTACGTGGAACGAAAGTCAACCCCCCCCCCCCCCCCGGGTACAGGGCAACGAGCAAATGATGTTTCATGTTGGCCAGTGAGCCAATTTTCCGTGGCGTTATAATGCTAATATTTTTAAAGTAACTATAAAACAAGCAAAGGTGATGCCTACGTTAAAGAAGTGTCGTCTTAATGTTTGAAACAATTTTGGCATAGTATTTAAATTTCGGAAGGATTCATTTCATCTTGGACTGCATCGTTTTACTGCAACTCTTTGAAAATTGTTTAATTTTTTAGTTGAAAGATACTGGGAGACACATTTTATTTTGTTTCTATCATTATTATACTAGAACAAATTAGTAGGGGCCTAGTAAATGCTGCAAGTAATAGTGTAAAATCACATGTTTTTACCATTACAAACCTTTCATTCACGGGCTCAATGCATTTTTTACGATTGCAAAGGTTTTGGGTTTATAGACCCGGGTGTTGCTCATTTCGTATCAAGACCTCGTCTTGGATGGGTCGCCAGTACCTTCAGCGTCTCGACACTCGCGGCCAGATTCGATCTGGTCGAGTAATCTAGTGTATTGGGTCCCTCTATTTCTGGTGCCGGTATGGCATGACATGATATGAGCCCTCTTCTGAGGATTCTCTACTACGTAGATCTTCATCATCCTCCACTAAATATTCGCCTTAATGTTTGTGGCGAATTTTCAGGGCCGCTACCAATGACAGATGAACACAGGAGAAAACTTAATTTTCGGAAAATCGATTTCGACAGTCTTCTTGCTTACTTATCAGCTGTGGATTGGAACTGTATCCACAATTGAGTGGATGTTCATGATATGTTCATGTTCATGTTTATAAAAGGAAACCAATTTCACCTCCCTGGGGTACTCCCCTTCTTCGTAATGTGAAGAGGAGCGCAACCGCTGATTGCGTCGTTTGAGGACTAATAAATTAGTAGTATTAAAGAACTTCAAGAATGCAAGTGACAACTATGGAAAGCTAAATGCTGCACTGTATAAGTCGTACGTTCTAAGGGTACAGTGTGGTTTTCGCCGGAATCCAAAATGTTTTTGGGGTTTTGTGAATCCGAAGCATATGGTTTCTACGCGATACATTTTGCTTCTGTCTTTCAAGCCGAACAATCGTCCGATGCAGATGCAAAACTTGCCACGTCTAATGTCTCACTGGGTTCTAAAGACCTGAGTACGTTTGAAATTTCGCCCACCACGATTGTCTTACATCGCTGGACAGGATGAAATCTCTGCCGTTGCTTTTTGTCGCTATGCTAGCTCTTTTGCTGAGCTATTAGCCTACATTTTCAAACGATCATTCGAGCTGGGAGAATTTCCTGCGAGCTGGAAGCTATCATACATGTTTCCCATGTATAGTAGCAGCGATCGTCGTGCTGTTAGGAATTACTGTGGGATTACAAGCCTTTCCGTCGCTTTGAAACTGTTCGCGACTATCGTCAGCGACCGAATTCTACAAGCCACGAAGTCTTATATCTCCTCTGACCAACATGGTTTCCTTCCCGGTAGATCCGTAACTACGAATTTGTTAGACTTCGTTACCACTTGTTCGACGGCTATGGAAGACGCAAATCTATGTCATCTATACGGATCTGAAAGCGGCTTTCGACAAAATTGACCACAAAGTTAACACACCCTCCGCAATTTGTTGCGAATGGGAGCCTCGAGTACACTGGTGCCGTTGTTTTTATCCTATATAACAGGAAGAACGCTTCATGTCAAACACGGGCTCTACATCTCTTCACCGTTTGTTATTATATCAGGCGTTCCGCAAGGTAGCAATTTGGTGCGCTCTATTGGACTGCCTCTATTTAAAAATGTTGCTAAACGTGTTCTTCAATTGGTATCAACTGAACAAACTCGTTATCAGTATCGTAAAATGCAACGTTATAACCTTTCATCGTTCTACAGATCCTATTAAGTTTGATTACCAAATCGACGGTACTATTCTCAACCGAGTGGACCATGTAATTGACCTTGGTATTCTACTTGATTTTAAGCTTACCATCTATGCGCACTAGAAGTCGATTATTGCCAAGGCAAACTGACAACTTAACTCCAAAATTGCCAAGTACTTTACGGATCGGCATTGCTTGAAGGCATTACACTGTTCTCTCGTTAGGCCGATCCTTGAAAACGCTTCCATTATATGGACACCAAACGACGTAATATGTAACTGTAATGATCAACCGAGTCAGTAAAGGATTCATACGGCTCGCTCTCAGGAATCTTCCGTGGCGTTATCCTTAAAATCTTCCAGCGTATCCAGATAGATGTCAACTGCTTAGTCTCGAAACGCTCGCTCGGAGACAAAAAATTCATCAAGCCACTTGCGGGATACCGTTCTTCCCATGAGCTTTACCATTTTTCAGCTGACTGGTTAAGAAGGCAACCTCTTTCTGTGTTGGTGGCTCTATAGCTTGGTCATCGCTTACAATTCATATCCTGTTCCTGCTGATCTCCGTTCAACAACGTTCGGAAGTGCTCCTTCCACCTGGCTACTGCTGCCGTTTTTTTTCAGTATGCAGATTGCCAGCACTATGACTCCACATCACAGCCCAAGCAGCAATGCAAGTTTTATTGTACTCTTATGGCGGTATTCATGACTAATTTTGGCTTTAAATGCCATCATAAGAGTGTATTAAAACCCAAAGAGTTACTTGGGAGTCATGGCAAAATTCCTGCACCTCACCATTTTGTAGAAATTCCGTGTTTCTTTATTGGCGAATCTCTCCTCTGCGCCGATGAGCACGTGCTCCTCGTACTCGCGTTCTTTAGATTGTGGGTTATTTTTTCCGGCTATTTTTTCGGCGATATAACAGAAGGAGACGCGGCGGAGGTTAGCCTAGGAGTTCATACAAACGATAACAGCGTGCCACATCCCAATCTCGAAGAGATCCGGCGAGAAATCGGTCAGCTAAAGAATAACAGAGCCGCCGGAGAGGACCGACTCCCGGCAGAACTCTACGAAAATACGGCTAAGAATAGCTATCAACGGCATTTCACTGGATAATTTCAAGGATTTGGGAGGAGAAGAAACTACCGGAGGAGTGGATGGAAGGTGTGGTCTACAAACAGGGCGATCGGCTAGATTCCTGTCATCACCGCGGCATTACGCTAGTCAACGCCGCCTACAAGGTGCTCTCCCAGTTTTTGTTGCGTCATCTATCCCCATTAGCAAGAAAATTCGAAGGGCAGTATTAGGCAGGCTTTATAGGGACCCGTGCAACTGCGGATCAAATTTTTACTCTCCAACAAATAGTGCAGAAATGTCTGGAGTACAACGTGTCCACGCATCATATTTTCGTGGATTTCAGGGTAACATACGATACAGTTGAACGCTAACACCTATAGCAGACAATGCACGAGTACGGTTTTCCGGACAAACTAACGCGGTAGATCAAAGCTACGCTGGAGTGAGCGATATGCTATGTGCGCGTTTCGAGGGCACTCTTGCGTCCTTTGGAGTAGTGTAGAGGGTAGCGGCAAGGGAATGGACTGTTCTGTGTGTTATTCAATATCGCTATTGAAGGTGTGATCCGGCGAGCGGGCTTCAAAACGAGAGGATCAATCTTCAGCAAATAAAGCTAACTACAATCCTGTGCAGACGCCCTCGACATCATTACTAGAAACCTTGAGACGGCGGAGGTAATCAGCACTAGACTAAAAACCAAATATATGGTAGGAAGAGGCTCCAGAGAAAGCAACGTTTGCCTCCCACGGACAGTGAATATTGACGGCGATTAACTGAAGTGGTTGATGAGTTCGTATATTTGGCATCTTTGGTCACCGCCCACAATAATATGAGTAAGGAGATCCAACGACGCAATTAAGTTGGAAATCGATCGTATTTTCTCCTTCGTAAGACGCTTCGATCAAGGAGCATATGCCGCCGCATGAAGCTGACGATATACAAAACGTTAATCAGACCGGTATTCCTCTATGGACTTGAGACAGTAACTTTGCTTACGGAAGACATACGTGTACTTGCCGTATTTGAACGAATGGTGTTGCGGACTATTTTTGGCGAAATACAAACGGATAACAGTGAGTGGTGTAAGCGTTTAAACCACGAGTTGCAGGCACTACTTGGAGAGATTCCCAGCGCATATCTGGCGAAAGTTGGAAGACTACCGTGGACTAGCCACGTCGCAAGGATGCCGGGCGACTGTGCAGTGAAATTCATTTTCTTCAAGAACCCCGCCGGCACCAGAAATAGAGGGTTTGAGCCGCCTCTCACCTGGGGAACCGGCGTTCAAGTTCACATCTCCTAGCTTAGCTGCTCCAGTATGTTCATGAAGCATTTCCAAGTATGGCCATCGATCGCCATCGTTTGACTTAGATTGACTGATTTTCGAGGAAGCACTAGGTAGCGGCTTGAGAAAGCCAGTGCTATATGTGACGCTCCTTCTAGATAAGACTCTCCGTTTCCCGCATAAGACAAGATCGTAATAGAACGTACACATTAAGTCACAGCCACTTTTACATTGGAATTGCATAATGATTAGAGTTCGTCAAAGCGAAGTGTAGAATAAGATGTTTTGCAGTCGTGCATGTCGTCATATACAAGTTATGACTGTGACTTATAAAGCAGCTTATAGATAATTGTAACATTTAGTTATATCTTAATTGTATATTATGGAGTATTAAGTTGCGTTACAAAAGCTGTCGTATAGAATGTAAGATAGTATTATAAATGATTGTCAAAATTTTTGCACATATATTGCCTCGACTTTGGTACTTATATGTTCTTATGTTCTGTGAAATACAACTTTTTCGTACGAATATGACTTCGTATATCTCAATTGCATTCGAGATATAGAAATTAAATTGTTTACTGGGTTCATACTCTATGACAGTGATGGCCAAACCACGGCCCTTCGAGATGTTTCATGCGGCCAGCGGACTGATTTGAAGGATGGAGGACTAATGTAATGAGTAAATTTTTTTGATGACACTCAGCTTTACAGCAGCTAGACATTACGAGTGTCTCGTGCATGGTGTAGATCTGAATGCTTTCAGGTTTAAATCTTATGGTGATTCCTAGAAAATGGTTTTTGCTACCGCATATTTTAAATTTTGCATTACGCAGGAATGGACGCAGGTCATTGCGGCCCGCGGCATTCATGGGGTGACCTGCCCAGCTAGCATTTTCATATGTATAAAAAAGGTAAAAATCAGCATTATGTACAGATATACATGCTAAATAAATCGTATTTCATGCGCAAAATTGGCTTATCCGTGCTATTTTTGAGGCGATATACGTGATTACGAATAATTTTGAGCGTTACGACTATATACCTAAGTATTTATATACGATAATATCCGATTAAGCGCGAGTCGCTCCGTACTACTCTACGATTTTGTGCTGAAAATCGTATGTATGTCAGTCATTATCATTACATACGACAGAAAATCAACTTGATCCTACTTTATCTAGTTTTAGTTACGATTTCGAGTTTGCTAGGTGATATTTACGATAGTTTTCGTACATTGATATACGAGTTGGTGCTAGCTGGGTGATTTGGCTCGCACCATGCCGCTGCCTGGACATCACTGCTCTATGATCTCTATGGGTCATTCCACGGGAAATTTACAATCAAAATTTTTTTTCTCTTCGGAATATTTTTTTAAGTTTTTTGTTCAAAAAAAAATCGACACGTATTTTTCTATTTCGATGTTACTGTTGGAATTCGCAAGATATGATTTTTTAAAGTATTGTAATCCGAAAAAATTACTATTTTTTAAATGCTAATTGTAAACATAATTTGTAATATCAAAAAATGACTTTCTACCAGATGTGTTCACTATTCCACAAGCTTCTAAAATTGGTATACCATACTTCCTCTCGGTTGTTTTTCAATAGCTAAATAGTGCATTTTTATAAGCTTTTATTTGATTGTAAATTTCCCATGGAATGACCCCTTTTAAACTTATAAATAGGATTTTTTAAAACCACTAGGATGGAATATTCGAAATCCGATAAATTCATTGAGTGGCCAATATTAATATACTGTTATTAGGAATCAGAGGTACTTGAAAGTTCAATAATACACGCCTTCGGACACAATTTATATAAAACTACTTCGAATCCTGATCCGAATCAGAAACGAAATTGATGTAACTGTATATGAATAACTTGAAGCTAGATGGAATTATTAGTCTCAACATGATTTTGGCATTACCTCTGCAATTTTCTTTTTGCTTACATAATAATGGAACAAGAAGTTCATAAAACGGAAAAAACGTTAAAACATCAGGCTGACATCGTGCGTTTTGTTTTTTGCCCATAACTTCGCTCCAATTACATTGCAAACTACTTGCTGGTGCATGGTGCTAACTTAAATTGTTTTCCGTTACGATAACAGACCGCCTTTTTTTCTCAACTTTTCCGTCGGGTAAGTACAAAGCGCCTTTCGAACAAAGAGACTGAGCGGATACAGGCCAGTAAAAGGACCGATGCTGCTGGGCTTTGTTGTACGCAACCCTACTTCGGCCCAAAACTTACCGTACGTAAATACATATGTACATAGAGCATTTCGCTGTCGAACAATAGCATAGCATCCGAATTAACCGCAATTGAATATGTTGAAATATAAAAAAAAATTCATGTGTGTTGAAATTTGATATCATTTCTTCCTTAAATAAACATATCTGTATGCATGCAACCGTTTCGTCGTGGATACCAAAATGGGCTTTTTTCTGGATTCGGACCGGCGCTCAACGTTCCTGTTGGTAGTTTTTTTTTCTCATTAATTTTTTGTGGATGAAAGCGGTTTTCTTTGTTCGCCTTTGTTTGAGTAAATTACGAAACCTATTAATTCGTTTCTTCAGTCGTTCAAACTTTTTTTGCAGTTTGACGGTACAATTTGTTGTGTTAACTATACTCATACTTGTACGTTATTGTAAACTAACAATAAATCAGTGTGAATATTGTTATTATGCAAATTGTTTTTTGTTATGAGCTAAGAAAACGCAATTGAATTCGATATCAAATTCAGAGCTTAAGTTACTCAGTTGTCGGTTCCTGGACTAGGATTATGGTATAATATGTGTATGGTAATAATTAATAGTCGTTTCATTGAGTTTCCTATATTACAATAGACATTAGATGTGTCAAATTTGTTCCTCCCCTCGCTTATTCATTCCGATCCATTACGCCACTCGAAGTTCCAGTTGCAAATGTCATAATAACAGGCTGGCTAATTGTTTTATTACAGACCTTCTTCGGCTGCATGCAGCACGGTACGGATACACGTCGAAGCATTCGGCTTTCGGTTCCGCTAAACCGCCAAAAAACCGCCCCAAAGATGACGGAATTAATTAAAAGCAATTTTCCATTCGATTCAATCCGTAAACTGTGCCTGTAATTAGCGTTGAAATTGCTAATGCGTGTAGTCCCTGGGGGGAATTTCCCCGCGTGTTATTTTCACGCGCGTCTGAGTTCTCTCCGCTGGCGCTGCGCTGTCAGAGTGATACATATTTGACGACCTGCACACTGACTGCCAGACGACGAGAGTGTGTAGCGAAATCCCTGTGGGAATTCACTGATCCGTTAATTTATTCTTCGCTCGTTTGTTCGGATACAGTTCGAAGCGGAAAAGTTTCGGCAGCAGGAAAATGTCCCACGGGATGAATCATAAACGATGCCTGACTGATGTACGCGCTGCCGAAAAGCGATGAAAGGCGCCGTCTGTATGTATGCTAAAGTGCACCATTTGTACCGATCGGGGTTATTTGTCGCATAAACCTTACCAGAATGAGTTTCTTCCAGAGATTTTCTCCCAAACAGGCAGGTAATTGCGGATCAAAACTGTCGGCGATGATAAATTGCGTTGCTTATTTATCGTTCTTAGAGGAAAATCGATTCTAATTGATCAGGACTGAGAATGATGAATTGCTCTTGCGTACAGGATTTTGCTAGTCAGTGTTTCCGAAACTATTTCGTACTTGAAAATCTAAAGGGATTTGCAACGCCCTTATCTATATCTGAGTTTTAAGCATTCAAATTTCCAATCAATTATGACCGATGGTATAATAACAAATCCAATTATCTATTTATCCTATTGAAATGTCATAACAGAAGCGTCCTCGTCTTCGTCATAGTCTAGGTTGCACTGCACATTTTTTATACTCTTTTAATACCACAATCGTGTGATTGTTGATAAAGAAATCTAATCGAAAATAGAAAGGTTAAACGAGTTACCTCTTTTTAGTTTACTCGTGCCGAACCGATTTAATCAAATGAACCGAATCCGGCTGCGTACGGGATAGACGATTGAAAAAAAAACTCACATCAGAAAACAGTAGGAACGTGTTTCGATGGGAACAGAACAAAGGAATCAACCTGCGATGAATCCGTCCGACTCGGGTCATAATGATCCCTATGGCGAGGGCACGGTTTCGTGGCTGTAAAGAGAATAAAGACGTAATCACGACTTCTGGATTTATTGCCCACCAATATAAGAGGGGTTTTCGTGTAACGTTTTATGATGTCTTGCTTGAATTGCCCGTTTGGCGGGTTGAATCGACAAGTAGTGCCTTAGCCTAGTGGCTAAGATTCGGCCGTACGTCGTCGCCCGAAAGGTACAGAGTATTGGGATCAAAGAGGATCCGCCGATTATCGACACCATCACGAGAATGAGACTGATCCGGCACCGTGGTTTTGATTAATTGCTTTGGAATTTGATTATTTTGAGCAGACTATTTGTCGATGAAAAATGATACACTCACAAGAAAGTGCTGTGAACAGTTATAAATAAATAATTGAGTCTATTTTTGTGGTAACAATGACAGCTTAGTTCTTTTGGCATGCATTCAAAGCTTGTTCTACATTATCATAATTGAACTTCACGAGTACTCATTTCGTTTCTCTGATCTGTAGACTTGCGCAGGACAGATCATTTTGTCCAAACTTTTTAAGCTGGTGTGGCGGTTAGGAATCCTATATTTGTATATCACACCCGCCCTGCATTCCACTTTAATATTTTGGTCAATTCATAACAGTTTACCCCAGCGTTTCCCAAATAGGGGTTCGCGAATCAAAAAAGGTTGGAAACCGCTGGTCTACCCTATAAAAAAGTGAAAAAAATCAATGTGGATTTTAGGGTAACGACACCAGAAATCGCCACTAGAGATGCCAATACCGGGAGGTATTTTGAAAACCGGTTTTTCGGTATTGATAAATGCAATACCGGTAAAACCGGTAAAAAACCGGTAAAAGTTAACTCTTGAAAACTACATTTAAAAATTATATGATTTGAAGAAGATCCTTCAAGATACTCAATTTCCGTCGCATAGTTAATTGATTAGTTCATTAAAAATTAATATTTAACAATGCGAAGAGAATTTACCGTGTCATCTTTTAAATGAGAACAAATTTCAATGAAAAACTTCCGGAGGCAGAGAATCTTCATTCGGTGTCCACAGAGAAAGAAAGAACAATTCCTAGTGATAAATTAGAAATGTAGCGTAGGAAAACCCTTGTTCAAGAGCTTTTAATAAGCTGCTTAGATACTGAAATTTATGATAAATTATAACTGAAGGTTCAGTTGACTTGGTTCCTCTGCCAGCTCGGTTTCTGACTTTATTCCATTGACTTTTAAAATAATAAAACCTTGAAAAATATTACAAAGTCGTAGCCTATGCACATAGTGCGGCTAATTATAAAACGAATAGATTTAAATATACGAACTCTCTCTGAAATTTTACCAGTACAGTGTAGTCGAACAGCAGTTGTGTGATACTAGAAAGGTGTTCCGAGAGTAGTTTTAGAGTTCGTAGTTCGTAGAGTTTGCAATTTTTCTGGTACAGCAATTCGACAGCAGCGAAGGCTAGTTCTAGTACTGCGACAATTTCTTATTTCTTCATGAATTCCTCATCGCTTAAGTAAAGCTTATCCTTGTTTCTCAGCAACGAAAACAGTTCTCTTCAATGACCCCAACGTGACCAGTAACAGAGAAGCTCAACATGCAAGATGGCACGATCCGATCGATAGTGATTTGCGACTGAGAAATTGGCGACGAGTTGAATAGAGACGACTGCTTAAAAGCATGAGGCACTCCGGCTCTATGCTGACAGCGGTAAGGTATTTCAGGGTTTTCCCTTTGGAAGAACTACATAATTGAGTTATTATTTGTAGAACCTTCAATCATGAATTTAAGTTTCCCCGTGCTTTGAAAGTTTTACCAGCGATTCAGGGTTCTTGAGTTGTTATTTGATCTTGCAAAAAAATACCGAAAATACCGGTTTTTGGTCTTGGAAAAACCGGTAATTCGGTATTGGAAAATAGCCCGGTAATACCGGTAAAACCGGTTTCGGTAAAACCGGTATAGCATCCCTAATCGCCACTTTTTCAGACAGCAAACAGTAAGTCGGGATTCATTTCCATTTAGTTCCAAATCGATGAGAATTATTTGACCTACATTAAACAGAAACATTTTTGCTAAGTTTTCAGCCTAAAACTGAAGCCCAAATATTTGAGAAAGTCGTTGTAAATGTAAAATTAGTTATGCATGTTGAGGCACCAGTTTTCGACCCCCAACACCCAGTTTCCCAGTTCCAGTCGTCACTTTTGTGCTCCAGTTTTCACCACGCCCAGCAGCATCGTTTGTATCTTGTTCAAGTCTGAAGATTCATTAATATTTATGTTTTTTCCGAACAATCGATTTTCAGTTGAACAGTGAAAACAGAATGGACTTCCGTTGAGAAACAAGCGCATCACTGGTTGCCGCTATTTATTTAGGAACGGTCTATTGAAATTTGCTAATGGCGAAAAGTGTATCATGTTTAAATCATTTCATTATGATAACACCAACTAAAAATAATGCTAATTTTAGTAATATAACCATTAAGGGTTTGGAGTCGTATTATGTTTAAATTATAGCATTGGTATTCCAAATATCAAGAAAACACTTTTGAACCCATAGAGTGGCGAAAACTGGTACCGTTACCCTATTAGGGGGCATAAACGACTAAAAATTTTGAAAAAATCATAATTTTTCTATTTTAGATTTTGATTCGGACTTTACCTAAGGAAAATGAAAAGGTTGGATATACTCTATACACTTGTAAACGTTTTTAACCTAGCCTAACATGAAGAGCAGCTTCCCCACCTACAGTAGTGCCGTAGGGAATTTCTCCACGGAAGAATTACTTTCTCCTATTCTGGCGATAGTCTAATTCCATCCCATTTGCTGAGTACCTTGGCTGTCCCGTTTGCTCGCGAATTTATTTGTCTCCGCGGAAAGGTGAAATTAATAAACAAACTTTGGCAAAACGGGGAGTATTGTTCCGCCTCTTTTCGTTTACCTTAGACACACTCCAAGACGTTGGTCTTGCGAGCGGCGTTGCAGCTAACTATAAACACGGCCGTGGCGCTTTCTACAAGCCACGCAGAAATGTGCTTATATTTATTCCGTTCTCCGAGCCACAAGGCACGCGGAAGAAGCAGTTTAATCGAGGTATTGTTTAATTTAAATTTCTTTGCGCGCACTGTTGGAGAAACTGGCACGCGCATTCCAAGAAATGTATCGTTATTTTATGCCATCGTTGATCGTTCCAACTTCCCAGTTGGCTCCGAGGTATGACGCTGGCCTAATAAGCCAGTCGTCGTATGTTCGAATATCGACTGGGAGAGGCTGTTAGAGTAATTTGGATCGTAGCAACTGGCTCTGCAATTGTCCTGCACTCTAACAGCTGGCTGCAAAGTCTGTCATATAAAAACAGAAGGTCAAGTTTCAATAACGGAATGTAGCACCTAGGCTTTGCT
The DNA here is from genome assembly GCF_943734655.1 of Sabethes cyaneus. Taxonomy (NCBI): domain Eukaryota; kingdom Metazoa; phylum Arthropoda; class Insecta; order Diptera; family Culicidae; genus Sabethes; species Sabethes cyaneus. The sequence goes on along the minus strand of NC_071354.1, from coordinate 69,766,441 downwards.
TTGCTTCGTTGATCGTTCTACTTTCTGACTAACGTGGCTACTTTTGACTTGCCACGAATTGACCGGCATTTAATCCTCCGGGTCTAGGCTGGTTGCTAAGTTGGTTAAATGGATGGTAGGGTCGTTAAACTCTCTGGAAGTAACTTGTTAAATAATTTGGGCAGTGGAACAAGTAACACCTCCGAGTCATCTTCAGAATAAACGCTCGAATGCCATCTGGACCAGTAACATATGAAAACTTCAAATTTTAGACAGCCGACCTGACGATATGTTGACTAATGTGAAAAGGGCGGAACTCAATAGTATCACTAATACAATTGCCGATAGCAATGGCAACTTGATTAAGTGAGTCTTTCGTTGACCGATTTCATAAACTGGTGGGCTGGGGTAAAGTCCAGAGTTAGCAATTTGCTCCACGAGATGAACTAACACTGGCAGACCAGCTTCTTTCTTCTTGAATTAGATTTCTGCACAGAGATGACTACCTACGGAAAACTTATCGTAAGTACGGAAATCTATTGAATTTCTTCTAGTCATTACTCGCACGGTTTGTAAAATGAGCACGATTCCGATAGCATCTTCGTAAAGCTCTACCCCTCAGCTGTTTTAGTCTGCGTAGGTGGTTGTTCGACCAAGAAGGCTTTAGTTGACAGTCAACGCGACAGAGAGCGGAACTGATCCCGTCATAATCAGCTCGTTGAAAGTCCAGTATATCATCATCGTTCCCGAAAGAATTCTCAAAAATAATCGGCGTTGGGAGATCCAACAGAATGTCCAAAACAAAAAGGGCCTGCCTCTAGAGCAATCAACGCTTCAATATCTTCCGAAACGGTGTAAACGGGAGTTGTGTATTTCATTTGTATTGGAGCCCTCCCCACTATTGAAAGGGGAGGGGCCATAATTCCTCTCCTAAAGAGGGGAGGGGTCTCAATTCACCATAGAAAAAAAATTTGCCTGCAAAAACACCCACATGCCAAATATGGTTCCATTTGATTGATTAGTTCTCGAGTTATGAAGAAATTTGTATTTCATTTGTATGTGAGCCCCCTCCTAAAAAGGGGTCTCTAACCATCACCTAAAGAGGAGAGGGGTCTCAATTCTTCATAGAAAAAAAAATTTGCCGACAAAAACACCCACATGCTAAATTTGGTTCCATTTGCTTGATTAGTTCTAGAGTTATGAGGAAACTTGTATTTCATTTGTATGGGAGCCCCCCCTTCTAAAGTGAGGAGGGGTCTCAATTCACCATAGAAAAAATTCTTGCCTCCAAAAACCTTCACATACCACATTTGGTTCCATTTGCTTGATTAGTTCTCGAGTTATGCAGAAATTTGTGTTTCATTTGTATGGGATCCCCCCTCTTAGTGGGGGGGAGGGGTCTCCAACAATCATAAGAACCTTCCCTGGCCCTAAAAACCACTATATGCAAATTTTCACCCCGTCGGTTCAGTAGTTTTCGAATCTATAAGGAACATACGCGCAGACAGAAATCCATTTTTATAGGTATAGATTTGTATGGGAGCCCTCCCCTCTTAGTGGGGTTAGGGAACTCTAACTTATGACGGTTTGTGATGGAACCTTCCCTGGCACCAAAAACCCCTACATGCAAATTTTCACTCCGATGGGTTCAGTAGTTTTCGATTCTATAACAAACATACAGGCAGACAGAAATCCATTTTTATAGGTATAGATTATAATTATTGTTGAAAAAACGAGGTCTTAACGGCTAGAATTTTTTTGTCTCATCAGCAACTCTCAAAATTAATGATACCGACACAGTTTTAGGTTTTGTATATTCGGGTGTATTTATCATAATAGGATATTTATAGCTTCTAATTTCGACCAACATCTCAGATTCAACGTTGTTTCGTTCAAATTGAATTCTGTCGCGGGAACGGGCAGCAGCAATTTACGAAATGTCGCACCTTCGGACTTCCATCAATTAATTTTCCACAGAGCAATTAGAATTTTATAGCGACATTGTTTTAGTCATTTATTCGTCTGGCTTCTTCGGGTTCTTCCCGCTTTGGTGACGCCGACTATCAAACAATTTTCCAATCTTTGTTTTTGTGCATTCCAGCCGGTTGGTTCCTGTTCTTCCTCGGCATGCCTTCGACCGGCAATCACTTCATTCTTCATTTTATCGGCAGACAATAAACACCGATACGGCTCGACCTGGTAGTCGATAACCGTTACCTTTCCCCCGTGTACTCCATTAGTCGGCCCAGCCACATCGATTGGAGATCCTGTTTTTTTTAACAGTCGTCATCGATTCCACGGCTGATAACCATCCATCCAGTTCATTCCTTCCTTCGTCTGGCAGCCAATGGTTATGATATCTTTTCGTTTTATTGGGCCTTATTTCGACCGGCCTTGCGGCGGCGTTTCCTGTTTGATGTGGAATTGGAAGTTATGGTTTGTGATTGCTGCCGCCACGGTTTGCTTTACCTTATTTCGAGCCTTACTCCGATAGGCTGCCTCGGTCTTGGCTTGGTTTGGCTTGACTGTCTTTCCGACTGCGGTGCTCGCGGCAAAGGACCGTCGGAAGCATCATTTAATTTTCCTTGATGCCGCATTGCGTCAATTAGCAGGCTTCTCTCAATTTCTCAATCGACTGCGGGTTTCCTCCGGTGATTATCGTTTGATAAAGTCGGAGGATGTGATTCGGTTTAATCCGTGGTTACGATTCCTGGGATAATAAAACAATAATAGTTTGTTTCGCAGTATAATTAAAAGGATATTAGTTGCTGCGCCGAGTCTCCCAGAGCATTTCCAATTAACCTCGAATACTTCTCGTTAGCAATGGATTGCTGGTGCTTGGAATAGATGAGAAAAAAAAACAATTTTTCTCTTGCGGAGTAATATGATAGTTAGTAACACCTGCCTCAAGCGATCGCATTGTGTCTTCGGAAGAAAATTTATGGAGCTAACGGTCGCGATAGATCTCAAACGGATTGAAGCAACATGTGTTAACAACTACTTAACATAACAACATCCTAACTGAGATTTATGCCTTCGTACATTCTATATGAATGAAGTATCCTGGGGGGGAGTTTTTCATCAACTAATGTTTCGACTGATTATTTTGAAACCCCATTTCTGTTTGAGAAACAAAAAACCATAACCAACAAACCTGTCAAATTGACGGTTCCTGAGAAACACTCGATGATGCTTTACAGCGGAAGTACGGCATCAAGCCATATTTGAATGCATTACGTTCACTACCAGCTGCCAGTTCGTGAGCAAATGTTTCATATCGACATTGAAATAGATTTTCTCGAAATTAACCTTGACCGCCGCCGGCAAATGTTACGCTCGTTTCATACCTCTCAATTTGAAACCGTCAAAAATTGAGCCTCACACTGTGGAGAACCTTTCCCAGATTAATTTCTTACAGTCGTAAAAACGTACCATACAGCACACATCATAACGACAGTTAAAAAAATCCCTGTCACATCCCACAATCCTTGGGCTTACCGCAGAAAATGTCTATCCCATTCAGAGGAGGTAATGCGCCGCATGGTTGTACCGCGGAATGGATTCCTCACTTGTTCACAATCGGAGCCACATGTGTGTGCCTCTGCTTAGCAGCAATTCAAGCCCAGGCAAAGAACCGTTGGTAAAATGTGTCGAGTGAAAGCTGAAACTTGAAGGCGTCACTTTTCACTACTGCCGCCGCTACGCACGAAGGATGGATGGGACCAAGGCAGATCGGTTCGAATTTCCACCAGCAGCCGCAGCCGCATCGACCGCTTCGGAAGGAGGAGTGCACGATCGTAATCAAATGAGCAAAGGATCAGGCAATCCTGCTGTGATTGTCTCTGCCAGGGCAGGGCACGGCAGAGGGAAAAAAGATGAATTATGTTGCCACATTAGGATCGATAAGTGACACTTCGAGAGGCCGGTGGATTTAAACTATGTCGTAATTATGCGCGTTAACAAGGGTACGCACGAAATGAGAGATAAATTATTTTTGTGCCGTTAGAAATTGATGATGGGAATTTGAAGAGGATGGTGGGCTACAGACAGACGGTACAGAAGATTTTTTGTAAAGCAAATAATTTGTTAAAGTGTTGTATAGTGAAAATGTATATTCTAAGAAGTATTTTTTGTCGTAGAACTACGTCTTTGTTTACTATACTGGGACTGGGTAGCACTTTGTGAAAACGAAAATAGACGTGGAACGCTTGAATGAAAGATTTCAAATGCTAATAACAAGGGTTATGAACCTCCTTCGTCATACGTAAATACGATACAGACTTTATAGCGAGTTTTTAGAAGAATTAATCCAGAAGTACTCAAGTTTTTTACACCAGATAAATCTGACACATCTTGCCTGTACATGTATACCCATTTAGCCTGAAAAAAATTTGGAACTTACATTTCTCAGTGGAACAAGTTTTCATGCTCCAGCGGGAGTTCGTCATACGAAAATTTACTTCGTCATAAGCAAGATTTCTTTCGTTTATCACCGACAGACAGCAATTATTTACAAAAATCTATGCACGTATTCTTTGAGCCGTTTCCAAGAGCTACCCAACTAGGGTATGTTGCTGCTTCGTCGTAATTACCCATTCCCGTCCTATCCAACATAAATTATTAAAAATATCAGCGATTTTTATGACACACAATGCAAAATTAGTTATTCTTTAATATTTTAGTTTGTTGCCTCTCATACGCGATCAATCAAAGTGAGCTGAGATCTATTTAAATGCTTTTTTTCATCAAAGAATTGCTAGCAGTCAAATTTCTTACGTTTTTTCGTGCGACGAAGAAGAAAATGTCGCCTAACCGTTTCAATTTCCGTCATTCATAAAATGAAAATAACTCACGCAATGCATTGTTGTTATTCTGCAGCCGGGAAAACTTGGATGACGAGCAGAAATTTTGCAGAATAAAATTTGTCATGCCGTCCTACACAAATAAATGCGCGCTAGCTTCTTAAACATTATTGTTAGTTTTAGTTCGGACGATGAAAAATTTTGATGGATGGATTTTAAAACGGTACGACGAATTTAAGAAATAAAGTCAGTTGCGTAATTTCAATAAAATGCTTTACTAATCGCTTTTTAGTGAATTCAAAGTGCACGGATCGGAAGGAAGGTTTTTGTAGATATGTTTGGAAAGTATATGATAAATATGATAAATAAGATAAAATGATCAGCAATTGTATGGAGGGGGTAAGATAGTAATTTTATGGAGGGCTTAAGAGGGGGGCTCCTATCAAATGAAACACAAATATCCTCAAAACTCGAGAACTAATCAAGCAAATGGAACAAAATTTGGCATGTGGGGATTTCAGAAGGCAAGATTTTTTTCTATGGTGAATTGAGACCCATCCTCTCTCGAGGAGGGGGGCTCCCATCCAAATAATATACAAATTTCCTCATAACTCGAGAATTAATCAAGCAAATGGGACCAAACTAGACTCGAGAACTAATCAAGCAAATGGAACTAAATTTGGCATGTGGAGGTTTTTGGAGCCAAATTTTTTTTCTATGGTGAAACCCGTCCCCTCTCTAGGAGGGGGGGCTTTCATACAAATAATGCAGTAAAGTTCCGATTTTGTCAGCCTCATGTTGAATTTTGGGCTGACAAAATGGGGAAACTGACAAAATCGGGAAAATAATTTTCGAATATTTTTTTCAAAATTCAAGACTTAAGACCTTGCAATATCGAAGACTTCTTCTAAAAATTAAATTTTAACCCTCAATTGGTCAACCGAAGCTCAATGAACCGGGCACAGAACACTGGTCCAGAACCTTTTTTGGTGCGCATTTGCTTTGAGCGGGAAAAATTGGTTTTAGGTTTATGGAACCTTTGGAAGAGTTTCTTAAAATTAAAAGTTATATCGTCCAGTGGAATTCAACTTTTGATTAATCCCCCTAAAAGAGCAATAAAAAATTTATTTTTCTTCAGTTTCAATATAACACATTGACGTGTTCCGGGAAGTTTTACAGCATATTATTACAATAAATTTTTCTGAAGACCTAGTAACCTTCTATCTCTTCAGCAAAGATAGAAAAATCCTATTTCTCATAAATCAAAAATCGTTAAAATCAGTTTTTCTATTTTAGTTGTTTTTGTAGTTATTGTATGACTTTTTTCAGTTTTACAAAGTTGTACAAATAGTAAAAATACACAACATTGCTGAATATAGTATACCTCTATCTTTGATTGTTTAGGGACTATAGAACTTTTACTATAAAAATACCCTAATTTTGACCCTGAATAACTCGCAAGAAGGCATCATTTCATTTAAAGACTCTCCCCAGAGAATCAGAATAGTTTCAAGTAGGTTGAAAAGTATTATAAACCATGTTTAAAAGCACAAAACTTACGCAAAATTTATAGGCTGACAAAATCGGGATAAAAAGCTGGTAAAATCGGGGGTAGACAAAATCGGGGATAGACAAAATCGAGAGCTGACAAAATCGGAACGTTACTGTATACGTATTTCCGCATAACTCTAGAATTAATCAAGCAAAAGGAACCAAATTTGCCATGTGCGGGTTTTTGGATATATGAACTTTTTCTATGGTGTACTGAGACCCCTTCCTCTTCTAAGAAGGAGGGGGGGGGGTTCCATACAAATGAAATACAAATTGTTTCATGTGGGGTGTTAGAAGGCAGGATTTTTTTTCTATGGCGTACTAAGACCCATCCGTTTTTTAATAGGGGGGGGGGGGCTCCTATACAAATGAAATACAAATTTCCTCATAACTCAAGAACTAATTGAGCAAATGAAACCAAATTTGGCATGTTTGGATTTTAGGCAGCATGCATTTATTTTATAATGGTTTGACACCCCTCACCCCTGTGGTAGGAAGATAAGGACTCGCATCAAATGAAACAGCAATTTTTGCGTATGTGCCATATTTTCTGCTATGTAGGCTGTAAGCTGTGAAAGTAAACTAGTAAAACCTTCTCGGAGCAAAAGAAGTTAATCGACCCCGCTAACTTACGTGCCTGTTGACATTCATGTCAAAAGAGAAGGACATTTGAATGGCACGTAATATTTGCGATGAACGTGCTTTGACTTTAATGTTATTTGTAACCAATGGCCCTTTTAAGGGCCACAAACGAGTTAAAGCAAGATTAATGAAACATGTTAAGCTACGCATAATCATATTTAATACAATAATCTGTGGGCTGGTCATTCATTATTATTTCAACCTACATGATGCACACAAGTGATTTGAAAAGAAATCTCTATGTCTCAATGATTGCAGGCGTTGTACTTATGAACCCCCGTCCACGTGTTTTCAAAGCCACCATTGCATTCAATGAATAATTGAATCTGAATATTTTATTCTACTCTTTTAAACATTCACTTAAACAATGGCACTGACAGATTCTTATAAACATACATATGCCAGAAATGCAGCTTACATTAGTCTTTGATCTAGAGATCTGATATATAGTAGTCCTCCGTCACCCTTTCGTACACCCTTAGGGCTGTATACCTTGTAGTTTTTTTTAATGAATATTGACTGTTGACTGATAAAATTATATTGCTTTTTAATTATGTTACAAACTAGGTATGATCACCCGAGCAGGAGCAAAGAGTAAAATAGTATCAAAATGTGTTATTGGAAATCGAATAACTCGTATCAATATTAGGTCTTGTTTTGGCTGACATAGTTGGTAAAATAACAAAAAATAATATCAAAATTTTACTCCTTTAAGGACAAAAGAATAACTACGTGTGTTATTTGAATAACAAAGCAATAACATGACTGTATTCAAAGTTTAGAATAACATATTTTAGTATTATTAAGCTATTGAATAACAAATGCAGTAGTATATGAGATATCTAAAAATCATTTTATAAAATATTTATAATCTAAAATCTCTTTAATCAATAAAAAAATTGTATGAAATATATCGAATATCATTTTAAGGCCAAAATAAGATATGATAACAAAATCAGTTATTAAACTCATCTTACAACCACTGTTTTAAATATTTACTCAATAACAAAATGTGTTATCAATGTATCTCCATGTCTATTCAATAACAAAATATACCATTCTAACACAGTTTGATATTGTTTTTATATTATTTTGCTCTTCGCTCCTGCTCGGGCAGTTTATTAAAGCAACAACAAGGAAAATCAATTTGGTGAGAGATTTTGGAAGTCGAAATTCATTAAATTATAATAGGAAATCTAGTTCCCGCCACCCAAAATATTACGCTTGACTTTTATAATGACACATGCTATTTGCAATTATTATACGACACCAGTTTAAAACTAAATTAGCTGAATCTCAACACATACCGCCATGCGGGGTGACATTGAGTCACGGAGGTGAGATTGTGCCAAAAACCAACAATGTTTGTTTATAAAAATAGAATATATCTATGCAAACTGATGGCTCAAATTCAAGATGGTTTGAAACATAACTTATTTATTCATAACGTTAAATGGAAAAATAATAATATTACCGGACAGTTTGGCTTAAAAAGGGTTTCAAACTTTAGGGTTAAAAATACTGAGAAAAAAAAACGTTGACAATAAATGTCCCATATAAACAAACCCAAACAAGAAAGCGCATTACATTTCTAAATTCCGCCTATAAGGTACTCTCCCGTATTCTGTTCAACAGGTTGAGACCATAGACCAACCTCGAGGTCTTGACCTTGAAATGCGGTCAAAAATATTTATTAATATTTTTTGGAACGGTGGTTCTACAATTGATAAAAGGACGGTAGGGGAAATAACGAATTTTTTTTTGATGATGGAGGGGAAAGGGTGGAAAGATAAGGGGGAGGGGGTAATGGGTAGCTACGCTTAACAAGTTGTCGTTGTGAAAGGTGAAAAGGTAGGAAAAACAACGACAACTTGTTAAGCGTAGCTACCTATTACCCACCCCTCCTCTTATCTTTCCACCCTTTCCCCTCCATTGTCAAAAACAAAATTTCATTACTTTCCCCTACCGTCCCTTCATCAATTGTAGAACTACGGTTTCGAAAAATATTAGGTTGAGTCCGTTATCAGAATCCTTTGACGGCGAAGGAAGATCGACTACGGACCAAATGTTCACCTTGCGTCATTTCCTTGAAATATTTCGGAAATACAACTTGCGGACTAACCATCTGTTTGTGGATTTTAAGCCAGCGTACGATTCAGTAAAAAGAAATGATTTATAGCAGATAATGCTCGAACACGGTTTTCCGATCAAGCAAATAAAATTGTGTCGTCCGACGCTAAACAAATCAAAATTAAGCATCAGAATAGCTGGCTAAATTTCAGTTGCATTCGTGCCGTTAGACGGATTGAAACAATGCGATGCACACTCTAACCTACTGTTTAATATAGCACTTGAAGGGGCGATACGAAGAGCAGGCGTGCAAAGGAATGGAACCATCATCACTAAATCGCGCATGCTCCTAGGCTTTGCAGCTTTCCTAGGCATGTAGAGCTATTGTAGATGCATTTGTGCCTTTCAAAAGAAAATCCACGAGAATCGGACTGATCATAGACACTGCCAAAACGAAGTAAATGGATGCTAGCAGAGAGCGTGGAAGTCTGAATGATGTTGGATCTGCGGTGGAAATAGATGGGGAACGGTACGAGGTTGTCGACGAATTCACATATCTGGGAAATCTGGTAACATGCGGCAATGACGTCACTTGAGATGCGAAGAGTCGTATTGCCGCTGCAAATAGGGCTTTCCAAGCACTCCGTAGCCAGCTAAAGTCACGAAATCAGATAAAGTCACGGACGGGTACAAAATTAGCTATATACAAAACATTAATATTGTCGGTGGCCCTCTACGGTCATGAGTCATGGACGTTGAGAGAAGCATGTCGGCCCATACTTGGTGTATTTGAACTACAAATTTTAAGGTCAATACTTGGCGGCAAGATGGAAAACGGCGAATGGCGTAGACGCATGAACCAAGTTGTACGAGGTGTATAAATATGATGACATTGTGTAGCTGATCAGGTGCAGGTGTTTACAGTGGGCTGGATATGTAGCCCGAATGCCAGAAGAAAGGTCAGCGAAAATAGTGTTCAGTAAAGAACCTGAGCGAAGTCGTCAGCTTCGAGGTAGACCACGCACTCGTTGGGTGTGTACAATCGAGGAAAATGCACGCGTGAGAGGAGTGCAGGGTGACTGGAGACTGGCAGCCCAAAACCGAGAGTCCTGGAAATCACTAATATATTCGACTAGGATCCGCTAATATCGATTGTCGGTCATTAAAGAAAAGTAAAGTAAAGTAAGTAGAGATTTGTATGGTTTCGGCCATTTCTACCAAATCCATTATTGTCGCCAATCAATATTGTAGGCCATTTTGAGAAACACTTAATATTATCTTACGATCTAGCTTATTAAATTAATGTTAGGAATTATTACTGCGGAGTAAACTACCAAAGTATTGCTTAAGTTTTATTTTGGACATTGTGAAGTCAATATTGTTGCAATGTATATTGTAAACTGCCATCATTTGATTAATAGGTCCAAATTTTGCATAGTTCGTTCTATAATTGTTAATTGCAAATATTTGTCGTTGTCTCAAATGTCTTGTTGGCACATAAAAGTTTAATTTTGATAAGATTTCAGTTGAATCGATTTTATGCAAGACGATATTATTAATAAAAGATGCCATTGCAAATTCTCGCCGTTCCTTTAATGTTTGAATATCAATAAGCATGCATCTATCTTTATAAGACGGTAACGGGAATTGAGTCCAACCTATCCTACACAGTGCATATAATAAAAATTGTTTTTGTACTGACTCTATTCTTTGTTCATGTGTGATTGTAAATGGAGACCATACTATACTGCAATATTCTAATATTGATCTAACATATGTAACGTATATTGCTTTAATAGTGTATGGGTCCTGAAAGTTATAGCAAAAACGTTTAATAAAGCCTAACATGTTATTAGCTCTATTTATAATTGTATTATAATGATCAATGAACGTTAGCTTTGAGTCAAGGATAACCCCTAAATCTCTAACTCTATCGCACTTTTTCACATTCTGGTCACCTAAGGAAATTGACACATCAGGTTTGTTACGTTTTCTACTAAAAGAGATTAGATTACATTTTTGGACATTTAGTTGCAGCAAACTTTTGTTACACCATGTGTGGAATAGCAATATCTCATTTTTAAAAGTTTTCATATCTTCAGCATTTTTTATTTCTATAAAAAGTTTCATGTCATCGGCGTAAATCAATACTTTGAGCTTCTTAAAGATGAAGGATAAGTCGTTAACAAACAAAATAAAGAGTAGAGGTCCTAAATGAGAGCCTTGAGGGACACCTGACTTGGCATTAATAGGGTTTGATTGTTTTCCTCTCAACCTTACAATTAGTTCTCGGTTGGTCAAATATGATTCAAACCACTTGAGGAGTTTGGGTTGGATTCCCGTCTTTTGCAATTTATAAAGAAGTAAAGGTATGTCGACGCGATCAAATGCTTTACTGAAATCAGTGTACAAGGCTTCAACGTGGTTACCGTTATACATTGCATCTAGAGAATAACTAATGAATTCGAGTAGATTTGTAGTAGCCGAGCGGCCTTTATAAAAACCATGCTGCGCAGGTGTTATTCTATTTTTAATTTGGTCAAACATTTTAACATTTACTATTGCCTCAAAAAGTTTCGGGATGCAAGATATAAGTGCTACACCACGATAATTGCGGATGTCCGCTTTTTTACCAGTCTTGAAAATAGGCACCAGAAAATATTTTTTCCATACTTCCATTAGACTTCAGTTGTAGGACGATTTCTGGTCGGATCTCCACAAATTCGCCACTGCTTTCGTTGCATTGTAATTGAAGTGTTCATCGTAGAACTGTTCCCGCATGTTGACCTATTTGGGTTGGTTTTCCGAGCCAAATTTTAGAGCAAATTGAAAACAAAATTTGATACCTTGATGATACGGATTTTGATTACGCAGCGTGATTTCATTTTGGTCGACTTAGTAGTTAAAATATCGAATAACTTCACACCTTGAAATAAAAGTGAATACTATTTTTGCCATGGAAAATATCAAACGGAATACTAAACTTGCTGTTACACAATATTAATGAAAAACCTCTACTTGTTGTCATTTTTCTATCACATTATCATCATATCGCTATCATCATGTAATTTGAACATGACCATTTAGCTAGAAAAAAATTTATGTGGAAATAGATTAATTCAGATATTGTAGGTTTGTTTACATCATAAATAGGTTACAGTCAACCAAAAAAGTATTCGGACAGCAGCGCATAAAATTTTCTTTTAGAAATTTTGCACAGTATTTTTGCAAAGAATGGTAACACATATTTTTTAAAACAATGTTTAACTAAAGCATATTTAGATGCACAACAAAAATTCGGGGAAAAGCTTTCCGTTTTGAAGATAGGGTACATATAGTTTGAATTCCTCAAAAATGCAGCCAAAAAAGTATTCGGACAGTTAACTATTAGTTGAAACAAATGTCCTTTCTCGCTCAACTACTACCTTGTAGGACCATTTACATTCTTGATGACCTGTTTTAACCTGTTTGGGATAAAATTAACAATTTTTCAAATATCCCTCTGTGTATTGCTGACCATTTTTTTACAAGAGCTCGGTTTAAGTCATTGTGATAAGAAATCGAATGATTTCTCATTTAGAAATGAGATTATCTAAAAAGATGTTCAAAAGGGTTCAAATCTAGACTGAATGCTGATGTTTCGATAGCTCTAGGACAATTATATGGTGCCTACCGCTTACAATTATCGACAGTATGTTTAGATTCAACATCCCGGTACAATATGTATGTACCACACAATTACAATTTTGCTTTAATTTCACCTAAAATTATTCAGATAGTTGAGTTTACATTTAGTTCTGCACAAAAATATTTATCTTTGGTGCCTCGGAGCTTTCCAACCACCCCAACAAGGTATGACATCAACAACCCTTATGCAAGAATAACTAAAAGAGAAGGGTTACAAGCGAAAAATCACTCGTCAGCAAGTAAACAACCAATGCGGTTAGTGTCATACCTCGTTGGGATGCTTGGAAAGCTCCGAGGTAGCGAAGATATATATTTTTGGATAGAACTAAGTGTAAACTCAATTATCTGAACAATTTTAGGTGAAATTAAAGCAAAATTGTAATTGTGCGGTACATACATATTGTACCGGGATGTTGAAACTAAACATACTGTCGATAATTGTAAGCGGTAGGCACCATACAATTGTCCTAGAGCTATCGAAACATCAGCATTCAGTCTAGATTTGAACCCTTTTGAACATCTTTTTAGATAATCTCATTTCTAAATGAGAAATCATTTGATTTCTTATCACAATGACTTAAACCGAGCTCTTGTAAAAAAATGGTTAGCAATTCATAGAGGGATATTTGAAAAATTGTTAATTTTATCCCAAACAGATTAAAACAGGTCATCAAGATTGTAAATGGTCCTAGGAGGTAGTAGATGAGCGAGAAAGGACATTTGTTTCAACTAATAGTTAACTGTCCGAATACTTTTTTGGCTGCATTTTTGAGGAATTCAAACTATATGTACCCTATCTTCAAAACGGAAAGCTTTTCCCCGAATTTTTGTTGTGCATCTAAATATGCTTTAGTTAAACATTGTTTTAAAAAATATGTGTTACCATTCTTTGCAAAAATACTGTGCAAAATTACTAAAAGAAAATTTTATGCGCTACTGTCCGAATACTTTTTTGGTTGACTGTATGTCAACACATTACAAAAACCGGCCGGTCGGTCCGGCATTTCAGAGGATTTGTCTGTAATGTGTAATGTGTGCATCACAGTCGCCGGTAGCATGTAACCGGCATAGAGGGAAAGTGGGAGTCGGTTGACAGTTTCCCGTGTAAATTATTGAAGATAGCTAGTTTTTGAGTGACAACTAGCTGCTTCTGGCGCCAGAAACAAGGTATTATCACTGCAAAACTAGCTATCGTCAATGATCCACTGTTCAGGATTGCTAATAAATTTATCAGAAAATTTAACAAACCTATCAAAAAGTACAAATCCGGCTTCTTACGTAGGAAAACCGGCCTTTTTGCCGGATTGACCGGCCACCGGCTTTGCAAGTGAAAAACCGGTCGGGCCGGCCAAAAACCGGCCACTTGGCAACCCTAGTCGGTCCGAAATAGTTGTTCTAATTATTTACGATTTCTGACCTCCTTCTGGTACCTTGGCTTCGTGGAATTGCTAAGATATTTCCTTCTAGCTTCTTTATTACTTGCCTGAATGCTAACCACCCTCAATCCAGTTATTTCATGTGCTCGGGTTTTTTTCGCCTAGCGACGCCGCACATTACTCCTATGTCCCAAAAAGTTAGTCATAAGTCCGAAATACACTTTACACGAATTGCACTTTACAGGGGATTAGTTGAAGATTTCTTTAACTTTGTATGCAAAATTGTAAGATATCAAATTTCTAAACATTATTATTATTTTTATTATTATTATTATTTATTTATTAAATGTTTTATGTTTTTATTAAATATTTTATTTAATCATGTTTTATCAATATCGACTGGAAAGAAGCAACTTAGAATTTTGGCCAGCTTTTTGGGTCAAATACTCATATGTGCGCCGTCTTACCGTTAGTGTCCGTACCGTTTTTGTGCACTCAAAAAAATCGCCACGTCGCATCCACGTGAAAAATCATGAAAATACTGTACAGCAACTTATGTGAACTTCATGTACTAGTTAATGGGAAAATTGATAAAATTTACCGGGATTGCACGTAAACTGGCTAGTATGAGTGGGAGTTACCAGCAATTCACGTGAATGTTACATGAAAAGTGTGATGGATGAGAATTACCTATGTTTTCACGTAAACTTGACGTGCTGATTTTTTTTGAGTGTGGGCAGCTCCATAGAGCAAGGTACAGTCTTATCCAGTAGGTGCGATAGTTAATTACCGAATGTTTAGCCGAAGAGGGTGACGCTAAAAGAATGAAATTGTTTTACAAGTAAAGTAATAAAACAGTAAATGAAATATTATATAAACATTGTTTATATAGGTTGTTTGGTTTTGTATAAATATTAGAAGATATTATTCGGCTAGAAACGCTTTATTAAGCTTGTTTACCAGCTTAAGCAAAGGTAAATATTGATTTAAAGAGTTTAAAGTATTACCTTTAATATGTATATCAGTGCAATTCTCCACTTTCGATCACTTCAAATTGTCTAATAAATAGTTATCGCTTTCTCACAGTGAAATATTTAGAGACGGATATACACAATCAAATGCATCTTGGAAAAACAGGAAACAAAAAATTATTACATATCGGGGTAAGTACATTTTTTCTTAGAGCTTTTTTGCCGTGATGAATACAATGTCATTTGTTTCAAACATATTCGTTCAACAACCCCTTGCCGAGTTATGTAGTTTTTTTTATTCAGCAGCTATTGTGAATTTTTTGATGACTAATAAATCAGCTGCTAGCATATGGCGATAATCCTTCTTACTTGGCCCGTTCTAGGCGTGGTAATGATTGCACCCAACAGCCCCGTACATATCTGTGAACATATTTTCCTCATCACACTTATGATTGCGTCCTTCCCATTTGCTGAGTTTCATGAGACAGTTTTTTCCTCACTGTCACCATTCGACTCTACTGCTGGCTGGCTCTAGGAGTCCTTTCCAATTGCCGTCATCATCATTTGTCACTCGGAGGATTACGTGCCAACTTCGGCCCGTTTGACTGTCGCCATAAGTTAAACGGAATCCCTTTGGCTCATTTACAGCTGTACACTGTAGCAGTAATCCAGAAAAGCTGTGAAAGGAACAACCGATGCGTGATGCGACTGGCGGCGCTCGCTGGCTGCCAGCGCGCTGCTCGCATGCAGGGATGGGCGAGACCGATGATGGGCCGCGCCTTCTCGACCTCCGCATACGCATCGATCGTTACGCGCCTAATCCGCACCGATGAGTACGGGTTGATTCCGGGAATGACGAATGTGAGCGATTTAGATAATTGTTTGGAGGAAATTATCAATGAAAATAGAAATGCTGTTGATAGTTAGAAATATTACTGGATTAGGAAGAAATGTGATAATTACAGAAGCTGGGTTTTAAAGCTTTGATAAGATACTTTGAAAATTTAGTATTTTCTAGTAAGTATTTTCTTACAAATGATTGATTTGAGTGGTAACTGGTATTTAAAATTCAAATAGTGAAATGAAAATAGAAAGTTACTTTTAAAATCGTATAAATATTAAAACAATACAAAAATGAGATTACAATTCTGGTAAACTGCAGGAAACTCTTTTTCATCATTGATAACTTTCTTTTAGATAGAACAATAGCAAATGTTAGCAAAATGTTTAAAATCATTACTGAAATTATTTTATTTTATTGTTTTGAGAAAATTAGAAAAATATTGCATAGCAAATTTATGAACAACTGTTTAACAGTTATTAAAAATCCATTCCAACCTATAACGGTGTTCGTTGGACTACCAAACATGAAAAGCAGCTTTTTCTGTGATAACCATTTCAATATCCACTTGCAATCTATCTCTGTTTGGAAAACTTCCGTAGTCCAGCAGACTGGCGATATGTTTACTGATAAAATATTGATAGTGTTTCAAAACACATGCATTTATTTTAATGGAGCAAAAACTCTTGGATCGTCGTGTAGTGATTCAATGTGGGTATTTCGAAAACGTTTTGCAATATTCTACCAGAAGCGATTGGGGAAGTTTCCGATAAACATTGATCGTTGCAAACAACCGTCCGAGTCGAGCATTGCACTTGTAAAACATAAATCAAATCGTCTGTCACACGAAGAAGAAACAAGACTGATGGAGTGCTAGCCCTTAAGAGCATGCTTCAAAAATAGATTAAGAGTTCCAGTATCAAACTCATAAATTTTTCCACTTCCTAGACGATATTCTCCGCTGTAGGTAGGTACTATACAACCAAGTGCCCCGTCCCGACCGACCGACCGATGCGATGATGGGGGAACCCGAAGGCCTTTCTTGTCGTTCACTTGTATCGAATCGCACCCGGGGGGAAAACCAAGATATGAATTACTCCTGCTTTTACAAACCGGAATCGGAACGCATTTTTTTCATGCACCGTCGGAGTTTTCTGTGCGCTTTGCCTACCCGCGCGCCGCCATTGATGTCGTTCGAGCTCGAGAAAAGTGAAAAACCAGTCAAACGCTTGGTTCAACCGGGAGGAGGTGGGAGACACAGCAATTCTCAAATGGATTCTTCGTACGCCCTGTGTATTTCCTCTTCGATGGATGCGACGAGCGGTGATCAATCTTGAATCAGGGGTGAGCCAAAATCATCTACTTGAGGCTGTCGGGTCGGGAACGTACCGTGAACAGGTGCTCTATTGCATTTGGTAACTAAAAGTAGAAGCATCAAAAGCGCTCGGAGGGATTTTAGTATCCTGTGTAAAATGATAGTACGGCCGGAAATTCGTAGTGTAAAAGTTGCTGGATCGAATTCTTGGATGGTTGTTAACAAGCAACGCAATTGCCTGTAGCAATTTTTCTCTCGCTCGAGAAAAAAATTGTTCTACGCTTGTCATAAAATGGAGGAAAGAATGCGATGAATGTCGAGAGATAATCATAACTTAAGCAGGGATGCCATTCTTTTATAAATTGATGGTATCAGCTTATGTTGATGGCAAAGTAGCTGGTGTATTCGTTTATCTTTAGAGAGGCTATTTCAAATATAAATAAACCTTTGTACATCCTTCCAAAATTTGACCTTCCCGCCAGCTAATTTCGAAGACGAATCAGTTTTAATATAGGTACTAGGCATCAGATTCTTTGCGATTATGAATAGTACAACGTAAGTATCCATTTTAGGTAGATATAAAATATAAACTATCATCAGTCATAGATCTCATAATTGAACAGAAAATCTAGGCATTGAGCTGAAAACTGAAACTAAGTGAAATATATGAGCTACACTCTTTCATTCGGGACAGGATTTGTGGTGGTCCCTAAAGAGAAAATGCCCAAAATTTTGTATTAAAAACAAACTTTAGATAGCGATATACAAATGTCAGTTCCCTGACCAAAATCCCAGGGTCGCAGTTGGAAATAATTATTTGAATAGATGAACAATATAGCGAAGAATCGTACAAGTTATTCCAGCGTTATTGTATCTAGAATATCACCAAGGTAGATCTAGGTAAGGATTTAGGGATAAAATCCCCTCCTCTGCCACATTGTCACAGATAAACCGCGTAACCAATGATCTCTGTTTCACCAGCGCACAGGATGTTGATCCAGTGATTTCGCTCGCTCCATCGCCACTTGTTAAGCAAGTGAGGCATCACCCTTCACTAATCCTTTCCCTCAACAATCACCACTGAAATCTAACGAAAACTATCCCCCTTGTTTCGTATGACTTTCGAAATGCTCATCTGCAAAGCATTACCGAATTCTTCGCCGTTAACGAGTAACGACTGGCTTGATATTTTCGACGGAAATGGTGCCAACAACACCGCCTTGACTATTTCGTCGTCATCGACGATCGCAATCGATCGTCATATACCCAAAATACTACATTCGCTAAACAGCAAGCTTTGGTTGACCCGTGAGCTTCGCATGCTGTAAACTGAGAAAAGGGCAGCACTTGAGACGTATTGCAAGTTTCGCTTCCATTCACTGCGTAAACAATACATAAAACTGAACACTGTAAGGTCCTGTCGGGCATGCTTCAGACGACATCTGCAGAGAATTCAGCGCAATCCGGAGGTGAAACCAGAAACGTCCTGTAAATATGATAGCCATCAGCGAAACGAATCCGGCCTCCCTTCAACTATGCCTCTCAATCGAGAAACTGTTTCGGACATATTAGGCGTCTGCCAACATTTGCTAACAAATGCGTATGAATCTTTTGCGACGAAGTCATTCCGGACGACCAAGTCTGCCTCCAAGGTAGTCATTCGGGACTATAAATCTTCCTGTTGTACTTCAAAGGCTAGTAAACGGCTGAATATGCGTACAGTCGGTGCCTTGTGCACGTGTAGGCATAAAATAGACCCTACAGTGGTTCATAGCCTCTTATTCAGCAACTCCTATTCTCACCTCCTCGTGGAACCAGCCGGGATACGAGCAACTTTGGTGGAGATCGGGTAACCAACCCCGGTGGAAGCCAAGGTCGTCTGCAAGCTGTCACCACGAAAAATACTAAAGCACGGAACGAAGAACAAGGAAATTCTTACCGGAACAATCGGAATAGACCCACGGGATGAAAATGGACTATGGATTGGGAACTGCCGATCTCTCAACTTCCAAGGGAGCACTCGAGTGCTCTGCGACGTAGTGAAGAGCCGCAAGTTCGACGTCGTAGCGCTGCAGGAGGTGTGCTGGAAGAGCTCAACGGTACGTACGTTCAGAGATGGACATACCATCTACCAGAGCTGCGACAACACACGAGCTGGGTACAGCTTTCATAGTGATGGGCGAGATGCCGAAACGGGTGATTGGGTGGTGGCCAGTCAATTATCAAATGTGCAGGTTGAGAATCAAGAGCCGATTCTTCAATATAAGCATCATCAACGTGCCTCAGAAGTACCGATGACGACAAGGATGAATTCTACGCGCAGTTGGAGAGTGAATACGACCGCTGCTCAAAACATGATATCAAGATCGTCATCGGGGATTTCAATGCTCAGGTCGGCCAGCAGGAGGAATACAAACCGGTGATTAGAAGGTTCAGAGCATACCAGCATTATCGACGTCAGATCCTATCGAAGCGCTAATGTTGACTCGGACCACTACCTAGTGATGGTTAAGATGCACCCAAGACTCTCCGTTGTGAACAACATTCGGTACCGACGCCAGCCTCGGTTAGATCTCGCGCGGCTAAAGCAGCCAGACGTCGCCGCAAACTACGTGCATTCACTCGAAGCTGCGCTGCCGGAAGAGGACGAGCTGGACGAAGCCCCTCTCGAGGACTGTTGGAACACTATCAAAACAGCCATCAGCAGTGTAGCGGAGAGCTCCATCGGGCATGTGGCCCGGAATCAGCGGAACGATTGGTTTGACGATGAATGTAGGAGGGGATGGATGAGGAGAACGCTGCGCGGGCGGCCAAGACGCGCAGTGCCACACGTCAGAACGTGGAAAGACACAAACAGAAGAAGATGTAGTGAAACCAAATCTTTCGGGAGAAAAAGCGCTACCCGAATAGATATGTGGGAACTTATCAAGCCGGTTTCGTCGAAGGTCGGGCTACAACGGATCAAATATTTGCACTGCGACAAATCCTCCAAAAGGGCCGTGAATACAAAGTTCCCACGCATCATTTGTTCGTTGACTTCAAAGCCGCATATGATACCATCGACCGGAAAGAGCTATGAAAAATCATGGACGAGAACAGCTTCCCCAGGAAGCTCATCAAACTGATTAAATCTACAATGGATTGTGTACCATCCAATCCAGCGGAACCGAGGCCGAACGACATCGCTTGGGCAGTAGTATATTGATCGACGGCGATGAGTTTGAGGTAGTCGATGAATTTGTCTACCTTGGCTCACTGGTAACGGCGAACAATGATACCAGCCGTGAGATTCGGAGGCGTATTATCAATGGAAGTCGTGCTTACTATGGGCTCCACAAGCAATTGCGGTGGAGCAGACTAAGTCCCCGTACGTGCACCCTGTACAAGGCGCTTATTAGACCGGTTGTTCTCTACGGGCATGAAACTAGGACAATGCTCGAGGAGGACCTGCGAGTACTCGGAGTTTTCGAACGACGAGCACTCGCAGGTCCTGCCCGAGCATTGTCCATGTTTCATGTCCGTAAAGAACAACCGGTCTGATGAGCTTGATGTACAAGGTACATTTTGTACGGGGGTTTAGTCTGCTCGACCGCAATTGCCTGTGAAGTTCATAGTAAGCATAGTAAGCTTCTGGTGATAATACGCCTCCGAAATTCTAGCTATGCTTGATAATTATGTGATTATGTAACTCCATAGTGGTTAAATATACGTGCGCCCTGAGAATTTATGTTCCAGTGTCTCCACAGAGTCACGCGCAGCTGGACGTGTCTCTATGGTTTTTCGTTGCAGAGTAGGTAATATACGGATTTCTCCTCAGATGACAATTCTTTGCGATTTATGTTTTTCCATATTTTGCGCCAGTCTCTGTTAACGTCACGTTCAATGCGATTTTCTGGGAGTCTATGGAGAAAGTGTTTGTATATCTTTTGCACTGTCGATTCGGTTCTTTTATTATCTCCTTGATATATCCGCTGTGTTCAGGGCAAGAAATATGCAGTGAATACATATCTCTGAACAGAACCCCGCTTTTGAGTCCAAAGACTGCTTCCGAAATCGGGGTTTCCGACGAAAAGTTAATGACTGCTAGTTTTCCGTTAAACGGAACGAAATTTAAGGTGGCTTCTGTCTAGCATCGAAAAATCCAATTGATTTTATTGCTGCTTTCAGTGGAACATAAAATACTACTTACTCTTAACCTCGTTCGCCAAGGGGCCCAACAGTTTCAGAAAAAGTTGAATTTTCAGCAAACCTTGAGATCTACATCATGTGAAATTTCATAAATATGCAATGAAACAACTAACAAATCGTTCGATTCTGTAAAGAAGAACAACAGGATTTTCAAATGGAGTAAAAAAATTTTCGGCGGCCATCTTGGATTTGGTCAACCGATTTTCGCTCTAGGACCACCATCGGAAAAAATGCTACAAGAAACATTCATAAATGGTGTGCAATGGCATTAACTGAATAAAACAATCAGTTATCTGTAGCAAGGTTCACAATTTTCCTATAATTATTGTGATATTTCCAAAATTTGCTATGAAACAAACTACATACGACACAATTTTGTAAATAGGAGAGATAGGGCTTATAGATGAAATAAAAAGAAAATTGGTGGCCATCTTGGATTTGGCCGCCATGTTGGATTTTATCAATAAATCGCCGTTTTCGCCATGATTTCGCCAACCGATTTCAATTTTAAGACCACCATCGGAAAACTGAGAAAAAATGCTGCAAGAAACATTCATCAAAATAGATGTGTAGTGGCATTAACTGAGCACTGCTGAAGATCACATTTCCGTGAAACTTTCAACGGACTTGCATCGTTGTCAACCTTCGTAAGATGTCTTTTAATAATAGCTCAGTATCTTTGTATAGGCCGCAGTTCTGGGCAGTTTGGTGGGTTTTGACTTTTTTGAACAAGATCAACAGCTCAACAGTTGAACAGTTCTGGGCAGTCCCAGCAACATAGTGAGCAGATGCCAGATCCGGCCAAAACGATTGAAGAGTTGTGTGCATTTGATAGATACGCAAAAGTCATTTTTAAATGCACTCCTTCCTAGCCGTTGATCGTGCTCGTTGTGAAATACAAAGAGCAAATTCACTGCACAATGTTTTAATTCAGTAATTTCATTCATTTATTGGCTACTGGTTCTGGAGTTTTGAATACTGAACTGACAGAAATTATTTGCCGCTGTTCTAGAGCTCGACCTAGCACGGATGGCTAAGGGGATATGTGGTTGCAGTGAAAGTGTTGTTTAAGCTTTGGAAAGAATTCTTTTGAATCTTTCGCATTCTGAACCATATAATAAAGCCAGTATCATCCTGAAGCAGAAAACTCCATTCAAAACCTTCACAAAGTAACCTCCAGTAACGGCGCCTAGAGCAAGGGGCTGGCGACATTGCCTTGGTTAAGGGTGAATTGATGATTTTCGTCTGCAGAAATGCACGTCAAATTCAATGCGCCCTTGCCAAGCAAATGAGAATGGGACGCCGTCTCTCGTCTATGTGCCACGTCGTTTCGTCTATAAAAGCCGCGCGTCTCAAGTGGGCACGTAATGTACCAATTTAACCTTCTTGCCAACATGGCTGGCCGAAAAAATCCCAGCTGGCTGTGATTTGCCAGCAATCCGAACGCTAATCCATCCTCTTATCAGGAGTGGAACCGGCGGCTGTCAGCGCGTCACGGTGAAAATGAGCGATGGATTCGGTGTCAAGTTGTGTGGTAGTTTGCTGAAAAATAGTGCAGAAACTTAGGGGTGACTTATTTTCTGCTTAGTAGTTCTAAAGTGCACGATATGGAAATCTGTATAAATACTAAAACTTGCATTGATCAAAAGTTGCATAGTCAAAAATATGCAAGCAATTCAATAATCTCCACTCCGTGGCAGCAAATAGCATTCCGCTTCGAGGAATTTTAAATGATTTACTTTCAGTCAGTCTGGGGAACAAGTACGGTTTTCCATTTAAGCACACCATAGGCCGATCACATCCGGAAGAGCGGAAAAAGAAACAGATTAAGGCTCATATCAGGCGAGGTACAGTTGACAACCACCCAATGATTATTATAATCTTTAATTACAATTTTAACCCGACCGTAATAAGTACAAATGAGCATTGGATTATGCAGTAAACAATTATGTGATATGGAAAGTGTTCGGTGTGCGACTAGGAGAGATTGTAGAAAATGTCTTATGCGGGTTGGCTTAAAATTACGGAAGCTTTCAATTTGAAATGCGTTACGCATTTCTCAGCGCAAGCAATGTGCAATCGAAATCCAAATTTCTCAAATCGAAACAAAGCCGAATATTCAATTCCAACTTCGTATATAAATTGCAAAATAAATTCATTTTCACATGCAAAATAATCAATCTACTGTTTGCAAAATAAGCTCAATTTGCTGAAATCAAAGATTAATTGGTCGGATCTGTTATTCCCGACAATTGCCTCCGCGAATAATTTCCATTTTGCAGCGAGCAGTTATAGGTGGAATGCAAAACTATTTACCGCATCAAAGCGCAAAAAAGGACCGCTTTCATCCCCATCGGTGCGTGGTGGGAACCACGATGACAACCGAGTGCGGAGCTGTGCTACGACCCCGCTTACTTGCTATAAGCTGCGTGATTCCATTTTCAATTTCAATAAACCATAAATTCCTGCCGCCTGGTAGGATTGGTTTACCAAACATGGAATTTCAATCTCTGATGCTGAGGTTCACTCACCGAGCCTCCGCCCAACGTTTCGGCTGGATAGATAGCTACTTGGTGTGCCACACAGAGCGCGCAATAATTTCAATCGAAATATATATATTCGAACTCCAGGCCAACCTGATCAATGGCATGAACAGAGAAATAACAGCAGCAGCTACAACAACAACAATAACAACAACAACAACATGACAAACAAGGCAATCGTGGCGTGACTCCCGGTATAAGAGTGTATATTTTTCGCCATCGCCAAATATTCATTGCCTTCACGGCTCTCTCGGTGCTAACGGTAACTACCCCAGCCACCACAATCCGGTTCAGCTGATGCGAGAATCTGGTTCGCGAATGTTCTGTACATACATACAACCATACTCGTACCCCGTACGTATGCTAGGGCAGGACTAGTTCCCTAGAAAATTTGCTGAACCCCACCCGAATCCCTAACCATACTCCTGCAAAAAGTTAAACCGCTTTAGCAACTCTGCGTGCGACCAGCAAATCTCGCCAGAAGGGGGTTTGGGCGAACGGAAAGGCGAAAATGTTTTGTATTTTACACTTATTAATAGATTTTCTTTTCATCACTCTGCTTCGAGTGCACAGTCAGCAGGCTAACAATTCATTCCATTACCACCCCTTTCACAAGATAGATACAAATTCTGCCAGCAATCCCGTGGTGGGTACGTTGTGTATGTGTGTTGGCACACGTTAGATTGCAAGAATTGATGGACTGGCTGAAGCGAGCAGTTGATCCCTTGGCACGGCTGGAAAACTCTCAAAAAGGGTAAAAGGGTGGTGAGATGTCGAATCGAAATTGAAAATGTGGAATACATAATCTTTATAACGGGATAATGTATCAAAATAAAGCAATTCAGATACCCGTTAAATTGCTTTGGTTGCTGATGCAACATTTTATGGCAGTCGGCATCCCGTGGAGTCGTCTCTTTGATTTGAATATTTATGCACGGCATTATGTGGGGTGTTAGGTGAATTAATAAACGGCAGGCTCTCCATTGAGTGCGTCATTAGGGGATCAAAAGGAAATTCTATTGAATGTATTAACACTTTATGTCGAAAAATCAGTTTCAGCATTTAATAATAATATATTCTTTCCTTAACAAATAATAATATGCTTCATTTAAGAGAAGCAAGCAAAAAAAGCCTCGGCAGCCGCTGTTAGAGTATAGGACAATTACGAGGTTCGTGCAACCTCTATCTTGCATCTAGTAACTGGAAGGCTGAAAGAAGAATGCTTTCTTAGGAGTGAGTTTCATCTATGATTGTATGATCTATGATCTATGATTGTATGATCTATGATCTATGATTGATATGCTTGGGAAGACTAATGACGAATTTGTTCATTCAGCCCGGTTTGAAACTAGATGAATTTTTGGTGTTCATTCGCTCCTATTTGACCGATAAAATTCATCCAGTTTCAACCCGGGTAAAATAAACCAATTCAAATACATAAATGAATAGAATTATAGAGTTTGTAACAACCTCAGCTTTTGATTCATAACAATTAGACAAAGAAAATTATAATTAAAAAATATTACTCTGCAATAGCAAATATTCACTCAGGTAACAATTATACCATATTTCAGGCAGGTAAATAATATTTCATCTTTTTTATGGTTTTTGCCTTCCTCGTAGAAGAAATTACTAGCTTCGTCTCAGGATTCTACCATTTCAATAAATTGGAAGCAGCAGAGTAGCAATTCGGACAGCGAATTTAAATCATTTATGTTTATGAACCGTCACCATTGTATGATACGATCAAGACATTGATCGCCACGTTGCCAATTTGTTTTTAAAAATCAGTTTATCTTGGTTTGCTGTTCAGTTTTTGAACAATTTTTGCGATAACTATGCGTAATGCGTTTTTTCAATACGTCAATTCTTTACTTTTTCTTTTGGTAAAAATCCTATTATTGATTTTATGCCAAATTGGGAAATGTTTCTACTTTGGCACGTTTGCTAACCTCCAATTGCCTTTAACACTCGTTTTTCGATCATATTCGCCGAGAACTCGGAGTTGTTAGCTTCTGACGGGTTGAAATCCCCGAATTTGTCAAGGAATTTTGTCACAAGGTAAACAACAAACATCAAGCATGATTAAGTGTATACCGATTATGTTATTATGCAAAGAATTAAATTGTGTTTCTTTTTAAAATTCAACGACTACAAAATACAATAAAATTATTTAACTAGGTTTACCGTTTTCCAAACTTCGGGCTTTACATTTCACACATTTTATAAGATTTACTACCGCTCCTGTATCCAACTTATTCCATGCAGAATGCCAATTTTCATTGAACTGTTTGTCATTTTCATTTATTTTCTGAATTTTTCAATTGGGCTCAGCTCGGACGAGTTTAGAGGATTTCTGTCCTTGGGCGCGTCTTGATCGTTGCTGGTAGTATACCAATTGTGAACCATTCGCCCGTAGTGGTATGAAGCGAGATCTGGCCAAAACAGCATGGAGTATGCCGCGCTTCTTCCAAAAAAATGACAAACAATCATTTTTCTTCACGACAGTGCTTCATCACATACGACAAAACGAGTTCATGACAAGTTGGAAAAACGCAGTTGGATAATTATGTAGTACCGTAAAACGGGGTAACATTGATCAGTTCAGGAAAGTTGGCAAAAGTTGTTTATTTTACTTATTTAGAGAATGGTCTAACTGATCCACCTGAATACCCCGATGACCAATGTAACCCCGTTTTATAGTACGTGTATTACTTGCTAGGTTTGGCATCCATCTGCTACTTATTTAGCTTGCTAGCTTAAATCCATCATGCCTAAGCAGTGCTTTGGTTGCTTTCAATAAGGAAGTGGAAAAATAAATCGGTAAAGGAAATAGAGAAGGAAAAAACAATGAGAAAGTAAAACATACAGTGATAAAGAGACAGACAGAGAGCAAAAATATAGGAAGGAAAGGAGCAAGATAGATAGAACCATTTAAAAAAAGAGATAAAGAGAGGGGTATATGGACAGATAAAAAAATAGATAGAGAAATAGGCAGATAGAGATATAAATAGAAAGAAGAAGCGAAAGATAGAGAGATAGACAGATGCAGAGATAGGTAAATGAACAGAAAATCAGAATAAAATGGAATGATTGAAAAAGAGGAAGAAGGAAGAAAAACTAGATAAATACAAAAAGATAAAAAAGCTGGAGAATAAAAGAGAGAAACGAGAACGAAAAGAACGAGAGAGAAAGAGGGTGACGAAACAGATAAGTGAAGACTAAACAAGACAGATAGACAGACAGACAGACAGACAGACAGACAGACAGACAGACAGACAGACAGACAGACAGACAGACAGACAGACAGACAGACAGACAGACAGACAGACAGACAGACAGACAGACAGACAGACAGACAGACAGACAGACAGACAGACAGACAGACAGACAGACAGACAGACAGACAGACAGACAGACAGACAGACAGACAGACAGACAGACAGACAGACAGACAGACAGACAGACAGACAGACAGACAGACAGACAGACAGACAGACAGACAGACAGACAGACAGACAGACAGACAGACAGACAGACAGACAGACAGACAGACAGACAGACAGACAGACAGACAGACAGACAGACAGACAGACAGACAGACAGACAGACAGACAGACAGACAGACAGACAGACAGACAGACAGACAGACAGACAGACAGACAGACAGACAGACAGACAGACAGACAGACAGACAGACAGACAGACAGACAGACAGACAGACAGACAGACAGACAGACAGACAGACAGACAGACAGACAGACAGACAGACAGACAGACAGACAGACAGACAGACAGACAGACAGACAGACAGACAGACAGACAGACAGACAGACAGACAGACAGACAGACAGACAGACAGACAGACAGACAGACAGACAGACAGACAGACAGACAGACAGACAGACAGACAGACAGACAGACAGACAGACAGACAGACAGACAGACAGACAGACAGACAGACAGACAGACAGACAGACAGACAGACAGACAGACAGACAGACAGACAGACAGACAGACAGACAGACAGACAGACAGACAGACAGACAGACAGACAGACAGACAGACAGACAGACAGACAGACAGACAGACAGACAGACAGACAGACAGACAGACAGACAGACAGACAGACAGACAGACAGACAGACAGACAGACAGACAGACAGACAGACAGACAGACAGACAGACAGACAGACAGACAGACAGACAGACAGACAGACAGACAGACAGACAGACAGACAGACAGACAGACAGACAGACAGACAGACAGACAGACAGACAGACAGACAGACAGACAGACAGACAGACAGACAGACAGACAGACAGACAGACAGACAGACAGACAGACAGACAGACAGACAGACAGACAGACAGACAGACAGACAGACAGACAGACAGACAGACAGACAGACAGACAGACAGACAGACAGACAGACAGACAGACAGACAGACAGACAGACAGACAGACAGACAGACAGACAGACAGACAGACAGACAGACAGACAGACAGACAGACAGACAGACAGACAGACAGACAGACAGACAGACAGACAGACAGACAGACAGACAGACAGACAGACAGACAGACAGACAGACAGACAGACAGACAGACAGACAGACAGACAGACAGACAGACAGACAGACAGACAGACAGACAGACAGACAGACAGACAGACAGACAGACAGACAGACAGACAGACAGACAGACAGACAGACAGACAGACAGACAGACAGACAGACAGACAGACAGACAGACAGACAGACAGACAGACAGACAGACAGACAGACAGACAGACAGACAGACAGACAGACAGACAGACAGACAGACAGACAGACAGACAGACAGACAGACAGACAGACAGACAGACAGACAGACAGACAGACAGACAGACAGACAGACAGACAGACAGACAGACAGACAGACAGACAGACAGACAGACAGACAGACAGACAGACAGACAGACAGACAGACAGACAGACAGACAGACAGACAGACAGACAGACAGACAGACAGACAGACAGACAGACTAAAGAAAAACTTAACGTGTACTAAGTAAAGGAAGTAAAAGAAAGTTGTTCAGTTGAAGTAGTAAAGAAAGATGATTCACCAAAAAGTAATGAAAATAATCTATATTAATTGTTATTATTAATTTTAATAGTCGTTGGAAGAATTTTCCTGTATTAACAGGCGCAACAAAAGCGGAAGAGAGGAGCCACGAAGAGAATCTTTCATTAGCAGATAATGATTCGTTTTAGGTCGGAGCTCAAATACAGATGGTTTTTAGAACTAAAGCGGCATCTCTGGAAAAGTTGTAAATAAACATGCTAGCAACATTTTTGCCGAAAATATTTCCTTTCTCCCAGAATCGAAGACTCACAGAAAACAGTTTTATTGGTGTATCTTGAAATTGTAGAATTTAGAAGACAATGATGTTTGCTGTTGCGTTGATCGGTTTTCCTGCGTTCTAATCTTTATTTCTTTTTTTTTTGAAAAATGGTAATTGCAGAAAATTTTGGTAAATACTTCTTAGAGATGGTGGGATTCTACTGCGCAAGGCTATTTTATATAGCAGAACATAAAAATTTTTGACTCTAAAATACAACATCATTTTGGGTTCAATGCATGTCTTGTTACCAAATAGTGGCAACAAGAAATGTTTTCCTGCAGGCGCTTCAAGTTTCAGAAAAACGACTAACGTAATTGTTATAAGTAAATTGCAGCAGAATCCGTAAATTGCAGTTATTAAAGCCAAAAGTGAGAAGAAAAGGACGTGACGTTAAAGTCATGTAGGTACTGTTCG
Organism: Sabethes cyaneus; assembly: GCF_943734655.1. Classification (NCBI taxonomy): domain Eukaryota; kingdom Metazoa; phylum Arthropoda; class Insecta; order Diptera; family Culicidae; genus Sabethes; species Sabethes cyaneus. The sequence continues at coordinate 69,736,675 of NC_071354.1, read as the reverse complement.
TGAAAATATAATCGCTCTTTTTTGGATAAATTTCCTGCATTTCCAGCTGCTGTGCAAACACAGCTCGCGGTGTTGTTTGCCAAACAAGCGACTGATAGGAACACACGATTGATCGCTTTGGCAGCCAATCCAAAAATAATTATGATAAATGTAGCTCCAAGCCTCCGAAGGTAATTCGTTTCATTTCTGTCTGCTTGCACATTTTAAGGCTCGTTTCCGGTGAATCCTTTGTCCGCTTGGTTGGCACCTAATTCCCGTGTAAACATCAACCACAAAGCGAAGGCTCGTCCAGCCACATTTCGATATCTCACGGTGTATCAGTTTCCTTAAGATGACAAATTACTCGCTTCGGGATTCAGGCAAAAAGTAAAAAATAAATCCGACAGCCGTAAACTTCTTATTGAATTGAGACAATTTGCTGTCATTTAATCGTTATTGAACACCATTTCCGCTCCCTGCAGACCAACCAAACCAGAAGGGATCAATGCTGCTGCTGCACTCCGGTGTCGTCATTCGTACAAAATGCGAAGAAGATGAGTGAAGATATGTAGTCCCAAAAGTGTTCCCGTTTAGAAGTGAACAGAACGGCTGGCGGGTCAGAGCAGAGGAGAGAAGCAAAGGGAAATCGGATGTGGACATAATGCACCTTTTCAGGTGGTCACAGGATTTAGGATCATAAATTCGAAGCTTCCGATCGTATGCATTAGTATATGACACTTCCATTCTGTCGCCGTGCTTCGGTATTGCCGTAGGGATGCTATAGTTTTTTTGGGCAAAATTCATACAAGTTTCTTTTGTTTTCTTCTGGTAACAAATTGATTAGTGCTTGATTATAAAGATGATTTTATAAAAATAATCTAGTTCAGATATCTGAGACTTATTAAATCAAATGTGTTTTGGAAAGTTTCATCTGGTCATCTCTACATTTCACGCCACATTCTCCCTTACATCGCAGCATCCCTGCTGGATTTCCAAATCGTACTGTTTTTCGACCATTGTTGAATATCGGTAAAAACCAATAAATCAAACCGACATACAGGAACTAAATGAAATAAAAATTTACCCTCTCGTACCAGGCGAGGTCTTCCGGGCCCCAGTCTGTATCGTACGTCCAAAGGGAGTTGCATTGGCCCAAGCTGCACCCGTTTTGTTGTCAATTTAATTTTAGTGCATCTTTCAATTCAATTCAATTCAATTCGAATTCATTAATGGATTTATTACAGTTCGCCGATTTGTGAAAAGGAACCGGGAACATATTGGTACGTTGTCGGTGCTTTTGCCCAAAAAGGGATGCGTTTAGAAATATGAACTGATTGGGCATTCGAGAAGGCTTCAAAGGAAAAAGTCAATACGTTATAGTGAGTGCTGGAAAATTTGTGCTAATATAGCGAATCCATTTTTGCCCATCGTTGTTGCAAAAATGTATTCGTTAGCAACGGACTATATTCTATCGTAGTTTTCCGAAGATGGATTCGTCCCTTTTTATTTAAATTAAATAAAGCTGTATACTCAATTCACAGTAGCAATTAATGAAACACAATCTCGAACTTTAAAGTTTAGAATAACACGTGATGATTGTTATATGCCTCAACTCAGGATGCTTGGTAACAAGATAATTGTTAGAAATACATTTGTGATAAATATTCATTGATTTATAAAACAATAGCTGTCAATATGCGGTTGCTGTTACTTTTCAATCATATTTAATTTGTTACGGGAAGAACGGTAAACTGTATGTCTAGAACAGGATTAAAACATATACTGGAAAACTATACTAGACTTGTAGTTATAGTCCGAATGTTTTGCTCCAAAATTCCATATGCTTCTCAGAAGCCCTGAAACTAATTTATTGTTGCAATCAATAAAGATATCGTCCATCGAAAAATTTCACTAATTTAACACGAACGGCACGAGTTTCTTCCCGACGACGGCCGGCATTTGGGCATTCTGCGAACGGAACACGTGCAGCGCGGTTATTTATCAACAACCACACAACATTGTAATTCCGGAACGATTGCAACTGAGGGTGTGTTTGATCCCTTGGAGAATTGGCGAACCATTTCGATTCCCTATTAGCAGGGTAAATGTGACGGCCCGCAGGCACGGGAAAAAAGGTAACGGTTGGCGAGGATCTTTCTCCTTCTTTTCCCACTGTTAACGTGCGCCACGATGCGTTTTTATGTGCGGTTGCTGGGGTATCATAATCATACACCAATTCTGACACTAATGGAATGAATGAAAAATTATCGCCTGACGTGTCGGAAGGGAATAATTCCAGTTACGGTCGGATACGGATGGATCGTGCATACGCTCCTTAGTGGGTGGGTATTCGCTGACCGAAACTTACTGGAAATGCAATGGTTTAAGGCCATTTCACGTGTGCTCTAGTACCTAGCTATGTCGTGTCAGCTCTCGTGGTTAAATTATAAAGAGACGTTCGAAGTATGTGTTAATTGCGTGATAGGCTCGAATTCGTATGAGCCGTACTGAAGCAGCAGATTGAATTGATAGCGTGACATTTTCATGAGTAATTATTACTCTAAATTCGAACAAAGATTGTAATTATATTGTGGCGAACGTTGTTCTATTGATTTCTATAGAGTAAAACTTGAAGAAATATAGTGAAACTAACGAAATTCTGTGGAGTTTTGTCAAGGGAATTCTCTTTGCGTGTTGTACTCCCGATCCGTTCCGTCCGGTAACAGCCCGTCGTCGTCTGCTAATCACGCCCCCTATAAGTCAACATCAATAATTAACAATTTGAGGCCACATGTCAACTGCAGCAACAGCTGAGACCCACGCATCGGCACAGCAATATGTCAGGCGACATTTCGCAAATCCCAGTCCCACCGCAAAACAACGCACGATGTTGTCGCTGTCTGAAATGGCTCTGAAATGCTATCATTACACTAACGCGCCAGCCATAATAGGATGTTCCTTAGATTTGAACGAGGTGCTACTGCTAATGTGAACAGTAGGAGTATTAAATTAAAGCACGAAAATAAGTACCTTATCATGCTTCACGTCAAGTCGAGTACAAATTCTGTCTATTTAAAAAATATAACAGACATACTAGCTACAACACACGTTTGTATATTTTATTATACGTGATTTTCGACGTCTCACAGGAAGGAATAATCAATATTTACAAAGTGAAAAAATGGTCACAGCAGGTTTTCCATGCGAAGCAACTTGAATAATAATTTCTGATTGATTGATGCAAAAATTTTGTTGACAGATCAAGATAGAAAATGTTTTAAAGCGATATTTCGGTAAAACATTCGGTAGCATTCGTCTGAAAAGGTCGTCTCGTCACTAGCTGCTCTATCTCATTCTAAGCCGAACGTTACCTTCGGCAGACCGGCTTATATATTGCCGCTGGGATGACACCCGTACAGGCTATACAGGCCCAATTACAATCTCAAAACCCAATCCCAATCCCAATTCCATTCCCAATCCCAATCCCAATCCCAATCCCAATCCCAATCCCAATCCCAATCCCAATCCCAATCCCAATCCCAATCCCAATCCCAATCCCATCCCAATCCCAATCCCAATCCCAATCCCAATCCCAATCCCAATCCCAATCCCAATCCCAATCCCAATCCCAATCCCAATCCCAATCCCAATCCCAATCCCAATCCCAATCCCAATCCCAATCCCAATCCCAATCCCAATCCCAATCCCAATCCCAATCCCAATCCCAATCCCAATCCCAATCCCAATCCCAATCCCAATCCCAATCCCAATCCCAATCCCAATCCCAATCCCAATCCCAATCCCAATCCCAATCCCAATCCCAATCCCAATCCCAATCCCAATCCCAATCCCAATCCCAATCCCAATCCCAATCCCAATCCCAATCCCAATCCCAATCCCAATCCCAATCCCAATCCCAATCCCAATCCCAATCCCAATCCCAATCCCAATCCCAATCCCAATCCCAATCCCAATCCCAATCCCAATCCCAATCCCAATCCCAATCCCAATCCCAATCCCAATCCCAATCCCAATCCCAATCCCAATCCCAATCCCAATCCCAATCCCAATCCCAATCCCAATCCCAATCCCAATCCCAATCCCAATCCCAATCCCAATCCCAATCCCAATCCCAATCCCAATCCCAATCCCAATCCCAATCCCAATCCCAATCCCAATCCCAATCCCAATCCCAATCCCAATCCCAATCCCAATCCCAATCCCAATCCCAATCCCAATCCCAATCCCAATCCCAATCCCAATCCCAATCCCAATCCCAATCCCAATCCCAATCCCAATCCCAATCCCAATCCCATTGTCGGCGCTCAGGACTCTAAACAAAAACAAGTGCTCGGCCGTGTTAACTGATACTTTATGATCCATGCTGGTAAGATCTCAATTTGGTACATTTAACAGGATTAAAGTTTAACACTACATGCAACAAGGATAAAGGAAACGTGAGATCTTTGTAAAGCAGCCATTAATCCATGGTTGCCTTGTATCAATAAACCCTCAGCAAGCCTCTAGGTATGCTCATAACTCGCATCAACATTCGTAATTTCAGGATCAGTTGTAAAGTTCTTGAATAACAATCCATGGGTGCGGGTGTTGGCAAAAAAAGATGAATAAAAAGATTTTTTTAATCGAGCAAAAAAAACCCGTTTTAAGCATTTTTACTTAAAGTTTAAACGTGAAAACCAAATCTATTCTTACTTTTAATATATATGTTACTATTTTCAATGCAAAAACCTACGAAACAAAAGCAAAAGTTTTTGCTGATTTTCGGAATTTTCATTTCTGTTCCGTGCTAGAAGCGTTAAATCCACTCGTACACTCGTTTTTCGAGTTCTTTAGGCTGTAGAACGCACAGTTAATTGATTATAAGGTACCCCGGGGCAAGTGGGAACGGAGCTCATAACTCTCTTCAACCTCATTTTCTCCAACCGCACCTTTCTAGAAATGAAAGATACAACTCAAACGCATGTATTAAAATTATAGATTATTTATAACAGGCAATCCAAACATCAAAATTGGACTTCAAATTTGAGCGTTGCTTTCAATTTGCGTTGTAAGTTTGCGCACCTTTCTATAAATGATATTTTAGCCACAGGCTTTACGTAAAAGTGCATGTTTTTTCTGACAGTAGGGAAACATAATGAGTGTATTAACAAACTGCACCCGAAAACTAGTTGTTTAATTTGACAAACGACATTAAAAAAAATGGGTCGAAATAAGGTCGGCACTTCAAAGCACCCGGAGCAAGTGGGACCTATACAAAATAAAGTGTTTCAGCACAAAATTTCCTGTCTTAATAAATTTTTTAGACGAACTACCGAACATTTTCAGTTCAATTACATAATATTTATACCAGTAAAGCTTTAAAATAAAACCGAAAAGGACTAAACCAAGGGGCCCCAAAAAAGAAACCCATATGCACAGCTTGTGAGGGAACAAACAGTTTGGTCACACTTTGGTTACACCTAAACGATGTTAATTGAATTTGGAAAGGTAAATTTGATATAATTAAGCAAATCTGGAATTGGAATTGAAACAATAAAGTGTTGTGGTTATTATAGCGTAACTATCTCTTATGAGTAGCTCTACCGAATTGGGCATGGTAGAACAAACAGATAATAATCGTATTTTCGAGCTATTAAACAATGGATAATTCTAAATTATGTCTCGCAAGAATTGGACACAACGACATATTCAACTACATTTCATTACAATAATTCGTCTTCTTCGTAATTAATCTTTCGAAGTGATACCACTGAAGAGTTTCTGTGCTAAAAGAATTTTGTAATAATCATAGGTATAGAAAATATAGTGGAATAAACCCAAACTATGCATTTTTTAGGTCCCACTTGCCCCGGTGTACCTACCTTATATAAAAAATTTTTACTTTTATCCTGAAAATTATTTTTTTGCCCCCACCATTTTCAAGCCAATTTCAAAACGGGGTGGGGAGGGGGTTGACAAAAACTTTAAAAAATATTTGTGGAAAAACAGTAGTTTTGATGTTTACTGAATAAAAATCAGTAAATTATTTACATTTTTGTGAAAATGGTTCTAGCATATATTAAAGCTTATGAGTGCTATATTTTCTTCAGTATAATTAAGGTACGGGAGGGTATTTTCAACCCATTAAGCGGTAGCCTAAACAATATTCAGGAATTACGTTGAAATTATATTTATTCGAGACAAGATTTTTATACATATTTTTATAGAATAATATTTACTGAATATCGGCGTGTATTTGGTCTTAATCAAACGCTACTGAATTTGAGTTAAAGTCGCGAGAAATGATAAAGTCACTGCGGTTAAATTGGGCTCATTTTCTATTGTGTTGTCTGTGTTGTTTGAATGCGGCAGACCGAAAAAGCCTACACAGAGATTACTGCTTTTCAAAAAAAGGTCAAAAGAGAGACCGATGGATAACGTGTCGGTATTACCTACATGTCGGCTCATTGAAGATAACTAGTTTTGCAGTGACAACAGCTTGCTGCTGGCGCTGGTATATCATTGAATCGTTCATATACACTAGCACCAGAAGCAAGTGGTTGTCACTCAAATACTAGTTATATCAAGACGATAGAAGAGTTTCAGACGCAACTGCCTCACACATTGGTAGTAGTGCAAATAGAGCTTCATTTACTGAAATTAAAAGCAGAATGCTGAAAAATGGCTAGTCAATGAAAATTGATTTATATTTCCATATCAGGGGGGAATTTTTGTGTTCTTCCGTGATAAAAAAAGTAGAATTGTTCTGTGATACCATATTCACAGTTGTTTAGTTTCTAGAATAATTAAACGTGATCATAATTGTGTATTTTCCAAACCATCATCAAGAGCGGATACACGTAAGCGATTGCTTCTGTTTTTTTTTCAGCCTAATCACGTGCTAGTGGAAAAACAGTGGTTTTGATGTTTATTGAATAAAATTTAGCAAATTACTTACATTTTTATGAAAATAGTTATAACACATTAAAGCCTATGAGTGCTACATTCGTTTCAGTATTGGTATATAGCGGCAAAGTTTTTATTTGAAAAAGCGCAGCCAAAAATTTAGTAGCGTGCTAGAAATACCCTCCCGTACCCTACTTGAAAGTGATGTCGCGGGTGTACAAAACCATCTTTTTGAAACCAGTCTGCGTTATCACCAGTATGGTTTCTATTGGTACGATTGCGAATAGTGCAGGCGAGAGGAAATCAGACGCAACAGAAAACTGGTGCGAGTGGAGTCTGGACATTGATCATTGAGTGGCAGTAACTGGTTTTGGAGTGGATATGTACAATTTATACGTCGTTCGGCACCATATTTTACAAATTCAGCAATAAGGCTATTGCAAATAATTTTAAAAGTTTTTGTCACCCTCCCTTGGAAATTGGCTTGAAAAATCGGGGGGCAAAAAAATAATTTGTAGGACATGAGTTAATTTTTTTTTTCATAAAATCAATTGCCTGTTGGTTCTACAGACTGAAAAACTCGAAAAATGAGCGTTCGAGTTGAGTTAATGCTTCTAGCACGAAACAGAAATGGAAATTCGAACATCGGAATTTCGGAAAATTGGCCGAAAAATTTTTCTTTCGTTTTTATCTTTTTTCGTAGATTTTTGCATGGAAAATAATAACGTATATATTAAAAGCAAGAATAGATTTGGTTTTCACGTTTAAACTTTAAGTAAAAATGCCTAAAAGCAATATTTTTTTTTGCTCGATTAAAAAAATCTCTTTGGTTTTTTTTCGCCCCCCCCCCCCTTCAGTGACCCAACACCGGAAGGACAAAAACTTTATAAAATATTTGTAATGGCCATTGATATAATTGAAATATTTTAGAACGTCACATTTCTATGTGTATGAGAACCATACGTAACGGGCATGTAACTTTCAAAATGTAAATTTTTAACCAAAAGTTTTACTTTATATGCAAGAAAAACCGTTTTAGAAATGCTGCATATCAACGATACAGCCATTTGAATTGTTATTTTTTCAAACGATCATAGTCAACTTTTTCTAATGCTGCAAGCTTTAGCTTGGCTACAAAATTAAATAAAACGAATTACATTAATATTAAAATTAAAATAATTCACAGCTATTCTAAGCACGGCACCTCAAAGGACACCCTAAGCCATGTGCGTTGTATACGCGTTCGTGCTGCCACACCGTGCGCTTCCGACAAGTGCATCAATCCTTTCTGGCCAACCAACGCAACGCGCAGCAGCTAGCACGTCATAGTGGCGTGAATGTCCACACCTTCAGTTACACCGACGACCGGACCGGACCGACTGCCAACGGGAGATGTGATCAGTATATAAAATTCGCCCCTTGCACGTCTTGCATTCTCCGGTCGACCGGCCGGCCGACCAGCTAGCAAGGACGAATGGAATGGATGGTGCATGGCACAGACGGTCAGTTTCCGAGTCGAGTCGAGTCCCATCAGGGGCAGCACCAAAACACCGGAAAGATAAATCTAAGTGATAAATTATTAATTTGTTTGGAGGTGAATGGAGGAAATAATTTCTATTGTCAAGCTGCACCGGGCTGGACAGAAAGGGATCCCTGACGGAGTGTGTTTGTGTCTGTCTGACGAGAGAGAAGGAGTCATCATTGAGATCGTCGTCACCATCTCTGCCGAGTGTTGTAGGTACGCTTCCTCTTGTGTTTTGTATTTCGCAAAGACTCTTCTGTTGGCCAAATCTTTCACGGGGACTTTTTCGGTTTTCTAGAATTCCATCTTTTATGTTACACTTCTTTTGAGCAAACATGCGGACTGGAGAATACCTCGGATATCCTGTCTGGAACAATGAGCACTACGATACAATAAACGCATTGAAAACGGATGGAAAAATCGGCGACAAATTTGACTTCACTCTCCCCAGGATGGTCCCATCCCATTGTACGCCGTTAGATGAATTGTATTATTTTGCTGGTGGTTTGTTCATGATACAAATCCTTGCTGTGTGTTTTTTTTTCGTGTCGTTATAAAATATTTAATGCGATTAAAGGATGTTGGTGGTTCGCATTCGGTGTGGATTTAGCCGGGGGTTAGTCCGGAATTACAAGCGAATTGTGGTTTCTGGTTTCGTGAGTATATCTTTATTATGTACGCCGTTATGGTGATTGTAAACCATAATAGTTTGGGAATCTCCTGATTTCAGGTTAATTTTTTATTTATTTTCTCATTAACGAAATAATTTCGAAATATCGAGGTCAGAGCGTGCTCGTTCCGTATGTTGAACCGCACGCAATTTATTCGCAGACCATCACCTCATCGCTCATAATGGAACGTGCAAATGATTTATTAATTAATATTTTCCCCTAGCCGAACGTAACGCCAGCTAACCGTTTGCTACTTTCGAAAAGTCTCGTTCATTTATTCTCCCAAACCGTGCCCGGGTAGAATAAAATCCTTTGCTTATTATTACTCCTGATGTTCACAATGTTCACCACTCATTCCAGCGTCAGCACGCCCGTGTATCTGTACCGAGCCGCCAGATTCTAACTCCCGATAAATACCCGAGGCGACATATATCACTCGGTCGTGTTCTCGCTTCTGCCCTTCCGGTCGGTCGGTCGCTTGGTCGGTCGGTACGGCGCGTATCGAAACAGCCGTCTGTGGCGTGCAGCAAAGGACCGAAACGTGTTCTGGCGGATCGTCGCTGGAGTCCTTTTGGCAGCACGTGCGCCAAGTTTGGCCCGCGTGTAGAACCCGACTAGCAAATTTACGTACCTACGTACCTATACCTACATCTTCGGACTCGTTTTTCCACTCAGCTGTGCAAGCTATGGTTCGAAACATGCAGGTTAGCTTCTTTTTGGCGAATTAATGTTGCGAGTAAAATTGTGCTCTTGTACAGGACAGCAGCACGGTGTACAACAACGCAACCAACGGGGTAAAAAGAATGGTTTACATGCCGTGTCGTCTATCGAGTCGTACAATGCCTCTGTAGCAATTGTCTGACTGTGTAAATGGTTTCTGGCGTAATTTTTGATGTTTTAAGTACAGTAATTCAAATTTGCTTCGCAAACAATTTAATGTAGGAAATATTACTGTACACAATATCAGAGAATTGATGCAATTGTAACGCTGTACCTGAGTGAACTTAATTTCAACGCGGTGGGATGCCTATGGCAGGAGGATTATTTACATTATTACATTTTTGTCATACTTTAGCACTATCTTGGTACTAATGTCAGTGATGAAATAATACAAAATAAAACAGTTTTACGGTATTCCAAGTTGAAATTCAGACAATTTTAGAGTGTTTTACGGTATGCTTGCGCAAAAACTATCGACTCTCAAACAGCTCTAAATGTTTTAGAGTTAGCGATAAGCACACCAAAACATGTCTGAGAATTTATTCAATCGCTCCAAAAATTGTTTTGTCATAATCAAGTCAACTTAAATTGAGTTCTTGATCATTGTTGAGTTGCTAGAAATGAAAGAACCGGTGCACTTACAAGACTCGGATCGTCTTATAAAAATCGTAGGACTTGAACCCCTCCGCAGTTTATCTGCTTCTGCCTTGAAAATGGGACTGAACGCATGGGAATATACGAAAGTGGAATAACAATTTCATTGCTAGGCTGTCGAAACGATTTATCTCTCCGAACGTTACTAGGACTCGCCAAATTCTGGATTTTGTCCAAACCACTATCGTCTGAAGCTTATGGGAGAGCAAAGGAATCAAAAGTTCCGATTCAATTCGCTTTGGCTCGGTGTGACCAGCTTTTGCAATGACTGACCTTGAGATGGTTAAAAAATCTCGTAAACAGTTCGAATGTAACTTACCGGAGTTTTTTCCCATTCGCGATCAATGGTCTTCTTTAGCATCACGAACCTGGTGTAGAGTTTTTTGACTCGAATCTTGCTATCCAAAATGGACCAAAGAGAATGATCGGAACTTGAATATCGAAATGAAGTTCGGAATTGTGTCATCCTGATATTTATAGCATATTAGAGGATTTGCCTTGAATGTGTAATGTGTGTTAATGACACATTATTTGGATACTTGCCGGTAGCGTGTAACTGGGATAGAGTGAAAGTGTCGCAAGTCGGTTGACAGCTTCCAGCTTAAGGGATGAGTAAAGGGGGCTCCATAGCCGCAAGGTTACCGAGTCTGCCTTGATTCACAGGCCGCTCCTTTCCCTTTCTTCATGCTGGATTTTATATTTACCCACTTGACCCACTACCCACTTGAAGCCTCTTGACAGTGCAAAAGTCCCTCCTATTGTTAAGTGTACTGGTCAGAGGAACGAATGAGTCCTCGCCAGGGACGGCTAAAATATGGGATAGTACTGGCAGCGAGGAATAAGTGGGTAAAGTAGATCAAGTTTTGAAGGAAGGGTAAACCCCAATACACACAAGCACGCATAAAATTTAATAAGCATGCCGCTCATTCAATAGCGATTATTGCAAAAAGAAATGCAGTGCAGGTCATACAGCAAACACCCGGGCGTTATCACGATAGATCAACTATACTGGTCGCAGTGATGAGTATACCCAGGAAAAAAAGGGATGAGTAGTCAGTTTGTGTGAGATGGAATGTAGTTTTTCAGCCATTCACTCGCACTACTTCAAAGCAGCCTCCAAAACTCCCTAAACTATGTCACATTTGTTTTAGGCCAGACACAACTAAAATTATTGAAGAGCAAAGCAAAGCCTAGGTGCTACATTCCGTTACCGAAACTTAACCTTCTGTTTTTATACGACAGACTTCACAGCCAGCTGTTAGAGTACAGGACAATTGCAGGGCCAGTTGCTACGATCCTATTGACTCTAACAGCCTCTCCCAGTCGAGATTCGAACATACGACGACTAGTTTATTATACCAGCGTCATACCTCGGAGCCAACTAGAAGGCTATCGAAGAGCACTCGTCCATGACCAACCCATAACTCAAATTCTCGTATGAACGTTCGGCCATGTAAATCCTATCGTTTTGAGAGTTTACGAATTGGTCAATTGGGTAATTGGGACAACACGATTTTCGGAAATTGGCCGCAATCGGCCAAGCGTAACAAATCCTACGCTCTCTCGAGCTTGACTTGCTACTTGCTTCGATGCCAGTGCAACAATCCTACTAACTCTAACAAGGCGGTGCTGCTAGATAGATTTAGTAGGATTGTTGCACTAGCCCCGTAAGTTCCAATAGTCTAATGTGAAGTTTTTCGATGAAAGAAGCGTCAAGTCCTAGAAAGGACGTTTAAGGTCATGAAAGACTTAACCTTAAACTCATTTTTCAATATGTGTCGAGTGGCATCCTAATATTTATATCCTATTAGAGCATTTACCTCTAATGTGTAATATGTGTTGTTGTCGGGTGCAGGGTCTGTCCGAAGTCTTCCTGGTTCTCTGTTGAATTTAGTGTTCGGGGGTATTGGAGAACGGCAGCTCAGGATATTCCATGATACAGCTCGTAGATTTGCGTCTGCACCACACTCCATTTTTCATTTGCCGCCAAATATAGATCGCAGAATATTACGCTCGAAAATCCCTAGTACTTGTCGATTATCGTCCTTTAGCGTCCATGATTCATGTCCGTAAAGGGTCACAGGCAGGATTAGTGTTCTGTATAGCGTCAATTCTTTGTGAATTTACAAACTATGGTATTTCATTTGGCTACATGATCCATAGAAAGGCCGATTCGCAGTTGCAATTCGTCGTTTTACTACGCGGCTTACATCGTTGTCACGAGCTTATACCTTGTCACGAGCGTACCAAGGTATATGAATTCCTCTATTACTTCATATCGTTCCTCACCCAAGCTCCACCTCGGCTCAAACACCATTTGGACTCCCATGTTCCCTGCCAGTAACCGTGTACTTCATTTTGGAGGCGTCCCAATATAGTCGCTTCCCATTTACAAGGCCTACAGGCCTCTTCCCTGCTGTACGGTTGATTCCGATGATATCGACGTCATCCGCAAAACCAAGATTCATATGAGATTTTATGATGATTGTCCCGTTCCTTTCCACGTTTGCACTTCGCATTGCACCTTCCAAGGCAACATTGAATAGTGAATTAGAGAGTGCATCCCCTTGCTTCAGTCCACCCAACGTCACAAAAGCGGCTGAGGTATCACCCGCTAATCTGATGCGTGATTTTGACCCATCCAGTGTCGCACGTATCCCTTTAACTAGTTTCGTCGACTGCCATAGTTCCTTTCGTTTGACTGAATCATACGCTATCTGAAAATTCACAAACTGAATATGAGTCAGCAAGTTGTAATCTCTGAATTTGTGAATGTATTAAAATTGAATACATTGAATACATTCACATAAGTACACGGTGATTAAAACCAAATCATATAATCTCTGAATTTGTTTAGCAAACAACGCAGGTTAGATCCGTCATGGAGCGACCTTCACGAAAACCAGCCCGGTACTCACCAACAAAGGACTCCACTAACGGTCTCAGTCTACAGAACAGGACTAAGGAGCAGAGTTGCCATTTTAAAATCTGTGTTGATAGTTTAAAAATCTGTGAAAATCTGTAAAACTATCCAAAAAAAATCTGTTACTAAATCTGTGATACATAATTATGCTTCCATGAAGAAAAATTAGCATTTTAATGTTTTTGAACAATATGGTTCATTCAATCCAATCCATACGCTTCGTGAATTTTGTTTTAGATGCGCAATAATTTCGATTTTGTAACTTTACCTCCCGATTTTATGGGCCATTTCGCTTCCAGTGATAAAATTGATAAACTTTTCTTCAACATGTAGCATATCTGTGAAAATCTGTGATTTTCAAAAATATCTGTCATCTGTGATCACAGATTCTGTGCTTTAAAATGACGAAAAAATCTGTGATTTTACAGAAAAACCTGTGAAAATGGTAACTCTGCTAAGGAGAGCTTCTTACATGCTGAATTGAGCAATGTAATACTTCGATAGTTTTTATACTCGAGTCGAAGGGCTTACACCTTGCAGCTATCACCGTTTTGTCTACTGATTGCCAATGTCAACACTATCTTGCATTGCATCTTGAGCATGGCACAATTCCTGCACCTCACCGTTTTATAGAACACGGAGTTTCTATAGCTGACGAATCTCTTCTCTGTACCGACGAGTACGTGCTTACTCGTACTCGCCTTTTTTATACCGTGGGTTCTTGTTTTCTGCAGCTCCAGTCTTTCTAAACCTTTCCGTGTTCTGACGTGTAGCCATAGTTAATATGCGACTCCTGGTCTGATTGTTCTCATCTGTCATTGATTGGTATTCGGCATCAAGCGACGCTGTTTTCAACGCGTCGTGCTTGCCACGTCTCTCGCATTTGTTTTAATGGCGCCATGGAAGTTCCTCCACAGGCCACTTATATCTTCCCTTTCTTCCTGCTGATCTGCGATTCGTTGATCAAGCTTTGTGGCTTATTCTGTTGCCCCACCATCTGCTGTCAACCACTGGATGTTGAAACATAGCGTCCTCTAGATGCAAGCTATATACCGCGTTTGACAACCTTGCGCGAATTTTATACACAACGAGATAGTGGTTAGTGTCGATATTTGGTCCCCGAAAAGACCGTACATCGATGACATCCGAAATGTGTCGGCCGTCAATCAAGACATGATGGATCTGAGAGCTAGAATCCTCATTTTGTTGCCATCGGGTGTGTTTCCAAATATTCAGACGTGGAAAGTTGGTGCACCGGATGGCCATTCCTCTGGCCGCGGCGAAATTTATGAGCCTCAGATCGCTATTGTTGGACGACAAATGAAATCTATGTTTTCCAATGGCAGGACGGGAGAATTCCTTTCTCCCGACGTGCGCATTTGCATCTCCGAGGATGATTTTCACGTCATGTTTTGGGCACTCTTCATAGGTCATCTAGAGTTTATCGTAGAACTCGACCTTAGCATCACCGGATTTATAATTTGTTGATGCGTATAGGCTAAGCAGGTTATAGTTGAAGAATTTGCCCTTAATTCTCAACACACATAAACAGCCATGTACGGGACTCCATCGGATAACGCGTTGCATTTGCTTTCCCAACACTACGAAACCGACTGCGTGTTCGGTTTTTCTTTCGCCATTGTAGTAAATGTAGTACTTGAAAGAAGTATCTACATTAGGGTCTACTGCGCTGAATTTCCTTTCCCCGGAATTTGGCCATCGAATTTCCTGAAAAGCAGTGATCTCCGCTCCAAGCCGATGTAGCCCTCGAGCAAGCAATCCAGCCGGTCATTGGAGAATTCTCATAATCCAGATACCAAGTTTCCAATATTTATCCACTAATCGTTTCCTTGCTCTTTTCCGTGTCCTATGCCGATTGATCCGTTCCATGTTTCCATTTTCATTTTTCCTGGTTAATGAGGGTTTCGGTGTACTACCTTACCGGGGTCGCCATACCTACATCCCGCTGATGGATCTGCCAGCTTAAGTATAGCTTGCGGGATACAGTATTTTATATTCAGCCACTCGCTCCAAGACAGACGCTGTTTGAGTCATCCCTGACATGGGGAACAGGCGCTCAGGTTCGCACCTCCTAGGGTAGCTGCTCCAGTATGTACATGAGGCATTTCCAGGTACGGCCATCGATCGTCATCATTGATTTAGATCTTCGGGGAGGCGCTAGGTAGGGGCTTGAGAGAGGCGGAGCTATATTTGACGATCCTTCCAGGTAACTTTCCGCATTTCACACCATTTCTTGTATTAATCATGTTTATAACCTTTGACTATGGTTAAGTGGGACATTTGTGAGAGACTAACGCGGCTAAAACTACGTATTGGAGACTACACGTTTACCCTCCGACATACTGAAGAACCGCAGGCTCGAAGTCGTAGTGCTATGAGAAGTATGCTGGAAAAACTGAACGGGTTATAGGTTCAGGGATTATAAATCAATCTTCCAGACTGGTGGTAACATTCACGATATTAGTATAGCTTTCATGTAATAGGTTAGATGTGAAAACGGGATGTTGCATGGGGGCCAGTCAGCTCTCGGCTATACAGATTTCTACGGGCAGTTGAAGCATAAATATGACTGCTACCCAAAACGTAACATCAAGACCGTCATTGGTGATTCAAGTCGGCCAAGCCGGTCAATATAAATCGGTGGTTGGAGAGTCCAGCGCGTACCAGCTGACCAGCGAAATGGGTTTAATGGCTTTATCACCTCTATACCCAAGTAACATACTTAAGGTCCACTTAGTTGAAGCAACCGGATTACGAGTGAAATTTGTCATATTTCGGTTACCACAACAACGTTGTAACAACCGTGCTAGTAGGGTAACCGTATAGTACTATAGTACCAGCACAAACTTCAACACAAGTAACCTGGAGGTCATCAAATCAGACAAAACACAGAGCGATTAAGTTTCGATTGATTGATGACAATTCTCAGGCACCATTGACCTCAGAACCAATCCTATCCAAGCACTATAGTCTTTCGTTGAAGGACGGTCAAAGACGGAACAAATCTTTACGCTATGGCAGATCCTCCAAGAAATACTCCCATCCCATCCCAAAAAGTCCCCACGCATCATTTGTTAATTGGATTTAAAGCTACGTATGATACCATCGATCGCAAAGAGCTGTGGAAAACTATGGAGAAGGGCGGCTTTTCTGGAAAGCTGTGCAGACTGATTAATACTGCGATTGATGGTAAGCAGTGCTGTACGCTAATTTTGGGGGATTTTCGAATTCCGCAGGGGGTTCGTCAAGGTGATGACTTCTCTTTCATGTTGTTCAACATAGTGCTACAGGTTGTTGTGAACCGGGTGGGCATCAACACGCTGGACACAATGTGCAACAAATCTAGTGAATTCGTCGTCGTCATGGATATTGCCGGCAGAACATCTGCGCCGGTGGTTGAATAGTATTCCAGACTAAAGCGAGAAACAGATAATATTGGGTTGAGGAAGAAGTCATTCAAAACAAAGTACAAGACGGCGGAACCAAAACCGACCTACGCCGCGTAGGCAGTAGTATAACGGTGAAGGAGCGGTTGTCGACGAATTGGACATTGCATTGGATAACTTGTAACAGCGAACCATGATATCAATCGTGAGATTCGGAGACAAATTTACAGCGGAAGTCGTGCTTACTATGGACTTCACAAGTAGTTAGTTAATTGGCCTCACGTCTTACGACAAGGCCTGAGCAGTATAATTTCTACATCTGTTTCTGTCCATGGCAACTGATCTCCAGTTCCGCGGGCACCCAGTGCTCGCCAGATCTCGCTCCACCTCACTCGCTGTGCCCCTCTTCGTCTTATTTCTACCGGATTCGATGCGAAAACCATTTTTGCAGGATAGTTGTCCGGCATTCTAGCAACATGTTCTGCCCAACGTACCGCTCTTGTACTCCGCCAAAGATGGTTCATAGCACCCGCCGTTCAAAAACTCAGAGTGCTCGTAGGTCCCCTTCTAGCAGTGTCCACGTTTCATGCCCGTAGAGGACAACCGGTCTAATAAGCGTTTTGTACAATGTGCACTTTATACGAGGGCTCAGATTGTTCGACCGCAAGTGTTTGTGGAGTCCGTAGTAGCCCGACTTCCGCTGATAATACGCCTTTTAATCTCACGGCTGGTATTGTTGTCCTCTGTTCCCAGTGAGCCGTAGTCGAACTCGTCGACTACCTCGAACTCATCCCCGTCGATTACCAGGGTACTGTCCAAGCGGGCCCTGTCGCGCTCGGTCCCACCCGCCAGCATATACATACTTCATTTTAGACATATTTATCTTCAATCCAATCTTCTCTGCTTCCCGTTTTAGTCTGGTGTACTGACCTTCCACTGCCTCAAATGTTCTGCCGAAAGCATCCACGTCGTCAGCAAAGCAGATAAATTGACTGGATTTATTGAAAATCGTGCTTCGCATTTCGATCGTCGCTCGTCGCAATGTTGAATAGCAGGCAGGAAAGACCATCTCCTTGTCGAAGTCCCCTGCGAGATTCGAATGGGTCCGGCAATCCACCCAAGATTTTCACACAGCACTGGATCCCTGGATCCATCGTAGTCATGATAAAGTCTAGTAAGCATCCTCGGAAAGCCGTTTTCATCCAAAATTTTTCATAGCTCTTCTCGGTTTACGCTGTATGCGGCTTTGAAACCGATGAATAGGTGATGCGTGGGGACTCGGAATTCGCGGCACTTCTGACGGATCTGCCGCAGGGTGAAGATTTGGTCCGTTTTAGACCGACCCTCCATGAAGCCGGCGTGGTAACTTCCCACAAATCTAGTGGCTATTGGAGATAGTCGATGGAAGATGACTTGGGACAGCACTTTGTAGGCGGGTTTCCGGATAGTGATTGCTCGGTAGTTCTCACAATCCATCTTTTTTGTAGATAGGGCTGATAACTCAGGCTTTCAGTTCCTCCGGTAGCTCCGGTAGGGCTTGACAAGCAATTGTAGTCGAATAGAATAAGCCCCCGTATAAAATGTAGCTTGTACAAGACGTTCATTCGACCGTTTCCAGCGAGCATGAAACTTGTACGATGTTCAAGAAGAACTTGCAAGCGCTCGGATGTTTCAAGTACTAGGAACAGTTCTGGCAGCGAGTACCCGCTGTTTCAGGAATTGGAAGGAAGCAGCCAACGAACTGAGGAATTTTGTAGAACAGTAAGACAGGAAGTCAATGTTTCTGAAGAGTTTATCCACTGAGTTTTTTCCAATCAGTTCGTTGTAAAATGTGTGAAAAGTAAATGGAAAAATCTACAAAATCCGAATCAACAATAAAAACTAACTAAGATTTAAAAAAATTTCAATGGCCTCAACATTGAAAATTTATTCAGTATCCGATTCACCGTAACTACCGATACCAAACCCATCACACTGACTGCAGCAGTGATCATATTTGCACACTTAATCACCTGACGAAACTTTCCCCGTAATTGCTACGATGGTGTGCGGTCGGTTAAACGATTGTTATTACGCTTAATTGCAATTTCAATGTGCCGCATCGCTGCGCAGGAGCAGTTTTTACCGGCTCCTACCTGGAACCAAAATTTCTCCTCACAACATCGTAGGTACTCGTACGAAAGTGAAAGAAAAAGGTTAACCGGTGCGTAAATGCTCCGAAGAAATAGTTCGAATTACTTTGCTCCTTGCTACTCTTCTCGTCCGGCCTTTGATCTGAGAAGGCAACGAAAGGAGTTCTTTCGAATCACGTTTCGCATCGGCGCTACTGGTGCTGGAATCAGGTTAGGAACCGATAATTGGCCTCTGCGGCAAATTAACCATCTGTTAATCGTCGATAAGTGTATCGAGAAAAATAGTTATAATTGAAAGAGTACTTCCTGGCTGCAGGATCGAAGCAAAGAGCGGTGCTGCCTGCAGGTAACTTACAGAAGTGTGAAACTTTATCACCCTAAATGTGTGTGTGTTCGTAGAAATGGGAAGTTCTGTAGTGATATTTTTTAGCAAACTCACGCACAGCTGCTGCGCACCGACTGAAATAATTCTACTTCCATTAGTGAGATAATTTATGCAATTAGCATAAATTATTTTTCGGGAAACTTAAGCAGTAAATCAACGGGCGGCTCACGTTTCCTGGGTGCTTTACGTGTACTTTCAGATAATCTAGGCACACGGCTGACTGGTAGTACAGGATAGGCTTCCAAAGTGCATGATCATGGTCACACTTTTCGGCTAAAACGCCAACTGTGTCACCTAACTGAACCAGGCAACGAAAACAGGCCCCTTTTGGTGTATTTCCGTGTTCAAGAGGATGCGATTCAGTTAAGTGCTTTATGAGCGTCGTTTTCAAGCAGATGAATACACGCATACTGCTGTTATCTTCGAGGGTGAACATACTAATTATGCATTCCGGGACAGCAGCAGCTCAGAAACTGGGATGAGACCCCTTCCCTTTTTTGTAACAAAGGTACTTTAAAGGACAATAGCAGCCAAGTCGGAAACTAAAAATACAGACCTTTTTGACATACATCTAAATTAACATAGAAAAATCAATACAAACCAGCGAAGCGTGCCAGCACGGAAACGTGATCCTTGCTGTTGCCTAACCTTTGGGACGGTCTTCCGGGTACCGTCAGTTGGCGCAAGTTCATCATCATATCCTTTGTTCCAATATTTTTACAGTCAAGCTATTCTGATTTCGATTTTCAAACTAGCTTAAGGTTACGGTGAGCGCAGCTCAAACTGAGAGTCGACATCCAATCCTAAGAAGATACGACAGCATAAACAAAACCCACAGCTATGAAATGCGCTCAAGACATTGTGCCGTCCGTGTGCAATGCCATCAAGGGAATTGTTTATAGGCGACAGTTTCATCCTTCATGCTGCTGAACGACGGTATTCAAAATGTGCCCGGAAAACGTAAGTACAGTACCAGTGACTACAGATGTTTGTCGGGGAGAGATAAATTTATATTGTACCGACGCGACGCGGTTACACCAAAGAGTCATCAGCGACGGTGCTTTACGGTCGCAGTCATGTGTTTTGCGGAACATAAACCGTAAGCATTATCTAAAGTCGGATGGAATCGGAAAATTTTAACCATGGGATGGCCTTGTTGGAGGAAAATATTGGCATCATAATCCGTTTTGGAAAGCAGAATTAACGGGTTTTGTTTACAGATTACATTTTACTTGGATTCAAAGAATTTATTGGAAAACGCATAATTAATACATAATGCTACATTTCTAGATGGAACATTTTATTGCAATGAAAGGAACTTCCAGCATGATCAGTCAAAAAATAGCCGATTTTGTCTTGATAAGATATGGTGCAACAAGAATTAGAATTTTGTATCGGTTTTAGCCATTTTTCGAATTTATAATGACTGAATAGTAAACTTAGTATCAAGGTGTTTAGATGGCTAGCAAACTTGAAATGATGTTGGAAATTTTTCTTTTTGTTCCAAGGTAGAGTTAACACTATTTTAAAATAATCATTCGAAATGTAGATGAGTTAAGAATTAAGTAAGATATAACCCCCAACTGCGTCGGAAATGAAAATTATAATTTTAAAAATTTGATCAGAAAATTTTTGGCACAAAGTTATATTAGAATTCAGAACATAGTGGAGACGAAATTTGGTTTATTTTCAGCAAAACTTATCCAAAATTGGAGCTAACGTGTCTAACAATGTCAAAGAGCTTATTCAAACTTGCGTTAATTGCTCTAGACTTCAAACACTGATTGACTTGCTAGTGAATTGATGCGTCGCTTTCACCACGAAAACAATTTTTTGGCGAGTGACAATCGTATTTATGCAACGTTAAGTAGTTATCACTAACCTTGGTGTTATGTTCGATGCTCAATTAACATTTAAGTAGCAATATTTCTTGACTATAATAAAAGAGAATGGATAACTTGAATTGATTATGAGCATCGAAACTCTTTGATGACCCTGGGACCCTGCAGACCTTTTGTTGTTCACTTATGCGTCTGGAAATTCCCTGCGTTATGCGGAACTCGTATTGAGAAAACGTACTGTAACTCGTGTACAAAAATACTTCAACGAAAAAATATCATTTACCATTGCATTTTGAGCTCTGTTTCTTGATAATTACACCACTTTTACACCAGATTACACCACTCGAACCGCAAGAACAGGAGCCCTTGAGCGCAAGCGGTTCAAAAAATCCAAATTAGTCATTACAATTTCCCGACTATCCTCGCTTATTATTACTTTGTTCTGTGTGTCCAAAGTACCATTAACATCTCCTACATCTAAATGTATCTCACAACTTTGTACATTAAGAATTTAATAATGGGCATTTATTGACAGAATAAGTCCATTTGCTTGAAACATGGCGTCACTGGAACAAGCGCGTCGCAAATCGATCCTTCACGTTCGCAACAAAAATCCCGGATCCCGGAAATCCGCCCTTGAGGTGGCTCCACTGTTGAATTATCTCTAAACTACGGTGTTTGATGTCTCGAAACAAGAGGATTCGAAATGCTTCAATGCACAAGTTGTACCGAACCGTATTGCGAAGCAAGATCTGAAGGCATAAAAAAACAAAAAATGAGAATTTACACTAAAAATACTTATGCGACGTTATGGAAGGTGAACCGTACTGTAAAGCCGTTTACGGACGAATTTTTGGATGGAATTGTTCGATCGGAAAAGCTTGCGGGAGTACTGCAAAATAAAACAATGGTCGAAAGTCTCGAAAATGTTTCTTGTTAGGTAAGTAATCTGCTATTGCGGCTGAAATGTGTCCAACCAGACAGTGGTACAACGACAATGGCGTCACTGTGGTTGACAAAGAGTGGAATCTGACGAATATTCTAAGGCTACTAAGATGCTACAATACTGGTAGATTTTGAAGGAAAAAATAAGGAAATAGGTGAAATCACAAGCGGCTAGAAGAAATTTGAGAAAAAAAGTAATGTCCGGTTCGCTCATCTTCAAAGTAAACAGAAAGAGCAACCTATTTCTCATCGCTTTTAGTTTTCTTTTCAACCTTTTACTTTGCTTTCGAAAAATACTGCTTTCTTTTACAGCTCATCTCGTACAGATTGAGCACCACTACAAACAAAAAAATCTGCTCTCCACACGCTAGACAAGCAAAGTAAAGCTTTGGGTATAAATGTCTTTAAGACATGACCCAAGCAACCAAAAGTTCGGATTTCATTTAAGGAACGAACTCGGAAGTTCATATTTGGTTCAAATTTAGTTCTGCAGGACTTTCTTCCTAATAAAGTTCTGTTAATACTTGTAGCAACTTAAAAGTTCATCATGCGACTTGAAAGTTTAAAGCGCGACTCGAGAGTTCAACATGCGACTTGAAAGTTCAATATGCGATTTGAAAGTTTAACATGCGATTTGAAAGTTTGAAATTGAAGCGAAACTGCGACGCATACACTGAAACGGCGTTTTGATTGAATAGTGAAATTTATACTCCGGTATTAAAACAAAAAATGGATTTTTCTAAAACAATAAAAAGAAATGGTTTGTTCTAATCCTGCGGTAAAGCGAGTGGTGGTTGCATTGGTATGGGTTGTGGCTGCAACGGTGCGACGGTTGATCGTAGTGGAGCGACAGGTGGTTCCAGCTTTGCAATTACTGGAGGTAGAGGCAGACCTGCACTATCCAGAACCAGCATGTTTTGAAAGCTCACAGGATTTTGCTTAACCTTTTTCTTGCGTCGGCTGTTGGCTGGCCGCGCATCTGATGAGGACTCACCGGAGAGTTCCTCTCATAAGCCCATCGCCTCATCGTAGGACCGGGTGCCATTCCGCTTGATCGTACATTTATATTTTAGCCATGCTTTTTTGGGGGTGATGTTGGCATCATTTTCTTCACATCTTGAACTCGCTGTGAATTGGGCCATAGCATAATGTTTCCGGATTTGGAGCTTCGGATCCATTTTTCTGGCAGCGCCGTAAGCTCATTGTGGCCCCTTGCGTTCATAGTCTCGACTACGGCAAACGGCATATCTGTAATCAATAAAGCTGTAATTAATTTTGCATCAGTCAATATTGTTTGCATTATATATAATTACTAACCTGGATTTTGCGAAAAATGTTGCTGCAGAAAAAATTACCGCTTGCTCCTGCTGAAACATTCAAATCAAACTGGTGAACTTTCAAACGCAAGTTTGACACGTACTTTTTCTAAACTGTCTCGTTCGGTTGAAGTTTCGCGCGTACTATTGCAAAACTTTCACGTTCGGATGAAGTTTTTGCGCGTACTATTTCTGAACTTCAAGTTGAAATCATGACTTTCAAGTTCAAAAAGAAACCAGGGGCTGTTCTTGATGTTACGGTAAATGAGTACTGATTTCTCATTGACTGTAACATCAAGAACAGCCCCTGGTTTCTTCTTTCATCGAGTGAACTTTATGCAGATCTTATATTTCAGCAATGGAGCAGTGGTATGCATCTAGGTTACCAAGAGGAGTACTCGAGTTCGAAACTCGAGGTCATAACTTGCCTAAATAAATCAATATTAATAAACAATAATTATTCTTATGATCTAGGTTTTCGATCTAAGCTTATCATTAATAACCAAAACAAATGGTTTAGTTAAGGAAAAAACAGGAAAAGTGGAAAATTACTTTTTAATTTTGAGATTATCGAGTTTTTTTCGAGCTGAACAGCGTTCTATACAGTGACTTAAGCAGACTTTTTGCGAACTTCTAGTTCTGTTTGAAAGTTGCTTAGCATTCCTATATGAAACTTGAAAGTACGCTTAGTCGCTTAAAAATTAAGCTGAATAGAATTCTATTCATGATAATTTGGGTAGCCGATTAAGCTAAAAAATCCACTTTTATCGGAACTTTAAGTTGTTTGGGGGACCTTTCTTTATCGATAGACATCTCAACGAGTATTAGAGTACAAGATATATACGGGGCTCGTCCAACGATGAAACCCCATTAGGCATACGGACAATAGTTATACGGACGTTAGGCATAATGGACATTAGACAAAAATATGTTAGGCATAATCGGTGTTATGCATAATGGACGATAGGCTATAGGCATATTTGATGTTACGTTTAACGGACATTAGGCATAATGGACGATAGGGACGATAAGGAATGGACGTGCGGAGGACATAGTGTATGGTAAGCATAACGGACGTTAGTCAATCTGTCGTTAGCTCGTAAGCGGTCTAAACTCAGCTGGACGAAATAACAAATGGTGTAGTAGATCTAATGGTCGAATCAAAATGGCTGAAACACACATGGCCGTAGCACGAATGCGCGAATATCATAGAAAATATTCGCGGCCTACGACATGTTTACATGTTGTGTATATACCATCCTTACTCACAACCGCTCTTTTGGACTCAATTAAGGGATAACCCTTACTAGACTGTTTCGGCTTTTTATGATTCGACCAAATAAGTGTTCGACCTTTCGTGGTACGGCTGAATACAATTCCGTCCATCTGTGACGGTTGTTCAAATTCGGCCATTTAGAATTCGACTGTTCGTAATTCCGCTATTACAACTCGGTGAGTCGATGTGAGGGATAAGGAAAACGAACAAGAATCGGTAGACCTAGAAACGCGAATAAACCTAGATAAATGTGTTTTGTGCGTGGGAAGGCTGCTCCCGCAGTTGCCGGCACTTCCGATGGCGGGTCACCGGCACCTCTCGTGGCCTGTTCCCGTATCGCCCTAAATCGTCTATGAAAAGTCCTAAAACAATTTTCATGAAATTATACAAAAAGGTCGTTTTTTAAATTTTTGGCAAACGAAATTATGCTAAATGAATTTACGTTAAATGCCCGACCCCCGTTCTCAATGTGTGGTGACGCATGGATGATTGACTCAAGGGCGTATTTGTGAGAAAGCGAAATTTTATAAATTATGCCTCACGTCCATTATGTCTATCGACCATTATACCTACCGTCCCTTATGCCCATTATCCACTATGCTTACCGTCCGTTACGAGCCTTCCAATGATCCCACTGATTTTAGCAGCACTTTCGACACCAAACTATGCTAAATAGAACCTAGACTAGAAATTTATGCTAAATAGAAAGAAAAAGAGGTTTCCCTTCTAAAGGATAGAGGGATATGCGGAAGAGAAGGGAAAGACGGGTACGAGAGGTAATAGGAATAGGAACAGCATTAGACGAAAGAGGTAAAAAAGGGGAAAGGGAGGAAGGAGATGAAAAAGGTGAAAAGGGAAAAAAACGTGAGAACCGAAAAGAGTGAAAAGCATTTGACCGGCTGTGTGTTGCACGCGATTGATCTAGATCAGCTAGAATTGTACAAAGAACCATCCAAATAAGACTTGAGGATAGCGGTCAATCCCAGTATAGGGATTACCTACGAATGCTCGGAACACAAATGGCCGAATCACGAATGGCCGAAACACAAATGGCCGAGATAACAAATGGCATAATATATCTAATGGCAGTGTCACGAACGGCCGAATCACGAATGGCCGAATCACAAAGGGCTGAAACACGAATGGCCGAAAATAATCACGGCCTTCAGCCTGCACAAATGCTAGGTATATGCTGTCCTTACTCGCCGCCGCTCGTTTGGACTTAACTAAGGGATAATCCCTACTAATCAGTAAAGTAAAGCTAGGAAAATGCATGCACCTAAATAGTAGTGGTTTTTCGAGGGGATGTTTCAAATTCGCGGAGAGAAATAGATGAACAAATTTATTCAAAATGTGTAAGGTCTAACAAAATGTGCAATAAAAATTTTGTTGATTTGGGTATTCCGGGAAAATTAGGCCTTTCGTGATTCGGCCATTTGTGATTCGACCTTTCGTGATTCGGCCATTCGTGATTCGGCCTTTCGCGATTCGGCCTTTCGTGATTCGGCCTTCTGTGACTGTTGTTGGAATTCGACCGTTTGGATTTCGGCCATTCGTGATTCGGCCATTTGTGTTTCGGCCATTCGGTACCAGCCCCAGTATAAGGGTTAGTATACACGCCTCTTACGCCGAGGACCCGACACCACAGAAGCCACAAGTGACCTAATTTGTTAAAGTGACTACATGGTGAGTAATAATAGGCCGTATGAATAAAAGAGTTAAAGCAAATGCTCCCATACGATTTAAACGGGAAAAGCAAAGTAAACTGTTTTATTCATACGGCCTAATAACTGTCAGTGAAGTAAATGGTCATAAAAATAGGACGTTTACATAAATTTTGATTTCGAGTGTATTTCGTGTGAAGTATGTCCATAACATTTGTCTTAAATTAGTCCAATTCAAATCTTTCTCCCTTTCCTTTAATTACCAGTCGCAACCGTTGTTGAAAAGCGATACAGCTGGAAGGTATGATATCCTGGGACATTTCATCCCAAATTTTCTCCAAACGTTGCTTGAATGTATCCATAGCCAATCCTTTGGTGCTCCCTAGTTTGTCTGGCATATAACCCCATGCATAGAAGTCGAGATGATTCAAATCAGGCGTAGAGGCAGGCCACTCTTTCGAAGAAATAAAATCTGAAAAATTATCCACACACCAAGCCTGTGTAGCTTTCGTCTGGTGAGACGGTGCAGAACATTGTTGGAAGCAGTATGGTACATTTTTGAATACTTTTTTGACGATGGGTAGCAAATAGTCCTTCAAATAGTTCCTTGATTTTAACACCAAATTAAATTAACAGCAATGGAACCTTAAAATTTATAGAGAAACATTCTCATACCATCATCCTGAAAGCATTCTGGTACCTTTGATCAGCCAGTTTGTCCCGAGGAATATCAAAAAGATATGCTGCATATATCCGATCATTTGTTGGTTGTGATGATCCTTTAGCACGAACATTTTTTCCACTTGTGCAGTTGCCTACATCTTTCGACTCCTGCCGAAAAAATTTCAAAAACACACTTATCACAAGTTCCCTTTTTGCGCCTATGCTTACCATGATTTTGAAACGAATAACAATTTAAAACAAACTTGCTAGCTTTGTTAACATTTCAATACACTCTAAACGAAAGTTATGCAGACACATCTATGATTAACCCATTGATTTATCTAAGCATATTCTAAAACCACTTACAGTTATTACCCTGTATAATCGCATCATATATCTGTCTGTTAGACGCATTTTATTGATTGTTATTGTTATTTATTAATAATATTATCCGAAATAAATTGTCTTAATGAATAATTAGCATGGCTGGGAAAACTCTGTGAAAATGCACAGTGTAGTTCTTAAATGTCAGTTGAGGCTGTCCATTTGGGGATACCCAATGTCATATAACTACGGTG
Source organism: Sabethes cyaneus (assembly GCF_943734655.1). Lineage (NCBI taxonomy): Eukaryota > Metazoa > Arthropoda > Insecta > Diptera > Culicidae > Sabethes > Sabethes cyaneus. Next base: position 69,709,093 of record NC_071354.1, on the reverse strand, counting down.
CGGTGTCACTAATCAATGAACAAATCAATAATTAGTGCTTAGAGTCTGAAGCAATCATCACAAGTTTGAATAAGCTAGTAGATTTTTGTGTTATCGGGTGCCGCGAGGTAATAACTTTGTGATGTCATTGATACACAACGAAAACAATGGAGGTCCCAAGATACTGCCTTGGGGGACTCCGGAATTGCTACTAAACCAGCTAGATTGTGACGTTCCCAGCTTCACAACAATTTTACGATCCCGCAGATACAATTTTAACCGTGTAGCTATCATGAGATACACTCCGAGTTTATCACACTTAGCACATAATAGCTCATGACCGACATGATCGAAAGCAGCCTTTAGGTCAATGTATACAACTTCAATCTGGAGACTGATCATTTCAATAATAGTTACAAACGAAACAAATGAACGTAAAATTTTTAAAATTACAATTAGTTGGGCCATTGGATTTTATATTTTAATTCGAGTATGTAGCTTAATCGTTATTTCCCGGTAAAACAATGTTTAGGACTGTTGTCGAGAAAAAAATTTAAATTTTAGTTCAAATTTTAATAAAATGAATATGAATGAAATTAATATTGCGAATTTTACTATGAAACCTATTCTCAAAATTACCTTCAAACAGGTTCGACAGTTATTTTTAATGTGTAAAACTTACGAACTTTTATTTATCATGAATATAACCCAGCAGTTTGAAAATTTGTCACGTCTTCTATGAAACAACCGAACAACCGCTCCTATTACTCTGAAAAACACTTCCAGGAATTTCTCCAAAAATGCAACTTCGATTTTACTCCGATCCTTAAGGCATTGGTTTATCGCAACAAAACAAAACTCATCCTGCTAAAACACATGTAAATTCAGCCCCATTAAATATGCAAAAATTTGAATACCATAGTACGAGCAAGTACGAAAACACGGCAGCAACTAACCGTTTATCTTGCAGCTAGACCCGCCCAGGAACGTTCCCCCGCTTTAGCATATCAACGATGCGACAACGGTTCCGTGCTTCATTCGGTTGAGATATACGTAGTCGCCTCCTCTAGGAGTGCTTCCTTAAAATCTATGCTTTTAAGTGCATCCACCAGCGCACAGCTGTGTCCCCCGGGGAGCAGCTAGTGCTTGCCCGCCGTCGCATCGCCGCCGCGCAGCACCGTTTGCAGAATCCGGTGTGCATAAATATTGCAGCGGCAACCCTCGCTGTGTTTACGACTGGTTGCACGGAAAGAATTGTTGCGGCAAGGTAGCAGCATTAGACTAGAGTGTAAAGTAGAGAAATTATTCTCCGTGTGCCTTTCTCCCTTGACTAGACAGTACTTTAACAATTCGGTAGGGGGTGTGTACCTTTCTCAAACAAGATAAAGCTAAAGATAGCTGGAGAATTGCAGTCCGCAGGGAACCGGCGGAATCGAGTTCCTCCGCTGCTTGCATGCGGCCTCAAGCGAGCGTTCCCGGGGGAATCGCTACTGCGTAGCGTACGTACGGTACGGTACTATTATCATAAACAGCAATAATAGGCTTTGTAATAAGTGAAATGGAATTTAAATATTTTATGTACGGCACACCATCATCGCCAGCCTACACTTTCTCGATCGATCGTATCTCAACTTTGGGAAAGTGATTCTTAGTGCCACACCGCAATCATTCTGCGGTCAGTCGGATGATTACAGTCGTTGTTGAAGCTAGGAAAACCGTTCAGTCTACGTACGGTATGATGAGGATTCCTGGAAACAAAAGTAAGTATGTTTGTTACTGTACACGCGAACATCTTTAGAGGGAATCCTATTTCGTGTACTAACACGTGTTTGTTTTTTATGAATAAGTTCATGAAGATTTATGGCATTCACACGCGTACCAAAGAAACGATCGATTTGGTTATGTAAAGACCAATTTAAAAAGTGCGTGCAGGTCCTCCAATAGCTTACCGATCGCTTGGTAATATATCATGAACGGGCAAGCTGATACTTCATCCTCATACGCATAATTTCCACTCAAAATCGATAAATCAAACCACAGCAGGTTGCAAGCTGAAAAGCAAACCAAAATCAATACATAATGCACTTCCTTGGTTTGCACCTTGCCCGGATGTTTTTTTTTGCCAACCGGAAAAGCATTTGGTCAAACAATCTGGCCGGGGGCCGGGCAGCAGCGGCAAAGGACGTGCGGCGAAATGAAACGTTTCATCCTCTGCGCTGCTTTTCGTTTTCATTGAGCCTTCGCACTTGTAACATGATCCTTTCGATAATAATGAGAAGCTACGGAGTGAAATCGAAAACTTTGTTTTTGATTCTGAAGAGGCAAACCCTTGGAGCTAGGAGTTTGGTGGTTTAGTTTTTGAACAGCACTTATCGCTAAAATTTGATTCACTGAAATAGGTAAGGCATAAGTTTTACAGAAAAACTCGATGAGCAGCAAAAAACTGAATACTGTACTTTGACGTAATCGTGTTCCAACACTCACTGGTTGGTTTCAACATACCCAAACCTAGAGACAAAAACTAAGATTGTAGCAGAAACCGTTTCGGGAGTAATTCAGAAACTTGACATTCGACTTGTACCTCCCGAACATTTCAACCCAATTTCTGGTTACACAATTCTCTAGTTTTCCGTCGCTGGGCGCTCGGGAAAATTCTAGCCGACATGTTCCGTCACCACCGCCGCACCGGGAACGATAAATCACAATTTCACGCGACCATACACATTGTCTCCATTTCCTGCAGCCCCGGCCCGGCCCGGTCCGGACCGGCAGTGTCTTGTGTGCTGTTTTCTAGTGTATAGTGTGCCTTGTCGGGAGCGGGAAAATTTATGACACTTTATAAGGTAAACCGCCAGATAAAAGCACTCCTCCCGGATCCGCTGCTGCCTGGCGCACTGCCACCGCGCCGCGTTCGAGGATACCCATTTTGATACGCGTGCTCCGGCAGAGACCCCAATTCACACTTGCGTACGTGCCATCGGATTAGAACCTCGTGACTTACGTTGAAAACAGGTAGGAAACCAATTGCCGGTGTCACTGTCTAGCCACACCGGGCTGAGAGCTCGTATGATTGAAGGCTTAAGTGTAATATTAGGCTGACTCGAAATGTAAATTTGGTTTAATGATTGAGAATCCTATTCAACAGACAAGACGTTCCTCGGCTAACCAAAGAAGGAGATTCTGGCATTAGTCAGAGGAGTCCCTTGGTAATGGTTTGTCAGCATTGTGCTATAATGTTTAATTTTCAGCGTCGTTGTTTCGCCACATCACTAGAAAGAGGAAGAATAATGCTGATTAGCACTATCGCAGGCGAGTCACTGATTTTGGCTAGGATTTTATAGTTCTTTGTTTTCATTGCGGGACGAATAGCTTGAACGAGTTGAAAACCAAACCCAGCAGTGTCGTGCTTATAAATTGAATATGATTTGTGATCAACACGCGATGATGGTTTTTGCGTAAAATCCTAATCCTCCCAAGCTTCAGATTCATTTGAAAATGCCACGTCGGAAAGGACTCTCGGTTGTGATGCTTACCTTTTTTGTGCATGTGTTGTGATATTACGCGAAATTTGGGTCTGTGTGGGCCCACACAATAAGCCTTTTCACTATACGAGCTGTCCGAAGAGATTTAGCGATGAATAATGGGAATAAACAGTGTTGGGGTACGCGACCTACAGGAAAACACTACTCAACGGTTGCTATTTTGACAAGGATCTCACTACAGTGAACTAAAATATGCTTTTCACACTCACGTTTCGAATATCCAATCAAATCCGTTTTCTAACAACCTAGTAGTGTTAACTGGCGAAACAAAGAGACACTACCCATTCATGGGAGAATCTACAACGTTTAATCATCCGGAGACTGTCCCAAAGCAGACAGCTATTACCACTGTTTCTCATCAACTAGATTTCTAAAAGCTATTCTGTGCCTGCGACATGTCCCACTGGTGAAGACGATGATTTATCGAACCGAGGAGAACTATTTATCATAAATCAAACTTTTAATTAGATAACAAACCGGGAGACAACACCCGCCCACTGCACTGACAGAAGTCCCGGGGTTTTCCGCTTGGAAAACGGAAGAAGAGCAAACCACCGGCTTGCTACTGGATGCTTGTTTGTTTGGCGGTACACGAAAGCATGTATGAAGAGATTTTTCAATAATAGATGGAAGTCGACGGAAAGGAGGAAACAATCTCTGCGCCTCTGTTACAGTCTGGCGCTTCCACCCTGTGGGCGCGCGCACCGTGCGGAAAGCGCAGTTCGGTGCATTCCAGCTGCTGTCTGGGAATCTGTTTATTAATAGTGAAGAAGTTGCTGACAGCAATCGTTTGTTTTCCATTTTACTGAGCAGCAAGCCAATGACGGAGAAGTTGAATACACATATTAATATAATCGACTAGCATTATGTTGATTGACACTCCTACAGGCAGAAGTTTGATCCAAGATCGTTTTAGAATGTGAAATAAGAATTATATATATGTACCTATCAAGATTGAATTGGCGAATCTCAAGAACCATTCGAGCGAATTTCGAACAATGTCCGTGTTTCATGTATCTGTGTGTAAGGGCTTCGTTTGAGCATTAAAATAGTAGGCTAATCCGCATACACAAGTAATCACTTACGTCACTTTTAGGTATATCAACTTAGTAGTGAATCAAATAAGTCATATAACAGGGGAAAGTGAGCGAGATAAAAGGCCATCACCATCAATGTTGCAAATCGAGCGAGAAGCAAATGATGCCTACGCTTACGAGAGCGACTGTGAGAAGCATATTCAAGCAACAACTAAGGTTTCAATGTAGAGTTATAAGAGTTCTGATGACCAAAATTGGTACCATAATTGGTACGAATACCATAATAAGAGTGCCATAAAAATTGATTGTTACTTGGATACCATCTAAAGCTTACTTCAATGACACAAGCGTACGATAAACAACTGTTAGTGCTGCGTACATACATTCTGCTACCTACACATTCGCGAGCACGTCTCTTCGTAACATTGAAACGATTCTAAGAGACGGAAATCGACTGAACTATCACTAGCCTAGTAACAACCCCGACCAGTGTATCCTAAAATCCGGATAACTGAAAGTGGAGACAAGACAAGTGTAAACAGAGTCGGAGATGACAAACCAAAACCGCCGATCACGATCCCATCCTATCCTATATCAAACCTAACCCATTTCTCAAATAGGACCCGTTTAGAGAGGCTGAGACCAACGATTCCCGGCTTTGGGACCACGTGAGACTCGTCAGGGTTACGAATGACCATAGTCTCGTCTAGAGGGAAGCTGAATTAACCACGGCAACTACCGTTGGGAAAGCTGTGAGGAGTTAAGAACATCCGTTTGTCGTCCACCACGTGGCACATTCCGCCGTCCACGATTCGCTCCACGTCGTTTAGAAACCGTTGGCTAGCTGATCCCGTTCTCCGAGTCGACGCCGCAGTGTACGCTTAAATCGCACCGGCGTGCCGGAAATCTCTACTGGCCATCATACCGCGTGCCTGAAATCTTCATTGACCATCATACCGCAGACATAATCCACCTGGGTGGATTGAGGGTCGCTGAGTCCAGTAACAGCCTGCCGCAGTTCACCGAACCGATAGCATCTCCCCCGGAAAGTTAAAGTGCCGCGGCATCGTGCGACGAGAATCAACTTCCTCATTATCCTACCGGTAAGGTTACAACGTCGACCACCCACACTAACTCTTACATACACACACAGAGCTTTGTACACGTTAGGGGAATTAAAAGGCAAGAATTATAATCAGCAGGTTTTTTCAGATTTGCACACATATCACAGTCCTGATTAGCGTAGTAAGCCAGAGCCGACCTTGAGCCAGAAGAGTTTCACGCTCGTGCTCGGGTGTGAAAAGAGGTCGTGAGCACCCACCCCAGACGGTCCCCAGTGGTTCGACCAGGGACCAGGGGTATAGTAGGTGGAACCCCTCTGGTTCCGCCAGTAACATAAGTTTGTCTGTTCTTTTTTATAAAGGTTCCGCGAGTGCCAAAGTGCCGAAGGGACGCTAGACTGGTCGTCGTTGACCGCATCCGTTATTCCAGCCACCCAGAAAAACCCGTGGGGGAAAGGCCGCGTTTCCCAGGAACCAGAGCAGTGCCCATCGCGAGGTGTCCTGAGCCAACGGGATTGGTGGAAAAGATGAGTCTGACCCGTTCTGCGATCCAAGCCTCTACCTTTCCGGAAGGTGTGAAAGGTGGCCGGATACACCCATTAGGGTTGCGTTATTGGGTGAACGTAACTTTACCGATTCCTCTTTTGTTTCTTTACAGACCCGCCCTAACCTCATAGCTCTGCCGACGCCATCGATTGCTAAACAAAAGAGGCAGGATTCACAATACCCTGAATAAAACAAAGTTACTGGTCATAAATATTGTTTTATTCCCGTAAGCGGGCCAATTCACAAAATTCCAGTTACAACGTCTTTCTGCACAGCCCGCTTACGAGGCCAACAACTCGTAAGCTGCCGACAGCCAGCGAGTAAGTGCGGCACACTAGGGTATATGGCTACCGATGTTGCTGTTCTTCTTCTTTTCTACTTCATCTTACGCCCTCGCGAGTACATGCGAGTAAGAGTGAGAACTCCGTAAGCGACCGATATCAACTACTCGGGTGGCAATGACGAGCAGAAGCGACGATCGTGGCTAATAGCTAAATACACACTCGCCAGAACTCGTGGCAGGGCATAAAAAAATAAGAAAGCCAATTCGCAAAACCGCCCCAGAGGATGGCCAGTAGTACATTAACGGAACGAATAAAGGTGAATTATCCTTAGTAAAAGATAACGATTTCTGGTACGAAGAGGATCTTTGTGTCATGTAGACGAAACTGTGTAGAAAGTTTGTCTTGCCAGTTTTTGGGATTTCGGATCTTCCGACACGATGACTGTAAACTTCGAGTGGTGAACAAAGAGTGAAGTTTATTACGTACAGAATGGTTTACAGAGGCCTATGTTTTTATACAATTGTTATATGCTATTCCTAGCTTATTATACAAGAATGCAGGAAGCGACGCGCTAGCTTATTTGGAAAGCTTGTATTCAAAATATGTTGTTCACATGTGGTAGCAATTAAGAAGGTCGCACAACAAGGAAACGAAAAGGTTTGCTTTGCTGACACGGAGGTCTCAAAGCTGTGTCATAAAAAGTTATGAGAAAGAATGAGCATTTCTATCTATGCGATGCTATCTGTTAATGTAAGTGTAATGGGAAAGGATAAGTAATTCAATCTATTCTATTCTATGTCTGTTAATGTTTCTACGACACCTCCACCTTTTAGAAAGAATGGTGTAACCATTCTAAAATGTGATAGATATTTTAATTTTCTTCGGTCGCTCCCCCACTCTAGTTCTTAGCCTGTTGTTGTATATGTCGTTTGTTTTTAATTTTTGTGTTTGATCAGCCTCGATCGGTGTACTCTCAGTACGTTGGTTGTTATTTTGTGCCTAATTGTTGCATTTGATTCCTCTAAATCTGTTATTATATAAGGACCGTGTTGAACTATATCTAATTTGTTTTTGTTTTCCAATTCTGTCCCCTGTTTTTAATTCTGAAGGTGTTACACTCTCATTTACTTTCTCCGTTCTTGCCTTTTTGATTTCCTCTATCTTTTTGTATACTTCGGTGTGAATATGCTGTGATTTGTATCTGATTTCGTTTATGTATGAATCGTGATTATAAACAGGGTCAATATGGTTTAAGTTGATCTGATCGAATTTATTACTTGATTTTCCGAAAACAATTTCAGATGGAGTATAACGTTGTATAATTATGCTAAGAGTTTGGTATAGTATTATAACAATAACAGTAATAAGACAACCATTCGTCCCAATTATCTCTGAGGCTGTTGACAAAGGATCGCAGATATTCGTTTAAACATCTGTGATTCCTTTCCAACGCTCCCAAGGTTTGTGGGTCATAAACCGTTGCTAAAGTGTGGTTGATGTTAAGTAATTTGCAATTAGTTAATTGTTGATGCAGTTTGGCGCAAACGCGGCATAAATCAGGCGCAACCGCAATGGAAAAATGGTCATCGAACTGAAAAACCAAGTGTGAAAGTCGTCGGTTCCGCGGACGACACGATGCTTCTAGTTATTGGTGAATCATGAGAAATGAAGGAGTACTCAACACCGTTGCCATACTGTGGTAGATAGCGATGCCTCATTCTAGAACAGAGGCGGTAATGATTAGCAACCGAGAGGAAATGTAGCAGCCGAAAACTGTAGACGGAGAATACACTGGAATTTATTTTAGCCACTCGAAGAGTGAATTAAACTAATGGAAAGATTTTTCTTCGTACACCTGTCGTCCTTTCGGATAGTGCTTGCAGTTCGTAGTTAATACGCCTATGCCATTTGTACATACGCCACTTACCGTTTGTACTCCGCCAGAAATAAAGGGTGTCTCACACCAAATTGCATCACGGAAGAAACGCTGTATAAAATCATTCACTGTTTATGAACTTTTGAAAATTTGGGTAGCAGTAGTTTAGAGTGTATTGTTTTCATGTATTTTTATCGCGGTCAGTTTTTCGAAAATTGGAAAAAATGGCGTCACCCGAAAAGCAACGTCGCGAATTTATTGCGCGCAAGCACCTGGAAAATCCTTAACTCAAGGCGGACTTCTGGCAGCTTTCGGGGCTACTGTACTTCACCACCCAGCACAAGTTTGATGTTCCGGAGGAAGTAAGGATGCAGAATTTTTCAAAGTTTGCCAAGAAATATATGATTTAGCCAAGAAATACATCATGTGGCAAACGAAGTGCGCCGTTCGTGACTACCGGGACTGTAAACGGGCAGATCTACCTCAAGCAGTGTCTACACAAGTGTCTGCTTCTTCTGTCGAAGCAACACGAGGACCCTGCGATCTTCTGCCCGGATCTACCTTTGTGCCAATATTCATAGGATGTACTGGAGTGGTACGAAGCCCACGGAGTCACTTTCGTGCCCAAGGACATGAACGCCCCCAACGTACCGGAACTGAGGCCCATCGAAAAATACTGGGCTTTAAATACTTTTGAAGCAGGCAATACGGAAACATCCCAAGGATCAAATCTGTGGAAGACATGAAGAAAAAATGGGTTTCTGCACAGAAGAAACTGCTATCAGATGTTGTACAAAACTTTTTGAGTGGAGTTATGCATAAGGTGCGAGCTTACGGTTATGGTATTGAAGTTAAATGAAATAAATATGCCAAGAGCTTACTAATGGGCTATATTTTTTTGTCTAAAAGTTTGAAAAGGATCGATCAATTTGGTAATTTTCTACAGCGTTTTTTTCCGTGATGCAATTTTATGTGGGACACCCTTTAAGCCACACCATCTTTCGTTCAAATACGGCAAGTGCACGCGTGTCTTCCATAAGCAAAGTTACAGTCTTAAATTCGTAGAGGACAACCGGCATGATTGGCGTTTTGAATATTGCCAGCTTTTTGCGGCGCTCCTTGATCGAAGCGTCTTGCGGAGGAAAAAATAAGGCCGACTTCAGCTTGAATGCGCCTTTGAATCTCCTTACTTGTATTGTTGTCGGTTGTGACCAGAGATCTCAAATATATTGACGCTGGAACACCTTCCATATCATCGCCGTTGCTGTCATAGTCCCTATTCGTGAGAGGTGAACATTGATTTCTCTGGAGCTTCTCACTACCAAATATTTGGTTTTAGACGCATTGATTTGTAACGCAATCCTTCTGGCCTCCGTTGTTTCAAGGTGTCTAGTAATGATGCCGAGGTCATCTACGAAGGCTAAAAGTAGAGTAATTTTGCTGAAAATGCCCTCGCCACCCTTATTGATTCGAAGGTACACGCACGGAGCACATCACTCGCTCCAGGGTAGATTTGAACGTCCGCGTTACTTTATCCGTAAAACCGTTCCCGTACATTATCTGCCGTGGTTTTTCACACTCGACTGTATCGAATGCTGAGTTCCACGAAAATATGATGCGTGCACACGTTGTACTCCGGACATTTATGGAGGATTTGTCGGAAAGTAAAAGATTGATCCGTAGTAGCACGCGGCCCCATAAAGTCCGCCTGATACTTCCCTACGAAATTTCTTGCTATTAGGGATAGATGACGTAACAAAACCTGGAAAAGCATTGGAGGCACCGTTGATCAGGATTATGCCGCGATCATTATAACAAGCGGGTCGATCGCCCTTTTTGTAGACCTTCCCATTCGCTCCACCAATAGTTTCTTCTCCTCTCAAATCTTTAAAATTATCCAGTTAGTGCTGTTGCTAGTGGTTCTCTGACATTTTTGTAGAGTTCTGCCGGGAGTCGGTCCTTTCTGGCGGCTGTATTATTCTTCAGCTAACCAATTTCTCGCCGGAACTTCGCGGCTTGAACACTTTGCGCTCGTTTGTGACGAGATTGGTACACCTTCTCATAGAACTTGCGCGAGTCATTCGCTCGGAATGGTTGTTCTAGCTTTTCGCGATCGCTGTCCTCCTTCTGCCGCTTTTCCCTCCTCAGGATCGTGGTCAACTCATTCCACGCTCATCAATATTTACCCAAATTCTCCTTCCTGTTTTTTCCTTTCTGTTGCTTGCCGGTACTCCCTGTCAAACCAGACATCCTGTGCACTCGAGGTTTCTCCACCTAGCACCGCGGTTGGGGCCTCATTAACGGCCGATCGTGTCCTGCTACATCCGTCTTCGAGGGTCGAAGTACCTAGGTCTAAATAGGAAGGTAGAACTTCATCCAGTAAACGCGCGTAGTTCTCGACAACCTGCGGATTTTCTGATTCCCAAATGTTTAATCGAGGAGGGCGAGTTTGTTGCGAAGTATTTACCGTCGATAGTTTCGAGTGTTTATATACTGCTAGTAGGTAAAGACTTGAACCGATATCCGCAATCCGCAGAGAGCGTACACACTTAAAAAAAGTACCGAGTTCGGTAAAATTTACCGAACTTTGAACAGCCGAACGTTCGGTAATTTTTTTTATGATGCCAAACGTTACTAACGATCCGTAAACGTCGATTGACACCATCGAATTTTTTACCGAACGTTCGGCTGTTCAGAGTTCGGTAAAATTTCACCGCACATTTTAAGTGTGTATATAGAAGATATTCGAGAAAAACCGTCCATCGACATAAATTGATTAGGTGATCTCTAGGTGGATATCTTTGCGTGGAAAGATAATGCTTCTGATCACTAGATCTCGGCAAGCTGCTGTGTTGGTGTGCAGGCTACAGGACCGGATCACCGGTCTACACATAGCTCCCCTGCTAAATTGGGCGTTCATATTATCGTTGACGATCTTGATGTCCCGTGACGAACAGCTACCGTACGTTTCTTTTTCATCGTAGGGTGTACCTTCGTGCGGACAGTCTACGATCATGATGATGTGGTCGAAGAAACGATCTTTTATCCTCAACATTCACGGTGTCTCGTTGATCACTTTCCAGTCCATCACGCGATCCTACACGCATTCTCCACAACTTCTCGCATTAACAATGGGTCTCCTGCCGTGCCGTGAGCAGACATCGTCATATAGCACAGAGACGTGTAAAAAACAAACGTGTATCTAAGCAGTTTGTCTATGTCTCCTTTGCTTATGCCTGAGCAAGTGTATATTGTGAGATGGTGAATACAACTGAGAGACATGCTTTTGAATAGCGCCCGCACATAGTGAGCACTGTGTTCGGAAAGCTCATAGCAAGCACGGTGCAATGCACTGTGCTTCTTATAGCTTTTTGTTTTGCAAACTTCAACTGGAAATTAAGAATCTCTAGTTCTACTATTTATAAAAGTTATTCAAAATCTAAAACCATATTTTCTTTACTAGAAACTTCGAAGAATATTAAAAGTTAAGGTTTTTATTAGGGGTTAGGTCGTCTGTGTTCATGCCTTACACGTCATCTTGAGCTACAAACGATTGTCGACGAACTTGTAGAATAAAAATATTATTCCGTTTTCAGCTAAGATTGAACTTGTTAAAGTAACCTTCAATTAATGATTGAAGATATCATTAACCCTTTTAAAATCTCTCAAATCTTTCTATTGTTGCGAAAGTTACGTCTCCTGGGATTATATTACTAAATCGTGGGCAGGTTTATTCAAAACCTGATCCAAGACTAGTAAACACTCACATATTGTATGGTATATCTAATCAAGCTATTGGCGAAAATCCATTACCAGACGAGCAGCAGGGCTGGTAGATCCGCTTCCTTTAAGGCATGCTATGTGATGCTTCCTTCCTCCCGGCACCTATTTCTTACATTTCTATATTGTTAATATGCATTTCAAGCAGCCGATGACAGCCATCAATAGCTTGGTCGATAGATTGTAAACCTTATAATAGGTGAGTGTTGATTAATTTTGGAACTAGGCCTATGTTCCAAGCATGGACACTAACAACTTCGTTAGTAAAAATGTGATTTGTCCAATTATTTAAAAACGTGTCACAATATATGTGTTTATTTCTTTTCTGGTACAAGTCCACAACACATGTGGTATCCAAGGAAATAACAGTTATTGTGGTAGATCCAAGCACTGTGCTTCAAGGCAGAGCTACTCAGAGACATTTCTGTGCGAGAGCATGTGCTGTATACTTGGATGTGCCTACGCTGTTTTCAGTTATCCCTTGGCTCGAAAAGCACAGCACACGATAGTCTCTTGCTGATAGAAATAGGCGCCTACTAGTCACTTTAAAATATATTGTGCAGTCCCGGTAGATTTTGTGCTACACAGTAAGAGAATAGTGCTACTCCCAATGTCTGGCCGTGAGGTTGAACTTTCGGGGTTCTAACTGTTTCAACAGCACCCTTGCGCCACCCACGAAATTCAGTGATCTATTGTTCCAGGGACTATACATCCATCCTATGTCCTTATTTCGTCGTTTTTGTCCATTTGGCATGGTTCCGAATCAAATTTCCTTGATTGTTCGTAGTTGATTTGGTGTGAGTATGTTGGACTAGGAGACAACAGATTTTTTATTTAATTCAACTGCCCGCGCCGGATCAAATGCTGTCGTGAGCCGCTCCTGACCTGGAGTATAACCACGCACTTGGTAGAGGAATTATGGTCAAACTATTAAGAGCCACCCCTGACATGGGAACAGACGCTCAACGCTGACGAGGTTATTCCTCGTTGCTACACTCAGCATTTGCACGAGTGTCTCCTTCCCTGTTGGCATAGGACCTTAGTGTTCTCCGAGGTGATCTCCGCAAAGGTTGTTCCTACGCCAGCATGTACTACGAGGAGCTTGGAATAGGAGTTGCTGGATAAGAGGCTAAGGATCACTATGAGATTTATTTTATACCTGCAGGTGTGCGATGCATCGATATTATGCAGCCGTTCACCAATCATTTTCCTGAAGTTTATTCTCTTATAACAAACAATTCTCTAGGGGAATGTCGTAGTGGTTAAGCCACCCTTTGGCATTCGCCTATAACTTCCGTTTCCAAACGGATTTTGAAAATCTGCATACATCGTTGCAAAGGTGTAAGAATAAGGTATATTTCTGGAAAATCTTGAACTGATTGCTTGAAAAATCATAAAGTTATAGGCATTTAGAGTACGGGAGGGTATACCCAGCACGCTACTAATTTCGGCATACATTACCTTTTCTGGCTACACTTTCCCAAATAAAAACTTTGCCGCTATATAACAATACTGAAACGAATGTAGCACTCATAGGCTTTGATGTGTTTTTTTTTCTTTCCTTTTTCTAACGACGTATAGCAGTTGGCTTAACTTTTCTGTTGGGGAAGCATAAATGCTTAATGCAAGAAATGTAGATTCAGGCAAACTGAAAATTCTTGATATTAGGCCAAAAATATAGACTTAGTGAAGGTGAGAGTCGCACTCACAGCTCCCAATCTCCAGTTGAGCGTGTTGTTTAACCAATTACACCACTAAGCCGTCTATGTACACCAATTTCATCGTAGGGTCACCCTTCGTGCGGACAGTTCACGATCATGATGATGTGGTCGAAGAAACGGTCTTTTATCCCCAACATTCACGGTGTCTCGTTGATCACTTTCCAGTCCATCACGTGATCCTACACGCATCCTCCACAACTTGTCGTCTTAACAATGAGCCTCCTGCAGTGCCACGAGGTTGAACTTTCGAGGTTCTCACTGTTCCAACAGCACCCTTGCGCCACCCACAAAATTCTGAATTCTGAACTGAACTGAAAATTCTTGATATTAGGCCAAAAATATAGACTTAGCAAAGTTGAGAGTCGCACTCACAGCTCCCAATCTCCAGTTGGAGATTGGGAGCTGTGAGTGCGACACTCACCTTCACTAAGTCTATTTTTTTGGCCTAATATCAAGAATTTTCAGTATGCCTGAATCTACATTTCTCGCATTAAGCATTTAGTCTTCCCCAACATTAATGTGTTATAACTATTTTCATAAAAATGTAAGTGATTTGCTAAATTTTATTCAATAAACATCAAAACCACTGTTTTTCCACTTGCACGTAATCAGGCTGAAAAAACCAGCAGTATCCGTATCCGTATCCGCGTATCCGCTCTTGGTTTGGAAAACACACAATAATGATCACGTTTACTTATTCTAAAAACTAAACAGCTGCGAATATGCTATCACAGAACAATTCTACTTCTTTTTATCATGGAAGAACACAAAAATTCCCCTCTGATATTAAAATATAAATCAATTTTTATTCACTAGCCATTAGCAGCATTTTGTTTTTAATTCCAGCATATGATGCGTTATCTACACTACTATCAATATGCGAGGCCTGAAACGCCTGAAACGCTTCTATCGTGTTGACATAGCTAGTATTTGAGTGACAACTACTTGCTTCTGGTGCTAATGTCTATGAACGATTCAATGATACACTAGCGCCAGGAGCAAGCTGTTGTCACTGCAAAACTAATTATTATTCTAGGTTTTTATAGGATTAATTATGCTTTATTTCATTACATTTTACGTGACTAACGTTCTCTAGCAAATATTGCGCTTAAGGTTCTGGTGGACCAACCATCACTACACAAGTGGCACGACTTTTATATTTGCCTCACCCTACCCAAACACCTTACAGAACGGAATCTTTCTATAATTTTCGTATGACACACTTAATACACTTTCAATATTTCTCTTGATAATTGTATTTTGTGAATTACATGAAAAGAAAAGTTCGCTCTGTTTGGAGTTATTTTGTAAGCTCTAGTCTCTGAATTCAGTACGCGTATTTTGTATATAAGATTTAGACTCACAATGCTTGTACGCACATAGATAATACGGGTTAACAACTGTAAAATCGTGATGGCCCGATGGCCCGATGGCCCTAACAGTGGCCCAACTCTAACGGTATCCCCCTACAGATTAAATATCCTGTATGCGATTCCACCGATCATGGCAGAAGAGTACCTAACTGCTTCGCAACAAGCAAAATGGCTTTTTAGAGCCGATATATTCTTAGAGATTGACAAAAGTGCGAATTAAAATAAAAGAACCACTCGTAACTAACAGGAGTGACTAAGCAAAAGGGTATAAAGAACAACTTTGTGATGCAAACATTGAAAA
Source organism: Sabethes cyaneus (assembly GCF_943734655.1). Taxonomy (NCBI): domain Eukaryota; kingdom Metazoa; phylum Arthropoda; class Insecta; order Diptera; family Culicidae; genus Sabethes; species Sabethes cyaneus. The sequence goes on along the minus strand of NC_071354.1, from coordinate 69,693,593 downwards.
CTTTCTTTTGTTCAACTGAATGGTCCTCCCAGGCCACTCTGTCCTACACCGAAAAAGTATAAAATCAACCCATCACATCTGCCGCAGCATATAGCCCAACCAATTATAAACCATAGTGGTTCACCTGTTCCGAACTTTGCACCTTTCGATAATTGTTGACTACAAAATCATTGCCACGAATACTGGGTCTACTAATCACATCCCTCAGATTAATCAGCATGCTCTCATGTGGGATGTCATGCCGGCCTTGTCACTACTGCTAGCCATTCCGTTTACAACGAAAAACCATTTTTTACACTCTCGCCAAACATCTGCTCCCGCATAAGTTGTCCGGCAACGTTTCGCATCAGATCCAGTTTCTGTAGGTAGGTACTACCTACGTGAAGCAAGTTTCACTTTCGGTGCTTTCCTCTGGACAATTATTTTCGGGTTTGTCTCCGCTGTTACCATACTTACCGTATAAATTACCATTCCCAATGAGTGCATAATTTAGCACTGAGCAGACAGCTTGGACATTCATTCAGAAAATAAGGTGGTTATCAGCTTTCCGATAACTATGCTTTTACTGAATGAAACATTGTTGCTATTCAAAATTGAACTCACGGTTATAACAAAACTTCTGCAGCGTTCATTGTGATAACAATTTCTGCTTTAGATTCTGAAGCACCTTCAAGTTCTCCTTTATCGGTTCACCTTTATCATAAATATGAATCGTAATAAAAAAAGTCCTTTCTATAATAACCCGCTGCACTCTTCGAGTGTACTGGTACGCTCTTAACAGCGTGCGATGTGACTCCTACTGTGGTACGTCGGTTATTAAAAATACTGAAATAGCACAAAAAATATACCATACAGGATTTGATGTGATCCTGCTGGTGGAATGCAGAAGCAGAAGCAGACGGCGGTTTTTTGATTGTGCCATTATACCACCGGTAGCAGTTCACCTCGTGCGACAAGCAACGAACAACGCAAGGATAACCAGGTTGTCTGTTATCCTCTGATGCTGCTGGTAGGTAGTGTCATAGTAGATAGAAGAACCCAAAACTAACAAATTTGATACTATGATAATTTTTGCCTTCTGCAATGTGTGAAAAATGAGTTAGTTTTCTTTAAATATCTTAATTATATGATGCTTTGTTTATAACGACAAATTTTGCATGAAAAATGTTTGCATGGTTCTTGGGTGTACCAAACGGGAGTACGCGAATGGCCAGCTAAATATTGCTCAGCGAAAACGGTACCCGCCGGCTAGCAAGGTCTGACTGTGAAGCTGAAGATTGTCAATCAATTTATGCACACCTGGTCGAACTGCTTCAAAGAGTTCTCAGCTTAGCGTGTGGTGGAGGGTTTTGCAAATAACCGAATGGACATGACGGCAGGGGGCGGGATGGCAATATATATGTTGTCATATCAATCTAACTAAATTAAGATAGTGGAAAAATTACCCGGGAAAATATGGTTGGGATTCTTTTCTCGCTTTACTAATTGAAGTAAAATGGTTTAATTATAAGACCCCAATTGGCTGAGTTTATTCGTTTTGTTTGCAAAAATGAATACTACCTCGAACTTCCGTAGAAATAACAAAGCTATAGAACGATGGAAATGTTCATAAAATTTAAGCACAATTTAGTGATAACTATTAATAGAATATGAATACTGCTTTTCTGTCACGACCATGGCCATGGTCATGGCCATATTCCGAAGATAAAAATCATTTTTGCTGTATTGCTAGAACACAGTAGTGGAAAGTGGAGTCGGTTTCGTACTGCTAGGGAACTAGAAAACAAGAATTATTTAGTTTGGTGAAGCTCTGTAGATGATGGTATATGCGTATTGAAAATGAATAGAAATTTAACTTCATTGCTTTCGTCAACTTCATCGACACCAAGTAGTTCATTTTTGAGATAGCTTTGGGGGTGACTCAAGGCAGTATGTTAAGACCAATGGCTTCCGTAAACGACATCTTGATGGTTCTATAATAACAACTACCGTCTTCCATGACCAACTACCGTCTTCCACCTCGAACATGTATCTACCTCGATAACTAGTTTTGTCTGCTTTTTCGTCGGACATTCTGGTTGCGTAGCCAGATCACATTGTTCAACCTTTACTATACCAACATATTTATATACTTGATACGTGATTCATGAATCTGCATTCCGTATTCCATTTTACCGCCAGTACTAGTCGTAGAATTTTACGCTCAAAATCCCAAGCGTTCTTCCGCAACCGTAATTCTTATTCAAAAAGGACAACCGGAAAAACCATTTTTCCACAAAGCACCAATTTTGTACAAATTTGCAAACAAAGGGACTTGAACCGAATAAATAAGTCGTATAATTAGCATTTCGCAGCTGCAATTCCTCGTTTCACTCCATGACTTACCAAGGTATATAAATTTCTTTACGATATATCGTGCCCCATCCAAATCCACTTCTGCACCAACAGCATTTGGACCTCCACGTCCAATCCGGCGTCGCACGATTCAGCTTAACTAGACCTTTACCAGCCGAAAGCCGGGGTGGCTCTTGCCGTATCAAGAATTCCTCCCCATTGTAGTCGGTCCTGGGCTACTTCTCGCCATTTTGTTGCGCGTCTCGACACACGCAAACCGGCTTCAACCTGATCAAGCCATCTAGCATGTTGGGACTCTCTATTCCTGGTGCCGGTGGGGTTCTTGAAGAGAACGGATTTCACTGCACAGTCGTCCGGCATCCTTGCGACGTGACCGGTCCTCCGTAGTCTCCGAACTTTCGCCAGGTGTACGATGGGAATCTCTCCAAGCAGTGCCTGTAGCTCGTGATTCATATGCCTCTGCCACTCTCCGTTTTCCGTTTGTACACCACCAAAAATAGTGCGCAACATCTTTCGTTCCAATACGATTAGTGCACGTAGACGTAAGCAAAGTTACTGTCTCAAGTCCGTAAAGGACTACAGGTCTGATTAGCGTTTTGTACATCGTCAACTTTGTGCGGCGGCGTGTGCTCCTTGATCGAAGCGTCTTGCGGAAAGAAAACTAGGTTAGATTTTCAGATTGAATGCGTCGTTGTACCTCCTTACTCGTATTATTGTCGGTGGTGACCAGAGATCCCAAATATACGAACTCATCAACTACTTCCAGTTCATCGCCGTTAATAGTCGCTGTCCGTAGGAGGCAAAAGTTGCTTTGTCTGAAGCCTCTTCCTACCATATATTTGGTTTTTGACGCATTGATTTTTAGCCCTATCTTCCTAGGCTGTGTTTTTAGACTGACGTAGATTGCCTCCGTCATCCCAAGGTTTCTAGTAATGATGTAGAAGTCGTCTGAGAAGCCTAGGAGTTGGCCACTCTTGCTGAAGATCGTTCCTCTCATTTCGATGCCCGCTCACCGGATCACAGCTTCAATAGCGATATTGAGTAACATACTGGACAGTTCATCCCTTTGCCGCAACCCTCTGCGGGATTCGAAAGGACTCGAGAGAGTCCCCGAAATGCGCACGTAGCACATTACGCGCTCCAGAGTAGCTTTGATCAACCGCGTCAGTTTGTCCGGAAAACCGTACTCGTGCATTATCTGCTATAGCTATTCTCGTTCAACTGTATCGTATGCTGCTCTGAAATTCACGAAAATATGATGCGTGGGCACGTTGTACTCTCGACATTTCTAGAGAACTTGTCGGAGAGTAAAAATTTGATCTGTAGTAGCTCGGACCTCCATAAAACCCGTCTGATGCTGCCCTACGAATTCTCTTGCTATTGGGGATAGACGACGCAATAAAACCTGGGAGAGTACCTTGTAGGCGCCGTTGACCGGCGTGATGTCGCGTTAATTACAGCAGTCTAGCCGGCCGCCATTTTTGTAGATGGGACAGACTACTCCTTCCATCCACTCCTCCGGCAGTCTCTCCTTCTCCTAAATCCTAGAAATTATCCAATGAAGTGCCGTTGCTGGCAGTTCTTGGCAATTTTTGTAGAGCTCTGCTGGGATTCGGTTCTTTCCAGCGACTTTATTATTCTTCAGCTGACGAATTTCCCGCCGGATCTCTTCGAGTTCGGGTGCCGGCACCTTATTGTTGTCTGTTGCGTCTCCTTGTGCTACATCGCCGTTGAGGTGCATATCGAAATACTGTAATAAGTAATTTATAGCGGTCTTACGGCAGAAGCACTAATGGACTTTGCCAGGGAAGGTGGCTCGCTGCGTACCGTAAAAATTTCCTTTAAACTACTTCTAGTTCAACGTAAGGCTTTTAAACTACGGCAGTGAACGTACGATAGAATAGTACAGAGCACATGAACAGTACGGATCTTAGAACTCTTTGCAGACTCGGAATATTAAGCCCAAGTTTTGATCGGCCTTAGATATAATATAGGAGTATTTAGTGGTCCCGAAAGTTGAGGTTCGTGAGAGTAGCACTCTAAGGTGTTGAACAACATTTACCCTTTCCAAGTGCTCGTTACCGATATGATAATTCCAAATAATGGACACTTTTATGCAATTAAAGGAGATAAACAAGCACTAACACGCACTCATAGCAAGTTCATTCTCTCGGCATCAGTCCGAATCTTTTCGATATCTTGATGAGTTTTTGCAATAATGGCAACCTTCAAACGATTTAACCAGTATATAAATTTTTAAGTCGTCAGCGTGGAGTAATCTGTACCCTCTTAGAAGCACATTGTATACGTCGTTGAAAATAAGGAAAACAGTAGGGGTTTAGGATTGCTTCCATGTGGATCGCCAGATTGATTGTAAAATTCACTAGAATACGTTACACGGTCGAAAAAAGCATTGAAGTCGGTATAGGGTAAATGATTTTGAAATGGACCTAGTCGAATTCTGATCTTGAATGGACCTATTTTTAAATAAGAATTTTACAGAGGTGGGCACCGCTAATCAGCTAACCGCTAACATTTTAGCTAGCGAGTAACACGTTCGCTAGGTTTTAAATGTGCTAGCGCTTCTATTACCTTCCGATAAACATAAGTACTACTAAATAAACTACCAGCCACTAATTTTTGAAAATAATTTTTGGAAATAGTTCAACTAGCCATGAATGAACTATATTTGCTCGCGTCGCGAACAGCAGCGAGCAATTTTATCAATTTGTAAGAAACCGCACACTTATCTTTGTTATTATTTTCAAAAATTAGCGGCTAGTAGTTTATTTAGTGGCACTTTAACATATCGGAACCTAATGAAAGCGCTAACAGATTTGAAACCTAACGAACGCACTACTCGCTGGCTAAAAGGTTAGCGGTTAGCTGATTAGCGGTGCCCACCTCTGGAATTTTAGGATATAATTATTAAGTCTTTGTACTGTAGTTAGCTTTTATGTTTATCTTTAATCATTTCTGAACGTAAATATACTAAAATTAAATTAAAATTATAGCCAAAACTACTTTATTGCCGCGTATTTAAAAGTAGCTGTTTTTCAGCGTTTTGGCAGTCACCATAGAGTATTTTCAAACTGTTACTACCCGGAACCCTTCTGGTTTGAAATAAAACAATACTCTTAAAATCATGCTAAAATATGTGTAATTTCAATTTAGGTATTTAAAAGTTCAGTAAAACCAGTAAAATCTTCAAATTCTTGAAAAATGTTAACCCCCTTTTTTGATCTTGAATGGACCTAGTATTGATTTTAGAATGGACCTAGTTTTGCGCTCCGAGACATCACTGCCGGTAGCTATCATTGCCTACCACCAACGAACACGCCGTTGTATATTCCATAAAACTGCTTGTTGTCACTATAGTATCTCCATTTATAATTAATCTATAAGCACGGGATATTGAAAGTAGGCTTGATTTATAGCCTAAATAAAAACTTAATTATATTGATAAAACTAACTATCACTCATCTTTTTTCGTAGTTGCTTCATAGTGTTTGTATATTGTAGCCTCTAGTTTTGAAACTAAAAAGTCTTCCTAATTAGTTAGCTAACATATGTCATTTTATGCCTAAAATAATATAAACTTAATTTGTACAAAATCGGTATTGTACAAAAATTTTAACCATCATTGATTAAAAGATAATATGGATCAAAAGATAAGAGGGATACTAACTGCCTTCTGTTAAGGGGGCATAGTACCTTTTCAATTTTTTAAAACCTAAATTTTTTGATTGATTATTTCGAAAGATTAACATTTTGACCATATGTGTTTGAAGTCGTTTGCATGAATTCCAAATATTGACAAAGTTACAGCTATTTGTACCACGCATGTATGGAGCGATTAAACAACGAGTAAAAACTTCAACGTCGTTTTTCTCGAAACCAGATTTTGAAAGTCGGTACCATAAATATCTCAAGAACGGCTCAAGCAATTCTTATGATTCTTTTTTTGTTTGAAAGCCAACAAAATTATCTAGTGTTTGACCCATCCTTTTCTTGATATTGTAATTTTTGTATTTTTTAGAAATGTTTAAAGTCAATTTTTTCGCTTAAAAACCATACTTTTATGTATTAATTGTCGCCATTTTGTTATGTGTTCGGATTCTAAAAAAGGATGGATCAAACACGAGATAATTAAATGTTCTTTCATGTCGTTTTGGAATTTTTCAATTCGGATAAGCCCCCAGCGCCAATCCATGGTACCGCAATTCATGGTTTTTTTGAACGACTATCTTCAAGGAGCCGTAGGGGCAAGGGCCAAATCTGTTCTTGCTTTTAATATATACGTTATTATTTTCCATGCAAAAAGGTACGAAAAGAAGACAAAAACGAGAGAATTTTTTTGGACGATTTTCGGAAACTACGAATTCGAATTTCCATTTCTGTTTCGTGCTAGAAGTGTTAAGTACACTCATTTTTCGAGTTTTTCAGGCTGTAGAGCATACTGACAATTGATTTTATACTCATAGCCTACAAATTTTTTTTAGCCCCCCGATTTTTCAAGCCAATTTCCAAAGGGGGGGGGTGACAAAAACTTAAAAAATATTTTGCAAAGACCTTATATTCCGCCGATAAGTAAGCAGGTTGACTTCACATCACCTTTTGATCGATTGACAGATCGATTAAAAATCAGTTTAGTAAAATATTCAAAATCATGCAACCCGACTAACGTTGTACTACGTCATCCGTGGTCGCATCTTATACACAACCCCTCTGATTTTTTCCTTGGGGGATGTAAAGTTTTCTTTAAGCACCTCTCCCCTCTGACTTGTGACAAAATTAATACCTCCTTGTCCACCGAAATTGAGTGACCCTGAGATCTAAAATATTCAACTGTACCAGATAGAAAATAGGAAGGCTCACCTATTTTCTATCTGGTACAGTTCTTCATCGACTATCATTTAAAATTAAAACCTTGTATCTAACCTTACCTTTAAACCTAGTAGAATTACCAAGTCTAATTTTTTCAAGCACCATTTACAGTATGATTTCGAATTTGACAACAAATGCGTGTCGCCTATGTTGCCAAAATCGAAACCGTGGCAAAATCTAGACCATTTTTTAACTGAAAAAATTGCATATAAATGTGTCAAAAATTGAATAATTACCACTAATTAACGAATTTTTCACGATTGCAACGGTTTTATATTCAAAATGTTCGACAGGGGCTGTCGCAAACCTTTAGATACTTTGCAGTAAGACGTAGTCCTACGTCAGTAAAAGTCTGACCTTTCGAAATATGTAGTCACTAAATAAAAACTCGAACCCCACTGTACTTAATAAACTACGTTTAATACAAGTTATATTACATATTTTTAATGAATGGTTTAAATTTTTGAAACAAATAGGCGACATAATTTTTTTATGACGTAGAAATCGTTTCAACCATATCTGAGCAACAGGTAATAATAAATTTCCAATATACAAATGTCACACACAGATACATACATAACGCATATCAAGTCACTGAAACATTGTTCAATTGTTGGGCTGACATAAAAACAAGACCCTCGGCGACTGTGACTGATTTCAAATTTTTCAACCGACTTTCATACCTTTTTAACAGAGTATAAGAAAGGTAAAAGCTGTTCAACCTTGTGTCCTATTAATAAATAGCAGTAGTATAGTTGTACTATTAAAAAAAAGTTCTTTGTTATTATTTTGTTCATTTACATGGAAGAAACTATGACAATCCAAATTTAGGTCCATTTCAAAATCAAAAATAGGTCCAATTCAAGATCAAAAATAGGCTTTGGCTAAAAACGATATATTTAATAAAAGTTTCATCAATTATACATTTTTAAAGTACTGATAATGTAGAAAAAAGGTGGTACTTTCCAACAAATAGTAACATCACCACATATTATTTATAAATGACGAGTAAACTGAGCAGGAGTGCGAGTGGTGGTGTTAAAAAGGCTAACTAGGTCCATTCAAGATCAATTACCCTATACTGTTTGAACACCATTTTCTATTTTTCTTACAATTCGATTTAAAACAAACTACACTCAAGTCGCTTTTTACGCGAAGGATACGTCCCGCGTGAATCAAAACCACGTAAATTCCGTAATTCGCGTAAAAAAAACCGCGTAAATTCCGCAATTCGCGTAAAAAAACCGCGTAAATTCCGAAAATCGCGTAAAAAACCGCATAAATTCCGAAATTCGCGTAAAAAAACCGCGTAAATACCAAAATTCGCGTAAAAAAAATTTGCGTAAAAGAAAACTTTGTGGATTTCAACACTACGCGAAAAAATAGACGTTTTGACCACATCCGCGTAAATTCCGAAAATCGCGTAAAAAACCGCGTAAATTCCGAAATTCGCGTAAAAAAAACCGCGTAAATTCTGAAATTCGCGTAAAAATAATCGCGTAAAAAACTGCGCTAACGACGACTTCAGTGTATTATTTTCATATTATTTTGCCACTGCTAAAGCTGAGTATACAACCTAAGAACACCACGGTCCACAGTCTACAGTAGAAACCAGTACGATAAATCATGAATTATGTCAAAAAGTCGTTATGCCAAATGACCATTATGACAAAAGATCATTATACCAAAAGCCCGTTATACCAAATAATTTTGCATCATATGGGGTAGCCCCATCCAGCAAATTCATGAACACAAGACCTATTAAATTTAAAAAGTGATCCAACTTTGTTCAAATTTTGAATGACCGTTCCTTTTCGGAACACTTCCAGATATTGTTAAATGCAAAGATAAACACAGAGATCAGCAAAAACATAAAAAGAATTGAGAGCGATGGCCAAGCTGTGGAACCACTAAGACAGAAAGAGGCTAAGAAGGCAATCAAAAAAAGCAAAAACCTTGGGTTTAAACCGTCATTAGACAGTACTCTTCCTCATCGACAGACTTCGCAGCCGGCTATTAGAGTACAGGAAAATTATGGGGCCAGTGTAACGATCCTACTGACTCTATCTAGCAAGCACCGCCTAGCCTAGATTCGAACATACACAAGACGACTGGCTTGTTAGACCAACATCGTACCTCGAAACTAACTGGGCGGGATAAAGAAGGCAATCAGTGAGCTGAAAAATGGTTAGGCTGTTGGAAAGGACGGTGTCCCGGTTGAATTTCTAAAAGCGTGGAACGAGCGCCAGTACGAAGCAATTCACCGGATCATTGGCACGATGTGGGACGAAGAACAAATGCCAAAGGATTGGATGGATGGCCTCATTTGCCCTATTTTCAAAAAAGGACATCAACTCCAGTGTAAGAACTATCGAGGCATTGCATTGCTCCATTCTGCCTATAAGGTGCTTCCCCGTATCCTGTTCTGTAGACTGAGACCGTTAGCGGAATTGCAAAGTATAGACTCATCATCTGTTTGTGGACTTTAAGGGAGCGTACGATTCAGCCAAGCGAAATGAACTGTGACAGATAATGCTAAAACATGGTTTTGCCGACGAAACTTTCCGCTGATTCGTACGACCCTGGACGGGTCAAACTCATTCGTCAGAATAGCGGGTAAGACCTCAACCGCTTTCGTGACGATCCACTCTCTAACCTGCTATTCAACATTGCCTTGGAAGGTACGATACAAAGAGCAAACGTGGAAAGGAACGGGACAACCATCACAAAGTCTCACATGCTTCTTGGTTTTGCGGATGACGTCGATATCATCGGAATCAACTGTAGAGCAGTGGAAGAGGTCTTTAGACATTTTAAACGGGAATCTCCGAGATTGGAACTTGTCATTAATACCGCCAAAACGAAGTACATGGTTGCTAGCAGAGACCGTGAGATACTAAACGGTGTTGGTGCCGAGGTGGAGCTAGATGGGGAACGATATGAAGTAGTAGAGGAATTCATATATATACCTTGGTACGGTAGTAATATGTGACAACGATATAAGCCACGAAGTGAAACGATGAATTGCAGTTTGCGAATCGGGCTTTCTGTGGATTACGTAGCCAGTTGAAGTCCTGTAGTTTGCAAATTCGCATAAAATTGGCGCTCTATAGAGCACTTATTCTCCCGGTGGCCCCGTACGACCCAGTAATCATGGACTCTAAAAGAAGCTGACCGACGTGTGCTTGGGGTTTCTGAGTGTAAAATTACGCGATACTTGGTGGCAAAATGAAAAATGGATTGTGGTGCAGTCGCATGCACCATGAGCTGTATCAAGGATACAAATCTGCTGATGTTTTGAAAGTAGTACAATGTGGCAGGTTGCGGTGAGCTGAATACGTTGCCAGAATGCCCGATAAAAGCGTAGCCAAAACTATTTTCAACAGAAAACCAGGAAAAGGCCGTAGACTTAGAGGCAGAATCCGCATCTGATGGATGTGCACTGTCGAGGACGACGCACGCTCAGCTGGTGTTCTAGTGGATTGGAGAACGGCAGCCCAGGACCAACAGTACTGCAGGACCATAATTCGCTCGGCGCAGGATCGATAACGGACCGTCGTCAATAAAGTAAGGTTTTAAGTACTGATACGGATATTTCAGAGAAAAAATCGGATACTCCTGGTTCATCTTTGTCTATCATTAGGTCGCATGATTAAATGGTATGCTTTACTTTGTTCTACATTATTTTTATATAACGCAAAGACACTGCGCAGATATTGCAAAAACCTCTAAGAATTTTGACTTTCTCATTAATAAACTGCGCTGTTGGTTATTAAGGGCTAGCGTAACGATCAGACTAACGAAACCTTGGACTTGAACAAAAAGTTATGGGCATGGTTGAAATTCAAGGCCAGTTCCAAAGGTGGATCGCGACACAGTTAGGTATCGACCATTCGACGGTGTCCCGTATGGTAAAATCGTTCAAGAAGACCCAGACGACCCAGCTGGATGTTCCGGAAAAGTTCCGGAAAAAGAAGGTTGACAAATTTGTCAAGAAGTGCTTGGTGTGGAAGGCGATTTGTAAGTACGGCAAATTCACCAAGCCGTATATAACGGCCGGAACCATCAACGGCCAAATATATAAAAAAGATTGTCTTCAGAAGCCGTCCCACCAAGGTGACCCTCGGAGGCCGGATCTCCCATTACGCGACACAGGTGATGGAGTGGTACGAAGCCAACTACGTTATTTTTGTGCCCAAGGAGGCTCTTCAAAAACGAAAAGGATTTGAAAAAAGAGTGAATGAAAGTGCGTAAGAAAGATGGCGCAAGTGTTGCACAGGCTTTGATGGGTAGCGTTAAGTCCAAGGTGTGGGCATTTAGCCTAGGGCTAGGAGAGAAGATTGAATAAACCAACTTTGCAAAAACATAGCTAATATGAGTACATTTATTCCAAAAATATCCGACTTAAAATGTAGTTTTGGTGATCAGTTTTGTCTGTTGCATTTTTTCGAGTACAATTTTATAGACATGTATCACAGCTTTGCACATTACATAATTGCCCAACATACTTATTTTACTTCCACCAATTTATTACGCAATTTTTTTTTGCAAATTTAATCTCTTGCTGATCACAACATATCTCTCACATTCCTTGTTGTCATTCCAATCTAATACCAATTTGTCATACCTAATAGACTCTGCTTGAAAAATCAATTATGGCAACTATCTGTATGTTTGTAGCCAGAAGAAAACTCATCTTTGTTTCCATAAACAAACAAACACCAAACTAAGCCAATCGCTTCTGGTTTTTCCTTTGTTGCTATTCACCCAGCACTGGCAGTCCCTCGTCAAAATTCTCGGCTTCGTAATCATTGCGTATTTGTTCAACGCCGAAACAGATCCATTGTGTAACGAATCTATTGTGATCCTAATTCTCTTTTTCAGACACATTTGCGTGGGATCAATCGGAACGGTTATGAAAATCCATTTAGCCGTATAAAAAGTGTTTGTATTTCCTGCGGATTATCCTTCGAAGGTAAACCTTCGGAGACTGGGTTCGTCGGTGTGTATGGTTACTGCTTTGCTCCGAACAATGCCATTTGTTTGTTGTCGGGTAGAGGTGTTGCGAAAGTTTGCTGTTGTGTCCCTAACTAGCCTGGCTGATAAGTTTCTCGAAACTCGTCGTCCCATAAGGATTGCAACTTTCCACACAAAAGGTGATTTGAACTGTGCTGAAATGCTCTGCGGTATGTGATTTGTGGCGAGGACGATAAATCGTCCTTTTCGCATTCTTTTTATCGCATCTAACAACGTTGTTGTTACCATTAAGATTCTATTTTGACACATTCTAACAATCTGGATAGCGGAACTTTTTACACCACAAGATAAAAATGTCTTGGCTGGTCTGGTATCGTGGAAAGCAAGCGAAAAGCAAACAGAACGGAAGTGGCTACAGAAGCGGATCGAGAGACAGCCAACAGCAGCGAAGAACATTACCGAACTTTTTGCGCGCCCTTTTGTTGGCAGTCGAGTTTTTCCGTATGCTCTAATGTGGTAACTTCATAGCTTTCCGCAGGAAAGAAACCACATCGCTGTACATCGCTCAAAACGAAGCTCGCCGAGCGACGAGGACGACGACGACGAGGACGACGACGACGAGGACGACGACGACTATGAGGAAGCGAACAGGCAATGGCTTTTCGCAGTTTGATGTTTTTATTTTTTCGACTTGCAAACATTTCTTTTCTGTTTTTGCATTGACGGAAAAGAGTTCCTTTGGGGTTTTGTTGCATGTATGCTCGTTCAAGCATCTGTCTGAAAGTGATTGAATGTTTTCAGTCATTGAGGAACGTTTTCTGACGTTAAAATTTTGCAGCAAGTTCTTAAGATTTTTTTTTCAACAAAAGTGAAAGAGCTCAGTGGATTGGAGAATTTTAATGGTACACAAATTTACTTCAAACTGAGTATTCGTTCAACTTTGATCAAATTGTAAAACTTTATTCAAGTGCAACATTCTGATCCGTTGTCCTTCAAAAAGTAGGAATTGACCTTCAATAAGTTGGAAGAATCAATTTTACAGATCAAGCCTATCGACTATCGCCCAAGGTGCGATCTACAATGTTACCGACACTACCCAACACACCAAGAGAAAATGCAACGATGTAGGTACCTTCATTCGACAACAACGGTACAGCGAAATACGTCTTGCGGTGACATCCTGGCCGGCCGTTCGTATTCTGGACGTCAAACCGGGACTCATGCTGTGTCCAGTCACGGTGTGGTTTTCGGTAGTTCGTGTGTGGTTCTGCGGTTGGCAATTTCTCGAACCGCCCGCCTGCGGTACAACTCAGCCAACCGACGACGACGAACTCCAACGAACAGAGGTAGGATAAACCCGTAAAAAATTGTTAGCCGTTTCTTACGGAGGTGTAATTTTTCGGTCCAATGCCAACTTTATCGGGTAATTAATACGGATGGCAAAGCGAGAGCTCACACGTAAACAACCTAGAAGAGAGAAAAGGTTGAACATCGTCAACGAGATAGTATGCAGAACATCGATAGCTAATCCAGAAAAATTCGTTTAATGTGATAATAATTAATTCACGATCTTTAATAAGAAGTTATTTCGATAGGATACTACTACTTTTGGAGAGAAATAAAATGTTTCAAAAAGGTATTTAAGCTGTTGATCGATGTAATGCTAAAACAATAAAACCAGTACTAAAAATCAGCTGAAGCAATTCTAAAAGCACATAGGTATCAGTTTTGAATTTTGAGCTTAAAAGTTACCCAAACTTTGAAATACCGCCCTGCTGACCACCGCAACCACAGAGAGAAAAAAAACCCACTCGGAACAAGCTCAAAACGAAGGGAATGTGATTATACGATAATTGCCGGAGCAGGTGAATCCGTTTTTCGCTTAATCATTTCGAAGTTTTGTTCTCTGTCTGTTTTGTGCTTCCTGTGCTGAGCCTGTCCTGGCTGCGGTTGCCGCGTGTGGAGTGTTTTGGTTTCGAGTACGTCGAGAGCGATGAAATTACCATACCAAACGAACAAACGAAGCGTCAAGTATGTAGTTGGTAGGTTGGTTGGTTGGTTTGGTACAAATCCACCCAACCCGAACGCTCTCATGTGCATCGCATTGCCACAAACGTGCGTGACCACGGAATCGAGAACTGCTGCACACACTCTGATGAAGCGTAAACAGAGGCGGTGCAGTGCAGAACAGTGCAGCGAAAGGGACGGAACGTTGGATGCACTTTTGGCACTAGCGATTCCCAGTCAGAATGCCATTAGGTATGTAAGTATGCATATAGGCAAACGACGATGCAGTTAGCGCGTCTTGAACTCTGCGGGTCGTGGGATTATCTCACAAATCTTGCAGTGCAAGACAAAAAGCGAGTACCATCTGCTGCCTGGGGCGATTGTTTTTTCTTAATTTTTCTACGGAACCCCTCGCTGCGCGTAATTGCAGTATGCACTTCAAGTCGGAATCGCGCGAATGCATTTGAAAAGAGGAAAAAGCAAGGCAAAATTTACGCTGAATTCTCAACTCCTGTGCTGTAATGATTGAATCGCATCATTACAGTTGGATCGGATGCATTCGAGATTCAGTGCAAGAACCATCTGCCCTCACGGGGAGAGTCTGCTGGTGTGAAGAATCAAACCAAAGAGGGGGTTACTTTCGGGTCAGATTTAATTTCCGTCTGAAGGAAATCGTACTTCACGGTTTTCAGTTCAGCGTGAATCGTGGCCAAACAAAATCGACCTAGTTCAATGAAAATTTAGTGCACTAAATCCAGTTAACAGTCGATGTTAACCTTTCTCACGTACATTTCTCAATGAATCTTTATGCTTATTTTAGAATAAATGATATGAAAAAAGTTTAGTAGCACATTCAAGTAGAATGCAGACTTGACAAGTTTTGTATTAAAATTAATATCGAAGCAAGTGCTACTATAAATAATATAAAAGAGGCCCAATGATGGTCCTGGTGAATTAGAACTCCAAACGTTTTACAACAAGTTTAATCTCAAACTTAGTATTAGTCTCAACTCAACATAAATTTGAGCAAGACTGTTAATTTTAGCCATAATAGTAAGCGCACTTAGTAGTTGCAGATTGGTTTCTAAACGAGGAACCTTTTTGCGGAACTTCGACCTCTTTTGACGTAGGACTTCGTCTTTGTTTACTATACTGGGACTGGGTAGTACTTTGTGAAAACGAAAATAGAAGTGTAACGTTTGAATGAAAGATTTCAAATGCTAATAACTACTAAACTACAGAACGAAACTGAACAATTTATATGTCGTTGGATAGATAAAATGACCAGAAGTTTTTTAGGGGGGTAAGAAAGCAATTTTAAGCGAGGCGTAAAAGGGGGGGCCCTATACAAATAAAATACAAATTTCCTCAAAACGCGAGAACTAATCAAGCAAATGGAACAAAATTTGGCATGTAGTGGTTTCAGAAGGCAAGAATTTTTTCTATGTTTAATTGAGACCCCTGCCCTCTTTAGAAGGGAGGGGGGGGGCATACAAATAATATTCAAATTTCCTCATAACTCTAGAACTAATCAAGCAAATGAAACCAAATTTGGCATGAGGGGGTTTTAGAAGGCAGGAATTTTTCTATGGTACCCATACGGATGGGGGAGGATCTTGTCTATGGTGGATTAGAACCTTTGCTTTCTTTAAGAAGGGGAGATACATACAAATGAAATACAAATTTCTTCAAAATTCGAGAACTAATCAAGCAGATGGCACCAAATTTGGCGTGTAGGTTTTTTTTGGAGGCATGAATTTATTTATTTTATAATGCTTGGAGACCCCTCAACCCTGTGGTAGGAGGATAATTCATTACCATTTCAACCTTTATGATGCACACAAGTGGTTTTAAAAAGAAATTTCTATGTTTCAAAGGTTGCAGGTGTACTTATGAACCCCCGTCCACGTATTTTCAAAGCCACCATTGCATTCAATGGAGAATTGAATCTGAATATTTCGCCCTTCTCTTTTGAACATTCACTTAAACAGTGGCACTTACAGATTCTTATAAACATACATATGCCAGAAATGCATTTTACATTAGCCATTGATCTAATTATCTGATATAGTCCTACGTTACCCTTTCGTACAACCCTTAGTGCTGTATACTTTGTAGTTTTTTATTTTGTAGTCCACCGGGGCACTTGAGTATACTTTCGAATTAGCTGCCTTTGCTTTTATGTAGAAATGTAGTAGAAATGGATAACTAACCGCCATAGTGGAATCACTCGAAGCAGATTGAAAACTTATTGAAAACGTACTAACGTCGTAACGTCGCAAGACTTATTTACTTACTTAACCTTCTGTCTGTACAAAAAAATACTTACGTTGCCTGTACATAGGGGTCAATTTGACCCCAAAATTCAAATCGCTATATCTCAGCGAAAAATAGACGGATTTCCGAATTTTCAAATGTTTTAGAAAGGTAATTTAATGCACTAAATGATAAAATTATGAATTGCGACTTGGCGGGGTGGTCCTTTTACAAGGAGGGGCTTTAGTAAAGAAAAGTCGGAAAAATTGGATTTTTTCAAATTTCTGACGTTTATGTAACGAAATCCTTACCACCTAGAACGATGCTTTCTTCTACAAAAATATACGGGAACACGAGATCTTCAAAGTTACTTGCAGAATTTTACAGGATTTGCTCGCTAGGTGGTGTTTATCTGGAAAAATAGATCTTTTTTGGTCGCAAATTTTTTTGGTTCTACTTGTGTGAATCGTTCTTGTTCTCGCTAATGTTTATTTGTTTATTTACAGTATTTCCATCTGACAATGATGTCTTAATGAATTTAAAAATGTTGATTATATAGACAAGATATGAAATGAACATAGTCCGGTGGTAGATAAAACCTTGGTGAACGGTTCAGAATTCATCCGCCAGGTGGTGTACGTGTACCATTTTATAAATATTGGTCGCAGTTAAGCAAGTTGATTGCATGCAGGTCAGCTGGACGAGATTCATTCTATGATAGACAGTTTAGCACAGTATTTAATCACCAGGTGACGCTAGTGTGCTTTTTGATTTGTTTTATTTATTCTATATGAACATATTGTTTCGACAAAATTCGTCGTCTTCGACATTAATTCGCAAAATAAACCTAGTAACAATTATTCGCAATACTATATAGCCACCAATTCAGCCAGGATGTATGTTAAAACGATCCGCAAAAATTCAACATAATACCGGAAGAAAATGAATACATCACTAGCGTCATCTGGCGACTGAATTTTGTACCAAAATTTTCAGAATACAGTGGTCTCAACTATTTGAACAATTATGCCTTAGACAAAATTTTTACATTTAGTCAGTATTCAAAGCTGCGATAACAAATAAAAACAAATGGACCACCTAGCGATCAAATTCTGAACCACAATATTAGCCATAGGTTTTGTCTGTCACAAGACCATGTTTACTGCAAAGCTTGTCTTTCTGTCCAAATTTTTCGCGAGCAAGAACGATTTACACGTGTATAATTCATAAATTTATGACAAAAAAGTTGATTATTCTCACATGAACGCCACCTAGCGAGCAAATCCTGTAAAATGTCACATGTAGCTTTGAAGATCTCGTGTACGCGCATATTTTTGTAGAAGAACTGTCGCTCTAGGTCTTAAGGATTTCGTGATACAAACGTTCCAAATCTGAAAAAATCCGATTTTTCCGACTTTTCTTTACTAAAACTCCTCTTTGTAAAAGGTTCCCCACGCCAAGTCACCATTTTAAATTTTATCATTTAGTCCATTAAATTGCCTTTCTGAAACATCTAAAAATTCGGAAATCCGTCAAGTTTTCGCTGAGATATAGCAGTTTGAATTTTGGGGTCAAATTGACCCCAATGTACAGACAACGTAAGTTTTTCAATAAAATTGTCGCTAAACGTAAGTTTTCGAATTTTTTTGCTCTAATAAGTTCTATAATAAAGGATCTCCGGTAGACACACCTAGTCGCGAAAAAAGTAGATTAATTCATTGAAAAACAAAAAAGTTATAGCTTCTCAAAGTGCCCTGGGGTCAAATTGACCCCAGTGTACAGACAAAGGGTTAATCAGCTCCTGGCCGTAATTCTGCGCGGCTCCTAATTCTGCGCATTTTTCTTTATATAAGTATTTTTTAACATTGTGCATAACTATGATCATTGCGTTATTTTTTATAAATGTCTGTTGAATATTACGCCATTATTCACAAATGGGTCATAATATTTGAGAGCAAAATAATTTAACGTGAAACTGATAGTATTTTATATGGTAGAAAACATCGTCGTTAGCACCAGCGCTAAGATTGTCCTGCTAGAAAAATAACAAATTTATGATCGAAATTCTTTGCAATGATCAAATTACCCAGCATAATTAGAAAGAATAATTAGTTTCAGTCATGTTTTAGACAAAAAGAGTGATTGCATGCATTGCTTTCCTTAGAAAAATATGATGCAATAATGCGCAGATTTAGGCACAGATTTTTTATTCATGTTCCAAATTCTGCGCAGTAATATATCCTACGAAGAAAGCGCAAAAGAATACCCAATACCCAAATGGCTGAGGTATATCCAGCTTTTTACGAGCCATAATGGCGGACGGGTTCGTAATATTTGAACAGTATTTTTGTCATTTCCCTAGTACATCGCACGTTTTCTTTCCGTACATTCCTTTGGTTTTACCGTGAACGCGCGGAAAGAAAACGTGCGATGTATTACGGAAATGTCAAAACTGCCGTTCGAATATTACGAACCCGTCCGCCATTATGGCTCGTAAAAAGCTGGATAGGCATGAAAAGTAGAATCTTTAACTTGCATTGATTGGCATCCTGTGCTGTGTCTCGGGATCCGAACCTACGAGCGCCAATTCATGAAACCATGTCTTCTATTTTTTTAATGTCTAGCCTCATGGGGCTGTCAGAGAGTGGGGAAGTGGTTTCTATATGAAAACACAATTTTTAGTATCGATCTACAGTGTAATGTTCAGTATGCAGAAAACCCGAATCAAGTCGCCCTTCACGTTATCGAGAATAAAATATTTAAAATGAAGCAATCAAAATGATAACAATATTCCTTTGCCACCCGGACAGCACAAGAAGGCCGGATCATGGATTTAATTATGGTAATGGCTAATGCCGGATTTTTTGGTGTGCTTTCAGCGTATAAAGACATAAAAAGCATGGTAGCAGTATTTATTTTCACTTTTTGGGTGCGCAGAATTAGGAGCAAATATGCGCAGAATTAGGAACGTGGGTAAGAAAGTGCGCAGAATTAGGCACCGTGGATAAGTTTACAAAACGAAAAAATACTCAATTGTTGGTCGACTTATAATTCCCATATTTTTTACCAGATATTATAGACCGTAGCACTACACGTTGATGCTATCCACGTTGTTAATTTAAATCTAGAATACTTAGAATAGCGGAAGAATCATAAAAATGTCTTAACTGCGCAGAATATGGTACGTTCACGGTACTAATTAACAAATTAAAATGAACTACGATTACGTAAACGACACTTGAATGTTTCACTGATAATATTAAAATCAAACAAGTAGGACACAGAGTTAAAAACTGCACACATAGCGATAACAGGTTCATCTTGTCTATATAATGTTCGATGAAACGGAATTCTGAGGAAGTCAGTAGAACGAAGAACTCTCGAGGACGTGTTCATATTGACCCTTGTCGGAATCAAAGGGGCATCAATTCTTCCACATAAAATCTTTCCAACAAATACAGCACGCATATCATACCTTCTCTTTTCCAATGTGTCCATGTCCAGCAGCTTACACCTGTGTTAATATGGAGGAAGTTCGACTGGATCCGTCCAGGGCAGATCCCGAAGCGCGTATCTGATAAACCTTTTTTGTACAGATTCGATCCGTGCAGTCCAACGGCCGGTGTAAGGGCTCCAAACAACAGCTGCCGTCTCCAATGATGAGCGTACAAGTGCGTAATACTGGCTCTCAGGCAGTATGGATCTTTTGCAATTTTCATTATGAACCCCAGGTTCTTGTTTGCTTTGGAAATGATGCTATTGAAGTGGTCCTGAAATCTAAGCTCGCTATCCAACAGAATACCAAGATCCTTGACGACTGTTACGCGTTCAATATTCTGGCCGTTTATGGAATAACTGTATTGGATTGGAGCCTTCTTTCGGCTGTAGCTGATTACAGAGCATTTGGAGACACTGATACTGAGCCGGTTGCATACACTCCAACCATAAAACAAATCAATTAACTTCTGTAATTCGATGCAATCAGCGACTGAGCGAACTGCAAGGTAGATTTTGAGGTCATCAGCATACACGATTCTGCATCCTGGAGGGAGTATCTTGCAGACATCGTTGTAATACAGCGAAAATGCCAAGGGTCCGACGTTGCTGCCCTGAGGCACACCTGAGGTACTCCGGAAGCCGCAAGACTCAGTGCTTCCCAATTTCACAGAAAGACAGCGGATTTCAAGAAGAGATTTCAACCACCGGACAAAAGCAGCAGAGGCACCGAGATGCTTTATTTTAGCAAGCAGTATGGTGTGGTCAACTCGATCGAACGCAGCTTTGATGTCAGCATACACCGTGTCGACTTGTGCTCCATCTTCCATATGTTGTAGACAAAATGAGCTGAACTCCACCAGATTTGTGCTGATCGAGCGACCAGGAAAAAAGCCATGCTGATAAGTTGAGATGTATTGTGCAAAACTTCTGTGCAGCGAACCACCCATGAGGATCTCAAATAAGTTCGAGCCAGCGCAAAGCGACGTAACTCTGCGGTAATTGGCAATATCGTTTTTTCTTCCCTTTTCGAACACAGGAAATATATAGGATTTTCTCCAGCATACTGGAAATGATTCCTGGAGAAGCGATTGGTTAATAATAAACTGTAGAGTTTTCGAAAGAGTAGATACACAATTTTTCAGTATAATCGACGGTATTCCATCCGGCCCGGAAGACACCGATGATTTCAACTGCTTCAAGGCAGGTTCAACTTTATTTTGCGTAAAACTAGTTATGTTTATATCGCACACGTTTGCAGGAACGAACTTTAGAGCCTCCTGGACGTCAAGGGTTGAAGCACTGCTACTGGCGAATATACTAGAGAATTGCTGAGCAAAAAGATTACAGATGTCTTCAGTACTGCTGGCAGATAGATCACCTAGAGACATTTGGGCAGGAAGTCCAGTTTCTTTGCGCTTCTCGTTAACGAATGACCAAAAACGTTTGGGACTTAGTTTAAGATGTTGCTGCTTTTGCGAAACATAGCTCGAGTATAGATGGCGGTTATGGGTTCTGTATCGACGACTGCCTCTAACAAACTCTTGTTTGGTGATCACGTTCCGTAAACGGCAGTACTTCTTCAGCGCTGCAGATCTCTTACGTTTTAAACGATGAAGCCATGAATTTGACCAGGGTGGTTTCCGCTTAGGCCTGGGTCGAGGGACGAAGTCGCAAAAGAATGATAAGAGCAGTTGGTTAAAAAGGGATACAGCCATATTCACATCAACCCCATCCAGGAACGACTAATCCGTTGAATGCAAAGCTTCGTTCAGGCCAGAAAAATCGGTGCGATAGAAATCAAACTCTCGTTCGTCAAGTACCTCTTGACGTCTTACTTGACCTCAAGTAATTATTGGCGGATGTAACGGATCAACTTTGATAATGGCTTCAGGTGGTTGAATTACATCGCACTGATTGACTGCATTGACATTAGCAAACACCAAGTCCAGGGCCCGGTCACGGTTATTCGTGAATGGATTTATCTGCTGCATGTCGAGTAATGCCATACCATCCACGAGCGCACTGTTTGCAGCAGTGAATACTGAGTAAGTATGATCAATTCGAACTTTTCCAAAAGCTAGGCAATTCCAACGAAGGCCGGGTTGGTTGTAATCACCAAACAGTAGGTGAAAGTCTAATGGTCCTAGTTTCTCGGATAACGTGAATGCAGAATCTATATGTCGCTCGACGCACTTCGGCGAAGTAGAGAAAACGGGGGGAATATAAACAAAGCTGTTCAATCTCACGATCATCGCCAACTGCTGACTCAGAAGAACTGTATCGTTTTAAAACTGCTATAAGCACACCTCCACCTCTTAATTTGCCCGTGCCAAGGGGGTCCCGGTCATTGCGGTAAACATTATATTCCGTTCCAAACAACTGCGGTGAATGGAACCGGTCATTGAGCCAGGTCTCGGTGAGAATCACCACGTCAAATTCAGCATCGCTGACTGAGATGAAGAAGTCGTCGACTTTGGTGCTTTGGTGGAGTCCTCTAACATTTTGATAGTATAGGCGAATACAGTCAGATTTTGGAAGGGTGTCCACAGTAGCAGAAAGAGGGTAGCAGTATTCCTCCACCGCAACGTCAGCAACTGCCGATGGGGCCAACGTATCGCTACCGCCATTCAGACCATCCACAGCGCTAGAACCATGAGACAATTCAAAAGGAGAATGGCTCGAGACTTGATCGTACTTGCCTTGGGTAAAGCGACGGAAGACCCCTCCTCCACACCCACACACAGGGCCAGGACGACTGTTGAGCGAAGACGGGAAGAGCGCGAAATGTTCTATGTGTATGTTGAATTTATACACTTGAGTTTTAAGAAGTTAACCATCATTAGAACTGTGGAAGTTGGTTGATGAAGAATAAATAACTACTGCAGTGGAACAGATTTCCCCAACACAGACATCACAAAGGTCAAGATTGAATCGTATTAACCGTTATGTGTGCAACAGGGTACCCGGGTACCTTTTCAGTTTTAAAATAGTTATAACTCATTCAATTTATAACATACGTCATTGAAATTTTGCGACATTGTAAAACTCGTTGATCTTAAGTTATTGCGGTTTTTTGGTGCATATCCATAAAGGGGATTAGCAATGAGAGGCACTTGAATTTTTTTTATTACGTAGGAGGGCGACAAGGGTACCCGGGTACCCATGATTTGCTATGTTCATAACTTTGGCTATCTTGAACCGATTTGGATGAAACCAGTGGCATTTGATTCGTACATTTATCTAGTTTTGATTAGATAAAGCATTTGGCCATCAAATGATATGTAGTTCCCGGGAATCGATATTCCGGAGCAACGTCCGGTAAAACGTGGAAAGCCGCTTGTTTTGAAAGAATATCAGTTTTCAGCGAATCTATAAGCTTTGAACTTGACATTGTGGACCCTTTTTTCATCTTATTATATAAATTAGTGACTTTAGATCGCATTGGCCATTCCAGAATTGGGTCCCTGTAGGGTTATAGATGGCCAGTTGGGTACATAACCCAATACTAGAATTGGTTTAGCGGATCTCTTAGATGTTTTGAACTGATATGGCCAGTTTAGTACTTATTAATAATTTCGGAATTGATTCCAAATGTATAACGGATGGTTCTACGTTTTGAACTGATCTGATAATGCTAAGCATTATCTTGAATCCTGCGGTATCATCTGTGACCCCGTAGAAACCATTTTCGAAATAACCAATCAAAATACATCGAAATGTAAAAAATATCACCTACCGAACTAATTCCAAGAACTTTGATACCCATATTGCTAGGTTTTACTTCCAATCCTAGACTGGCCACCCATGACCCCACAGGAACCTACTCCGGAATGGCCAACCTGATTCATCTCATTACATGAAATAGTTCATTGTATGAATTTTTAAAGTTTTTAAATCCGAATGACTGATTTTCCTGCAATACAATCAGTTCTCTACCCCACAGCGGACACTCTGTCGGAATTCCGGATTTTCGGGCCCCGTATGTCTTTTAATGGCCAAACGGCCGAATGATTCAAAACTAGATAAATTAACGAATCAAATGACACCTATTTCATCAAAATCGGTTTAAAATTGTTGATGTTATAACAATATCAATTGTGGGTACCCGGGTACCCTTGTCGCCCTGCTAAAGGTGTTTTTTTTGTCGCACACATAACGGTTAAAGAATATTTAACCTGTTGGGACGAGATGAATCTGTCACTGTTTTCTGAAAGGCAAGTAATCGTAATCACAATATACAGAAGGTGTATTTAACTGTCGTCCGTGCCTGTGAAGCAAGCCGAATAGGAAGAAAATGTTTGAGGAAATTTGGCCCTAAAACTTGTCGTCAATTTTCACCATATAGCGATTTTAAAACAAACATAATAAAAACTACACAATTGCTATACATTTTAATTCGATCGGTATGCAAACCATCGAAATCCATTTAGTATTGGCAGAACTATGACTGTTCAATATCTTTCATATTTTCGTAATGACAACTAGAATTATGGAATGATACTCTAACGTAATCAAATAATCACAAAATATATTATTTCTACTTGATACAAAATTGAAAAAAAAGTCTAAATCGATCTGTGTTATCAGTTTTACTTTTTATGTTGAATAAAAAAAAATAATTACAGAAGACAGCCAACCAACTCAAATAAATTAAGCCTCGTTCTCAAATTTATGCCTGATTTTTTTTTTCATAATACCAACCTTCCCCATTCCCGGAATCTCAGATTACACTGGCTCTAAGCCTTGCTAGTATCAAAACCCAAAATTTCTGGAATTTACCTCAAGCTGCAGGATCAGACGGCGACGCCACCCATACTTTTATCGCTGTAGAAGGTGCAGAAAAGGTAAGATAATTAGCACAAGGTGTTTCGATAAGACTGCATACAACAAACATCGCCTGTCTGGCTCGCCTGTGAGCTACACACGTCGCAGTCGCAGTCCCAGACAAGGTGTCAATCCTCCGGATCTTCTGCTGCAGAAGGACATAATCGCATTTACTAGGAATGGAAAAAGGTGATGGTTTGTTTCTCTGTCATTCCCTTCGACGAGATCTCGGGTGGCCCGACTGGATGGATGGCTGGCTGGCTTGTTAAGGGATTAAGTGGTTACTGGCCAACCGCACCAGCAAGGCCCGAGCTGAGGGAATGGATACAGCCATCAAAGATCAGACAGATCTTATTTCCCATTGGTGAGTGTTTTGGTGTTTTTCCCACTTTGTTTGTTGGAATATAATCCCCTTTTTGGGCGCGAAATAACTGAATCTCAGTGTCTTGCAAAGAAAGGGAATTAGTCGTCAAAAAACCTTTTCAATTAGCTTGCAGCTTACGTTGAGAAAGATCTAATGTGTTAAGCTAAAACTAATGGCAGAGGAAATTTTGGTTTGGCACGGTTGTAAGGATGTCGATGTTTGAGGTGGATTTTGATTCTCAAGTTGAATGACTGAATAAAGTCGTCATGTTACAACCCGGAAGTGCGTTGTCTATCGCACTGACCCTTCGTCTTTCGACTAATGGAAGACGATAAGTAGAGTCAAAATTCAATAATGTACGTTCTTGTCTTTGTTCGGCAAAAGTTCTCTGCTGATATATTGTCATTCAAACGGAATGCGAACGGGATACGGACAGATGGTGATTGATAGAAATCAAGTTAATCGGAACTCTGGCCATCAGGCCGAATACGAACCCTTGTGGTGCTTGTTCTTCGAAATAGATGCTCGCCATCAAGAAGTGGAAAATCGCCAAATTGAATTGAGATCTCACTTCTGTGCACACCGGACAGCAGCACCGAGAATTCCGTGCTCGAGTCCTGGATAGCAGAGCGTGCTGATGAGGATAATGGGAAAAATAAGTTGTATATCGGTTTGCCTTATCTTGAACAGACGGTTTTTTGCGCAAATGGACAAAGATTGAAATGTGTAAATCAATATCATTACTTTGGCTAATAATATTGGAATGTTTTTTTTTCTCTCTTTTAAACAAGAAAAAACAACGCTTCCTTATCACGATAATTTGCCAATTTAAATGTTCAAACCCAGCTTTGCTTCGCGTGGAACTTCCCGTTAAAAGCGAAAAGCATTTAACAAAATATTACTTTACTTTTGCGATTAGCGAGATGACCGTTATTAAAAACTTATCCGTTCTGCGCTGCCAATCGGGGCAACTTTTTCCGGGGGAGGCACAGTTTGGATCGAATTTCAAAATCGCCTTGATTGGGATACTTTCAAACTTTTCCGATGGCTTTACGTGAGAATGCTTAAAAATGCCAAAAGCCTCACCGTGCTCTGGGGAATGGAATTGATAAAAAATGTAAACTGTGTCGGGGAAATCCCACCCGAAATTGATAATACCTACGGTTACGGTCTACCAAGGTGCTTTCGCATTGGGAGGATAGCGATTTCCCCAACGGACACCGGGCACTGGGGAAACTTATTTTACGGGGGGTGAAAAATGAGTCTTTACCGAAAGTTGAATGTGAAAATAGAACCTTCTTCATGGAAAACTTTGACATCAGGCACTGTTTTGTCATTCTAAGCTCGAGAGTGAATTTAATAAATATGCAGGATTTAGCAATATTTTGCTTATTTCGCGTATTTTCTAATTCAGTTGTACAATTTACGACTGAAAACATTCTCTCTCTTTCAGTTAAAATAATTTCTATAATAAAGTCAAATCAATAAAGCCGTTGGAAAGGCGAAAATCCGTGTGTTCTTCAATAATTTCTTTATTACATCCCACACGTGTCGACAATCTTCCCCGATATGGCACTTGCGCTCAATTGCGTCCACAAATTGCGTCATGAAGTCAGCCGCAAACCTTTACGATATATTTCTTAATTGTTTAATAAATTTATTTCGCTGCCAGACAGGAACTTACTCGAAGAAGACAACTGTAAATTGCGGATGACACGTGTATCAACACGAGATATCATCAACTTGCGCTTCAGATAAGCCACTGCTGCCCCGGCACCCTACGACAGAGCGCCACGTGTCAGCTTAAGAGGGTCGAAGACGTCCAAAAATCCTTACCAATCCACCACACAGCGCACCATATAGACACAGAAGTGGTCTCTCCGGTGCCCATATTGAAGCTATCGGGATGGAATCTACTCTTTTCTAAAGATGGTCATTATCTCGGACTAAAACGAAATATCCACGCAGCTATCGCCCCCATCATCAGTGGAAAAGTCATCTGTCGCCATCGTCTTCGCCTTTCAGCCACTACTTTTCTTCTACATGCCACATTTAGGAAGCCTTTTAGACCACGTGCCATTGTGTTTCTTTCTCGTCCTTCCGTCCGAGGCAAAATTCTGCAACCGCATGAACAGTGGCAGGAGCCGGGATCAAACGGTACCGGGCGCGCAGCAAAAGCGTCTTTATTTGCGTGTATTTATGAATTATTAAATTTGATTTCTTTCCCCTTGGATGGAGAAGTGACATAATCACCATTTCTAGGACCGGAGATTTACGCTGGCAAGTCAAACTCCCGCACGAAGCGGTGCGGCGCAGGGTGACTCGGAAAGTTACTCCCGACAAGAATGGAATGAAATTTCGATCGTCTTGTTCTGATAATCCCCGGAGACTTAGGAGCTGCTGCTGGGCGTCCTCGTATATGTTCCAGTGCGCCCACTCCTGAAAAGCGGCTTGAATGAAAGGCCAGGGAGCTCTCTTTTGTTAACGTTTGCTCGTAGCTTTTGCGTTCTTATGCCTAAGCATTGAGCGGTTGAATGGAGATGTTTGCCGTTGCTTAAAATGGTAATGTTTTAAAAATTTATGGCATGCTCTTGCTCACAATGCCTCCTAGACAGTTTTTACGTAGAACATGATGAATACCGAATCATGTGTCGGCTTTCTCATAATAAAATATTTTCCGAGCGTGCAGAAAAAAAACAACTTGTCGTCGGTAAAATTTATATATGAGCGACATATTGTTTGCCGGTTGTAAAAAGTAACTCGAGTGCGGAGAATCACTTCATTATACTCTATTAGGTAAGCAAAATTTGTAAACAAATTCAGCCGAGTTTAAACAAGTTTCAAACGACTGCAGGCAAAATTTAAAACCAATATTAGGGTATGTTGCTGTTTCGTCGTAATTGCCTATTCCCGTTCTATCCAACACAAATTATTAAAGATATCAACGAGTTTTATGACACAATGCAAAATTAGTTATTCCCTAATATTTTAGTTTGTTACCTCTCATACGCGATCAATCAAAGTCAGCTGAGATCTATTTAAATGCTTTTTTTCATTGAAGAATTCCTAGCAGCCAAATTTCCAACGTTTTTTCGTGCGATGAAGAAGAAAATATCGACTAATCGTTTTAATTTCCGTCATTCATAAATGAAAATAAGTCATGCAAGGCATTGTCGTTATTCTACAGCCAGGCAAACTTGCCTGACCGGCAGACATTTTACAGAATAACATTTGTCATGCCGTGCTACACAAATACATGCGCGTTAGCTTCGTAAACATTGTTGTGATTTTTAGTTCGGACGATGAAAAATTTTGATGGACGGATTTTAAAACGGTACGACGAATTTAAGATATAAAGTCAGTTGCGTAATTTCAATCAAATGCTTTATTAATCGCTTTTTAGTGAATTCAAAGGGCACGGATCGGAAGGTAAGTGTGTTTGAGTCAAATCAGCAGCAGAGCTTTTGGAGTATTCATCAAATCCACCTAAGAAATGATGAAAATTACTACGACGGGAATTCGAAATAAACCCTAGTTGAAGGATATTATGTCAGAACAGCTAATATTGGCAACTCTGCTTGTGTGGAGCGCTTGTGTTATTGTTTTTTTCCATTTTAATTCTGTGCTTCGATGCTACATAAATTCGGATTGTGAATCAAGTTTCTTGATTAATGTTTCCTATCATACAGAACATGAAACGTAAAGATATAGCGAACAGGAGGGTATTTTCGGCCCACTAAGCGATGACATCTATTGGCCTATGGCCTAGTTCTAGTGGAAGAACAGGTGGTTTTGACGTTCTTAGAATAGAAAATAGTAGGTTACTTGCAGTCTTGAGAAAATAGTTATATCATATTAAAGTTGTATGTCGGTATAGTACTTTTATTGGCGAAAGAAAAGGCAAATAGGCTGAAATTAGAAACCTGCTGGAAATACCCTCTCTTACCTTAGAATCGAAAGAGATATCGAATTTAACAAAACTCTGGTGAAAGTATTTTCTTGCCACTGTTTTCTTTACCACTGTTTTGTGCGTGTGAAGCGGAAAGCTAATTCAGATTAACCGTCACCGGAACACCAACGGGAAAAGTCGATCTAGATTAGCCGTCACCGGAACGCCGACGGAAAAGTATCTCGTTCACTATCCTCAGCAATAGGAAAAAATGGCGGAAAATGCTGTCAAGCTACAACGCTGACAACGCGCTTGTTGTTTACCGTGGATATTGCGGCAGCTTGTTCCATATGACTTGTTCTGGTGTGTCACGGATGCAATTAATAGCCTGAGAATTTTGGCTTCAAGACTCAATAGATGACTGATGGTTGTGGAATCGTTAGGTACAAGCCTTGGTGAACTCTCCAGCTTCATAATTTACACAACAAGGTCCGAGAAGCCTGCAACCGTTTCTTTAGCGCCAGATCTGAAGAATACAGTAATCGTCTACTGTTGACCTATAGTGATATCGCCCGGATGTTTGCTGCATAACCTGCACTGCATTCCCCTGTATAATCGCTGTTTAGTGAGCGATATCAAAGCGAATCGATGACTTAGGAATCAACCTGAGTCGTTAAACGACCTCGTGGATTTGATAATGCAGAACAAAAATCATTTGAATGTCAGTCCGGGTCATAGCAGCTTAGTAAGAACGTGATATCTATGCCCAATCAAAAAGTTCTGGCTTTATCGGGTTCGCTTTAGACCAGACGTAATCAACGTGCGATGCGATATCCTTAAAGTTCACGATAAATTTGGAACTGCCAAACGTCCCAAATGTGGTCAAGTTAGTGTGGTCAAGGGACTGACATCAGTAATATATCGTTTATTTATGTGCGTTCAAAGTGGGCCTCGATTCAGTTTTGAAGAACATAGCGTTTAAATTTTCGATATGGCCAGAAGGAATAACGTTTCGATAGTCGGTGGACTATAGCGTTCCAGAAACTCGGAGAGTCTCTGCTGTGAATTTTGTTCGCCACCAGTAACACCGAACCTAGCAACAAACTAACCGTGAATGTACCTTCCTGGGGATGCACCTGCGAAAGCCGTTAGGAAACTCCCTAGCTACCCGAAACAGTCATGTCATTCTTCGAATGCAGAGCTTCTTTTTATCATTTGCTGGAATCATGCCAATAATGCCGTTCCGGCCTTGTTTTCGAAAAAAAAGATGGGGTTCTCCGAATTTCATCTGCAGGTAAAATTGTTTGTTCCTTCTGCCACCTGAGGTTACTTTGGTTTCCAGCGGTAGGCACTCCGAGATTGCTACCGCGGACAATCTTGCCAACTCAACTAACACGAGAACTGCATTCCATCTGGTCACCTCTACGCACGCAACATGTGTAAACTATCAGCTCCGCTGAAAGCAAAACAAAACCTTGGGCTTAACCAACGTTTTCCTAAGACTTCACCCTTCTTTATCGACAGACTTCGCGGCCGGCTGTTAGAGTGCAGGTCGGTTACGGGGCTAGTGCAAAAATCCTATTGACTCTATCTAGCAGCACCGGCTAGCCGAGATTCGAACATACGACGACTAACTGGGCTCCGCTGCAATAGTCAACAAAAATGCTATTGCTCGTACCTCCAATGTGACTTCTACAACAACCGACCGTTTATTGACGACCTGTTATCAAAATTATTATCAAAATGTCAGAGGACTGCGAACTCCAACAAACGAGCTTCAGTTGATGCTTTTCAACTGCGACTACGACGATCCGGTATTGACGGAAACATGCTTTCGTCCGGAGATTACAAATAGCGAAATATTATCAGATTACTGTTACTGATCTTCAGGCGCAATTGAAGCGACTCTACAAGGAACCCAACAAACATAGTCGTTTTTAGAGTTGCTGTGGTAACTGATTATATGACTACTTTCAGTTATCAATAAGTTGTTGCAACTAGAAGTTACAGAATTGTGTTGCTTGGTATGCTATCGGGCGGTGCCGGTGACGGCAGTTCTTCCGAAGAAGTGGACAGCAGTTCTTCCGTCAAAGCAGTTCTTCCGAAGAAGTGGACAGTTGCGAACAACTAGAACAAGTTATCCTTTGTATTGAAATAGCCCATTATCTAGTCCTTTAATTTCGTTATGCTCATGGCAGAGCCATTTAAGGCGTATGTGACAATTGTCGATCTGCAGCATTCTTCTAACATTACGCAACTACAACTTCTCTTCGCTGGCACTTTGACTATGATTTCCAAATTAAGCGCCAGGATGGCGGGTGAGACATCGGACTCGTTTCTGACGTTGGATGGTTTAAAGTGAGGTGGCGGACTATCGAATGTGCTGTTCAACATTGCTTTGGAAGGTGCTATTCGAAAGGCAGTTGTGCAGCGAAGTGGTACCATCGCACAGTGGGACGGCTTCAAAAATAGGCGGACATCAGCTTTTGCGGAGAAACTATTAAGTTTTTCGCATTAGTGTCTTCGCAAAAGTTTCTTGGTTTTTAATTTATTTTTTTGTTAGATAAAAAAAATTTACATTAAGGGGGTGAATCAATAAATAGAAAAATTAACTTTTTTATTTTAGGTCCAAAATAAACAGTGCCTAAGGAAAAGTAGTAGAGAACATTATTTCAAGAGTATTTGGTGAAGGAAGGAAGTTTCTATCCCTTAAGGGAAAAAAGATATTGAGCTACACAATAACAAACCCCCTTATATCAGTTTTCCTAATTTTACTTGCTTATTTCCGTTTCTACATCGTTTTGATGTTCAGTAAAATTTAAGATATAGTAAAAATACATCTTTTTGCTGAAGAGAGCGAGGCTCTAACCTTATGGGATTTTAAGCTGTTACAGTTTTTAGACAATTTTCTAGTCAATTTTAAGGTGATTTATTTCAAAAAGGCGCAAGTATGCGCAGCCAATCTCAGCGACTTTATGTGTTGCAATGTAGTGGCTTTCATTTTATTTATATGTCACGGTGGATCACGGTGGAACATTCGAGCAAACTGCGACTAAAAATATCACGTTTAACGCCTGAAAAATTACATAAAATAACATAATCGATCAATACAAATGGTATAAACCCATTTAAAATAAAAATAAATTTAATAATAAATGATTTAAAAATTCAATGATGTTATATTTCTAAATAACTGTTCAATTCTTCATCGTTAGCTTCGGAGGAGTCAAGAGTACCGTTTCCCGCAAAATCTGGTTCATTATACGGATGGTACAAAATGCCAGCTAGTATGCACCGAATTCTTATCCATGGTGCAGATATTATCCAAGCATCAGTGCTCCCTATCGGTGCCTTGTCAGAAGAACCGCAAGAATGCCGGAATATGGACGTCAAAATGTTCCGGGAATATCGAGCGCGAAAATGTTCAAGGTGCATATTAGTCATCATATATGTTGTGTTTTGTTCCTAATTGCATACGCTTATGTTCACAGAATATCTACAAATCAAGATATATTTAACCGTTTAATGCTATCATCTGATCCGCTAATTTCATCAGTGGGTAAGAACACAAAACGGAAAAAAATGCCATTCCGTGAAGCAGCACTGAAGTTATTGCGTGAACCAGATTTTGCGGGAAACTCTTGACTCCTCCGAAGCTAACGATGAAGAAATGAACAGTTATTTAGAAATATAACATCATTGAATTTTTAAATCATTTATTATTAAATTTATTTTTATTTTAAATGGGTTTATACCATTTGTATTGATCGATTATGTTATTTTATGTAATTTTTCAGGCGTTAAACGTGATATTTTTAGTCGCAGTTTGCTCGAATGTTCCACCGTGATCCACCGTGACATATAAATAAAATGAAAGCCACTACATTGCAACACATAAAGTCGCTGAGATTGACTGCGCATACTTGCGCCTTTTTGAAATAAATCACCTTAAAATTGACTAGAAAATTGTCTAAAAACTGTAACAGCTTAAAATCCCATAAGGTTAGAGCCTCGCTCTCTTCAGCAAAAAGATGTATTTTTACTATATCTTAAATTTTACTGAACATCAAAACGATGTAGAAACGGAAATAAGCAAGTAAAATTAGGAAAACTGATATAAGGGGGTTGTTATTGTGTAGCTCAATATCTTTTTTCCCTTAAGGGATAGAAACTTCCTTCCTTCACCAAATACTCTTGAAATAATGTCCTCTACTACTTTTCCTTAGGCACTGTTTATTTTGGACCTAAAATAAAAAAGTTAATTTTTCTATTTATTGATTCACCCCCTTAATGTAAATTTTTTTTATCTAACAAAAAAATAAATTAAAAACCAAGAAACTTTTGCGAAGACACTAATGCGAAAAACTTAATAGTTTCTCCGCAAAAGCTGATGTCCGCCTATTTTAGACGCCGTCCCACTGTGCATCGTTACGTAATCTCATATGCTCCTAGGGTTTGCGGACGACATCGAAATCGTTGGTCTTAACCGCAGAGCTGTGCATACGTGAGGCATACGTTTCTTAAGAAGACAACTGCGAGGATATGGTGGCTGATAGAGAGCGTGGTACCCTTCGGGTACGTTAGTGACATGTGACAACGATGTGAACCGGGAAGTAAAAAGGTGGGTAGCGGCTGCCAACAGGGCCTTCAACGGATTACGTAGCCAGCAACTCCGTACAACACTCGCGCTCTATAAGACGTTAATTCTCCCGGTGGTACTCTATTGCCACGAAGCGTGGAGGTTGAAAGAGAACGACTGACAAGCTCTTAGCGTTTTTGAGCGTAAGATCCTGCAATCAATTTTTGGCGGCATATTAGACGAAGAAGTGTGGCGCAGGCGTATAAATCATGAAATACTCCAAGTATACACAGATGCGGACATTGTGAAGCGACTCAAACACGGCAGGTTACAATGGGCTGGCCACGTAGCAATGATGCCGGATGAAAGACCAGCGAAAACAATATTTAGCCCGGCAGAGGCCGGCGACTTCGAGAGAGACACCGTATCTGTTGGATGCGCACTGTTGACGTGGTTGTTAGAGCAGCGGATGTTAGGGGCGACTGGAGAGCGGCAACCCAAGACCGAGAAACGTCAACGTGTAGATATCTCCTGAATTTGGCATGGATTCGATGAGCGGATTGTCGCCGAAAAAGTAAGTAAGTATTCCTTGCAGTTTAATCCCGTTGTCAGGTAAATTTAATTTACATAGACTTTTCGAAGGCTTTCGACCTTGTCCCGCATATGCTTGTAATTGACAAAGTGTCTCATCTTGGTTTCCCGAGTTAAATAGTTGAGTGGCTTGGGTCATACGCATACCTCACTGGGCGAAAAACTTTTGTACAGGTTGACTCTAAAACTTAAATAGTATTCGATTCACTCTGCATGTTTGCATTATGCGCGGATCGCACTTCGGCTGTCATCTGGAGAAATATTTTTCGCTGATCACATCAAAATCTCTTGAATATATTATTCATTATTCTTTATTATCCACCCTAGATTGCGCCGCCTTGCAAAGCGACATTGAACAATACTTGATGTGTGAAGGATAAGTAGCGATTCAACATGGCATAACGCCATTTGACATAATCCATTTGGCAAAATTATAAAGAGCCATTTTACATAAATGCCATTTGGCATAATTCTTTAAACATCATTTTATGATCATATGGTTGCTTCACTAGATGAATTAAAAACGAATCTTTTCGAAGATGAACAATAAAGAATATTTTTGTTGCAAATAAAAAAGAGATTTAATAAAGAACTGCCATTTGTTGAATTTTATAGGATGACAAAATATAAGTTTGTACAGATTTTTACAGTGATTACATTTTAGAACTAATTCACTGATCGAATTTCTATTATTTTGAGTCTCGGTTCCCATAAAAACGATAGTAATAATTTTTATAGGGTTTGATTAAGTTATTCTTCTTACAGTCAATACATTCTCAATTTTCAAGAGCTTAGCTGAATGCTTCCAACCATGAAATTTTGGATTAAATTTTGCAATTTTAGACAGAAAAGAGCGAAAAGGTTGGCCATTGATCGGCCGAAATACGAATCACATCTTATTCGACCAAACTGCCGGTTCATCAATAATAATCATTTCCACCGAAGCCAACCGATCATGGTGGGTCGGCATCGAGTGGAATGCGTGAAAAAGATCGATGAATGCTCTAATTCGGCACCTGGCAATCAGTTCCTCGTAAAATTTTCATACACATTTCTTGTTCCTTTTCTTCTTCCCAATTGGCTCCGAAAATGCTTCGGCTCAAATGCTCCAAACTTGCTAAACTAAACCATGGTCCATCGTATTGGATTGGTTTCTCGCAGTGAATAGATAACTAAGGTGAGAGCGCAACGAATTTAAAATATGTTCACATGTGCGTGCATGCAGTCAAAACATCGGAGCATAGATTTCGGCCCGCCCGAAACGATCTACCATAAGTGGATTACCCTGGGAGAGAAAAATAGCTGCGATACTGCCGTTGGGGTCGACACGTGAGCAGCTGCCCTAGCGGCTATAATTCAGATGTAATTATTTTATTATTAGAAGCTTGTTCATCTGCCTCCAAGCTACAAGAATAGAAACATGCACGATGTGCAAAGGAGGAATGAGGAACCATTTACCTAAACTGTATCACTTTTCAGTTCCTCGGCGTTTTGATGGGGAAATGTATTCAGAGCGGACACTATTATATTTACAATGCCGAACCGAGGGGCCATGATGGTTTCAAAAGCGATCGTAAATTTTTCGTTCGGTTGTTTGGAAGCCGTAAAAGACTAAACGATGTCTATTGAAGAGCTCTGGTACCGTTCGGGCTTATAAGATCCTGCTGATTTTGCTCTGTTTGCCAGCCAGACTGATGTAAAACTATCTAGAAGCTATTCATCTTGGAAACTGAATATAACGACAGTAGCGCGCATTAGACCATTTGTCTCGTGCTTTGGCGTGGCCGTTGCCGTTGCCGTCGGGGACTCCTGCCAGCAGTATTCGGTGCTGGCTGCTTCTAATAATGGTTGTACTATTCCGTTTAAAACAAGAGACGAGAATTCGGAAAAGAATTCTGCTGAGATGTATTGTATTGAAATTCCGCCCGTGATTTTCTATGGAAGAAATACGGCCAACAATTTCACTCAACTTGCAAGTTATGGAACG
Source organism: Sabethes cyaneus (assembly GCF_943734655.1). Lineage (NCBI taxonomy): Eukaryota > Metazoa > Arthropoda > Insecta > Diptera > Culicidae > Sabethes > Sabethes cyaneus. The sequence goes on along the minus strand of NC_071354.1, from coordinate 69,657,379 downwards.
GTGGTGGTGGTGGTGCTTCAAAGGAGTTGCAGCAATTGGCGCAATGCACGAACAACATCGTAAGACGTACGTGGTAAACCGCCCGATGGTCGGAGAATCCCTGGCGAGCAGCTACGGTGTTTTGAACCGCCGCGCCGTGCCGTCGGCCGCCGTCGGGATGAAAGCATCTCGCCGTAGGGAACCTCAACTGGAGATTTCTTTTTTTCTGAAAGTTTCAGGTCGATTGTGTACTGAAGTGATAGATGCAGTGCAATTGTTATCCCAACAAGTTGATGTGTAATATGAATTTCTTTTCTAATAAGATCAGACGTCATCAGTAGCTACTCAGAATTCAACATACTTAGGCCATTGCAAATCATTTTCAAAGTTTTTGTCATCCCCCCTTGGAAGTTGGCTTGAAAAACCGGGGGGCAAAAAAATAATTTGGAGGATGTGGGTTACACTTTTTTTTATAAAATCAATTGTCTGTGGGCTCTACAGCTTGAAAAACTCCAAAAATGAGTGTACGAGTTCAGTTAACGCTTCTACCACGAAATAGAAATGGAAGTTCAAACAGTCCAATTTCCGATACCCGGCCAAAAAAATTTTCTTTCGTTTTTGTCGTTTTGTTCGTAGATTTTTGCATGAAAAATAACAAAGTATTTATAAAAGCAAGAATAGATATGGTTTTCACGTTTAAACTTTAAATAAAAATGCCTAAAATCCATATATTTTTGCTCGATTAAAAATTCTCTTTGTTTTTTTTCGCCCCCCCCCCCCCTCAGTGGCCCAACACCGGAGGGACAAAAACTTTTTTAAATATTTATAATGACCTTATTTAAAAAAAATATTTTTATTGTTTTATTTTACAGTTTTTATTTAGCATTTTTGTATTTTTGTATTATTAAACTTTTGTTGTTTTGTACATTTGCACTTTCGTATTTTTGTACTTTTGAAATTTTTGTACTTTTGTACTTTTGAAATTTTTGTACTTTTGTACTTTTGTATTTTTGTACTTTTGTACTTTTGTACTTTTGTACTTTTGTACTTTTGTACTTTTGTACTTTTGTACTTTTGTACTTTTGTACTTTTGTACTTTTGTACTTTTGTACTTTTGTACTTTTGTACTTTTGTACTTTTGTACTTTTGTACTTTTGTACTTTTGTACTTTTGTACTTTTGTACTTTTGTACTTTTGTACTTTTGTACTTTCGTACTTTTGTACTTTTGTACTTTCGTACTTTTGTACTTTCGTACTTTCGTACTTTCGTGCTTTCGTACTTTCGTACTTTCGTACTTTCGTACTTTCGTACTTTCGTACTTTTGTACTTTCGTACTTTCGTACTTTCGTACTTTCGTACTTTCGTACTTTCGTAATTTCGTACTCTCGTACTTTCGTACTCTCGTACTTTCGTACTTTCGTAGTCTCGTACTTTCGTACTCTCATAATTTCGTACTCTCGTACTTTCGTACTTTCGTACTCTCGTACTTTTGTACTTTCGTACTTTCGTACTCTCGTACTTTCGTACTCTCGTACTTTCGTAGTCTCGTACTTTCGTACTCTCATACTTTCGTACTCTCGTACTTTCGTGCTCTCGTACTTTTGTACTTTTGTACTTTTGTACTTTTGTACTTTGGTACTTTGGTACTTTGGTACTTTGGTACTTTGGTACTTTGGTACTTTGGTACTTTGGTACTTTGGTACTTTGGTACCCCATAGTGGTCGTTAGCCTCTTATCCAGCAACTCCGATCCCGACCTCCTCGTGGTACCAGGCAACCTTAGCAGAGATCGGGTAACCAACCTCGGTGGAAAATAAAGTCGTATACTAACCGGGAAGCAGGTATAGTGAGTCTCGGTACTATAAGATGGCAGCCCCATCGCGAGACTCGGTAGTGTTGCCCCAGTACGGCTACACACCTAAATTAAATCACACTTACAAAATTCAAGCAAATTCGGAGCGGAATATTCGGCATCGACCCAGGCGACGGAACATGGACGATGAATGGAGACAGGGTACTTGAACAGCTTGAACCCCGCAAACTCGGCATCGTAGCTCTGCAGGAAATCTGTCGCAAAGGAGAGAAGGTATGGAAGATCCATGGCGGAAAGGCCCAGTTTTACCGGAGCGGTGGCACTACCAACGAACCGGGAACGGGTTTTGTAGTGTTGGGCGGAATGAAGGATCGCGTGATAGATTGGAAGGCGATCAACGAGAGAATGTGTGTATTGAGGATAAAGGGCCGTTTCTTCAATTATAGAATCATTAACGTGCACTGCCCGTAGGAAAGTGGACCCAACGATGAGAAAAACCCGAATTAATCCACCTAGCGGCGTGACCTAGCCTTTCTACTGTCACAATAATCATCATTTAATTTCTCAGGAACATCTATGTATAATTAACTTGACTATATTTTTAAATATCCGTTCCGTATTCCTCAAAATTCTTATTTGCCAGTAAAATTCACAACGTATTGCGTAGAATAATTAAATTTTCTTTCCTTGTGTGCGTAGATACTTGTAACACCTTATTTAGTTTTATAATCGGTCGGCCTAAACTTTCGGGCTTCAGAGCCACATAGGAAACTTGTTTTGAATTGACAATATGAAATATGTGTTCAGAACAGATTTGTTGCTAATTAATTAATACCATGTGTTCAAAAGTTAGCATCTTTGAAAAACAAGAGTTCAGAAAAATTATTATTATACTTCGCCTTTGAAGACAAAGAATATCGACAACAAAATGATTAATCTCAAAATTTTACTATTAGTTTGCTTGGCTTCAATTTTGCAATATATCTGAATTAGAAAAAATAACTGAATAGAGCATTAGATATGAAAAAGAGAAATTGAACTTTTTCTTAGCTGGCGCTCCTTCAGATAATTATTTTTGCATGAAAATCAAAACTTATGCTTTTTTTGAATGTACTTTCATGAAAAGATAGTCATTAGCTTGATCGCATCGTTTTTACAATGTAGGAGGTTAGGAAAACAAGAGGGTTGCAAAAGCTGCGCCTTAAACATGCTTGAGAATGGGAAATATGATCGATATGATTTTCAGTGTTTGTCATTTTTGATTTATTTGTTGAAACATGATACATGACATAAGACATCTGTCCTTTAAAATGTCATTAACGAAAACAAATCTTACAAAATTACTACCGTGCAACGTTTACTTCCTATTTTTCATATAACATTTCTAAGCTCTATCTATTGATTGAAAAGAGCATCTATTGATGCGCAAAATTTGTTTGAAATTTGTATAAATTTATTTGGAAACATCAACTCATTTTTAATCCTATACACCACTATACCTTCATGCTTAAATTAACTGCTTTTCTTCGCTGTTTGCTTTTCATGTACAATTGTGAGTAACAGCAAGTGAACAAAATGACAATTGAAATCTGAAATCAAAGAAAAGAAAAAGCTTTTCGATTGAATCCCATTATTTAATATTTATTTGCAACAGATACGTAGTTCGCCTACGACGTGCAGGCTTCAACAGCGTCTTATTTCAAAGCGTATACGTATCTGTTGCGAATAAATATTAAATAGTGGGATTTAGTCGGTAAAAGTTTTTTCTTTTCTTTAATTTCAAATTTCGTATTCCACTAAGAGGCTTCAAAAATTTCAGACAATTGATTCAGAAAAGTCAGAAACATATTTTCTTGAATTTCAATGCAAATTTAAAAATTGTAAATTGTCATCCCAAGTAACAATTTGAGTTTTATTACACTCTTATGATGACATTCAAGACCAAAATTGGTCATGAAAACCACCAGAAGAGTACAATCAAACTCACATTGTTGCTTGGGATCACATACACACACATACATACATACATACATACATACATACATACATACATACATACATATATACATACATACATACATACATACAAGCATATATACATACATACATACATACATACATACATACATACATACATACATACATACATACATACATACATACATACATACATACATACATACATACATACATACATACATACATACATACATACATACATACATACATACATACATACATACATACACACATACATCACACACATTGAATACAATCAACATTTGTTTTGAATTCACACGTTTTAACGGTTTAATATACGGTGCTTAAGTGTTAAAGTTTAAATAACTTTTGAATGAACTGTCCGATTTTAAATAACTCGGTTTCGTTTGATAGATCTCAGTAGTAATTTTCAAATAATAATAAAATGTGTGATGTTTTTCATTGAATTAATGCCTATATGTTACAAAAATATGTTTTAAATACTATTTTTTCACATTTCTTTATGTAACTTTCAAACTACAAGCCCAATCGTCATGAAATTTGGAAGTTAAGGGTTTGCAAGGCTCCTCTTTCATATGCAATCAATTTTGTTCAAATCGGTTAAGGGACCTATGAGATAATGAAGTCCCGTATTTTTCATATTTTTATACATAACTTTTGAACTAAAAGTCCGATCAGTATGAAATTCAATAGCGACCAATGGGACACCTAGACCTTTCATTTAACACTAAGAACATTAAAATCGGTCCAGCCATCTCCGAGAAAAGTGAGTGAGATTAAAAGCGTCACATACACACACACACACACACATACACACACACACACACACACACACACACACATACATACACACACACAGAAAATGCTCAGTTTTCGAAACTGAGTCGAATGGTATATGACATTCGGCCCGCAGGACCTTCTTTCCATTTCCGGTTTTCCAAGTGATTTCTATACCTTTATACTATATATTTATATAGTAGAAAGGCAAAAAGCGTTCTAGGCGAGGCTGGAGGCAACGTACGACAGCTGCTCGTCACGGGACATCAGGATCGTCATCGGGGATATGAACGCCCAGGTCGGTAGGGTAGAAATGTATAGACCATTGGTTGAACCCCATAGCCTGGACACCGACACGAACGATAACGGCCGACGATGTATAAACTTCGCAGCTTCCCGAGGCCTGGTGATCCGCGAAGCACCTTTTTCTCGTGCAAGGATACCCACAAAGCCACCCGGAGATCACCTGACCAACGTACAATGAGCCAAATTGACTACGTTATCATGGAGGGCCGGTTTTTCTCTAACATCACGAACATACGCTCCCGACGTGGTGCGGATATTGATTCTCCCAGATCCTGTTAGGCCGGTTGTCACCGATAGCACAAGCTTTCGTAGGGAATTATCAGGCGGGTCTCATGGGGGCTCGCGCAACTACGGACCAAATTTTTACTATCCGAGAGATCTTGCAGAAATGTTGGGAGCACAACGTGTTCACGCATCACATCTTTATTGATTTCAAAGCAGCATACGATACAGTCGATCGAGACAAGCTATGGCAGATAACCCAAGCAACAATGTAAGTTTTATTGTACTCTTATGGTGGTCTACAAGACCAATTTGGGTCTTAAATGCTATCATAAGAGTATAATAAAACCCAAATTGTTACTCGGGAATGCACGAACACGGTTTTCCGGACAAACTGACGCGACTGACCAGAGTTACATTGGATCGAGTGTGTGTTTCGTACGCATCTCTGGAAGACTCTCGAGTCCCTTCGAGACGCGACGAGGGTTGAGACAAGGTGACGGTCTATCCTGCATGCTGTTCAACATCGCTCTTGAGTGGGTGATCCGACGAGCGGGCATCGAAACGAGAGGCACGATTTTTACCAAGGGTAGCCAACTTCTAGGCTTTGCAGACGACTTCGACATCATTGCCAGGAACTTTGCGACGGAGTCTAGGAGAATTGGGCTAAAAATAAATGCGTCGAAGACCAAATACTTGAAAGGAAGAGGCTTAAAGGAAGCAAACGCGCGTCTCCCACGGACCGTTGACGGTGACGAACTAGAAGTGGTAGAGAAGTTCATGTATTTGGGATCGCTGGTGACCGTGGACAACAACACTAGTAAGGAGATCCATCAGCGCATCCTAACGGGAAATCGGGCCTACTTTGCCCTTCGTAAAACGCTACGATCAGGAAGCATACGCCGCCGCACGAAGCTAACAATGTACAAAACCCTTGTTAGACCGGTAGTTCTTTATGAACTTAAAGCCGTGACGCTGCTCACGGAGGACATACGCGCCCTTGCCGTGTTCGAGCGGAAAGTGCTGCGAACGATATTTGGCGGAGTACAAACTGAAAGCGGAGAGTGGCGGAGGCGTATGAATCACGAGCTACAGGCACTGCTTGGGGAGACTTCCATCGTACATCTAGCGAAAGTTAACAGGCTACGGTGGGCCGGACACGTCGTAAGGATGCCGGACGACGAAAATGCGACAAAAATAGTCCTCTTCAACAACCCCACCGGCACCAGGAACAGGGGGGCCCAACGTGCACGGTGGCTCGACCTGGTCGAAAGCGATTTGCGACTTCTGAGACGACTCGGAAATTGGCGACGAGTGGCTCAAGACCGAGTTGAACGGAGACGAGTGCTTGAAACAGCACGAGCCACCCCGGCTCTATGCTGAAGAAGAAGAAGATAATTAAAATTAAATTTTTAAGTTTCAATTTTCGTTTTTTAATTTTCAATTTTCAATGTTCAATTTTCAATTTTCAATTTTCTCTTTTCTCACTATATTTTTTTCATTATTTAACTATTTTTCTCGTTCGAATCGTAGTTCTCTGCTGCCTTCGACAGAATCAATTAAACCATTTTTTTACGAGACCGGACCAAAATCGTTGAAATTTTATAAACCAAAGTGTAACAATAATAATCACATAAAATTCATTTTATTTTCACTTTATTACTTGTTAAGCTTTGTCCAACAACGATCGAACCGGTTAATTTTCATCGAATTCACCTAATGATTTTGAATCGCTCTCTTTTATGTTCAACTCGGGCACAGCTCGTCAAGTATCGAACAGCATCGGTATGTTCGACCCTGCTGGAGGCAGTCAGTAATCGTGATTGAAAATGTAATCAAACAGGCTTCCAGGGGCCTCGTTAAAATCATTAGCATAAACCTACATTTAATTTATTACCTTCGTTGATTAACTGCAGTTGTAGATTATAACAATAAATAATTGTAACGTCCCCAGGAGTTCGTATTCTTACGACACTATAAACGCAGCTAGAACAGCAATGTGAACAGATCCCTTGCATTCATATTTTCCAGCTCCAGCTTTTCGTCACAACAGTATTGTTTTAGAAGAATTACTGCGGCTGTCCTAAATCATGTGGCTCCTTTCAGTGTCGTACGGTATCAATAAAATTGCAATAAAAATATTTTTCGATGCTCCTTTCTAGCGTTCCATCACCGGCGATCGAAGGGCACTGATAGACGCACGAGCATCAAAGTCTTGTTGAAAACCAATAAACGGACCGTAATTTTTCTTGTTTAGTCAACCTTAATTCTAGCGTCTATAAAGTTTTCAAGCTCCTCCTCCCGTTCGGGCAGCAAGACAATGCAACAATATGCTTTTTCTATAGTGCCCGATTGACAGTTTGTGCTTCCAGGAAAACGAATAGCCGGACGGTTCGATATCAAGCTGGACTAGGCAGTCAAGAGCGCACACAATAGTGATTCTTTCAACTTTGGCTTGCAGCTTGTGAAGCAAATAAATCTTATCTTTCGTCCGCTAGATAGGATAAATTGAACGGCTGAAGTGAGAGTTCCGAAAACAGACGAATGCGTTTTGGCGTTGACCGAGGATTACTGGCGTAATTTCAAACTACTGCGGTATAATCTTTAAAATTATTATGGTGTTATTGTTTGTTTGTGAATTATTACTGGTAAATAAATATTTTCTTTTTCAAATTAACCTTCATGATTATGCAGTATCCATAATCCTTAAAAACCATCCAAAATATCCTGACGCTACACGTTTGTAACGTTCAATCTAAACAACCGGCTATCACCTATCCGCTCGGAAAACCCTCAAAGCCGGCAATTTAAGACCGAACATCGAGAACCTTTGCTACCCCGAAGGGCCATTCACAAATCCTGCTAATATCACCTAAATACTAGATAATTACGGCTAGTGATTTTCAATTTCTTTTCGTGCTGTCTCTCGCCCATTGCTTTTGCGCCGTCGTCGATCGTCGAAAGATGAAAGCCGCCGATGGAAATTGCGTTCGCAAATCCTCGGAAGGTGCAGCGCACACAAATCGAATCATCATTTGGGACCCTCGCTTGGTGATGCCCACAGTATCCTTGGTGGCCGCAGCTCGAGCTCAGCCTAATTCCGGCCAGTCATCGATTCCTAGGCGCCAGCCAGTGTCGAAAGCGAAACCCGAAATAAGGCGTAGACCGCAATAAGCCTCTAAATCCGTATTTCCGATGTGCACCTAGTCCAGCCAGTCAGCGCAGCCAGCGGCTTGGTCGGTCGGTCGGTTCGGAGTGGAATTCGGAATTAAAACAAATGAGATATAATTTCATACCCGATTATTAGGTCCGCAGGTGATCGGCGATTTTATGGGAGCGAGTAATAGCTGAGTTTCCGAGGGACAAGCTGCGGCAACAACACCAAAAACACGAAGGGTGATCTTTAGCATAAATAAAATGATAATCGGTTGCGGGTCAACTAATTAGATACAACGTTGAAGTCTGGTTTCACGCCTCTTTGCGTTCTATATTGCTTTTCTGCCGGAATCGGATAGCAATTAATGAGAAGAACGAGCTTACAGTGTGGTTAGAGTTAAAACTTAACATAATACATACTAACAAGATCAGTTTCGGAAACTGATCTGCCTAAACTGTTTAGACATGTCTGTATTATTCGTCGAAACATCAAATTGGAATTGAATCGGTTTAATATAATCGCCATTGTTCAGGAATTAAACAGTCCATTCTCTAGTCGAACCAATAGCTTCCAATCGGGCACCCTTTTGGGCCCATTATTCCGATTCATCAGAAGACCTTCAGAAAACAGAAAAGAAATACACTTTAACGACTTTAAGGTAACACCTTTTCGAACATTTTTCATCCGAAAGAATGGCACCGACACGACTGCCTTTAGCAGCAGGATCGTCAATAAATGGCCGCAATGGCCAGCCTCGTGAAAGCGAAAGACGCCGAATTCAATAGAAAGATGACACCCGGCCAGTTTGGAAGCAGCCAGCGCAGCAATTCTTCTGTTGTCCAGTTTTCTTTTGTTGAACCACGGAGGACGCGGAGGATTTGCCAATTGGGCCTCTACTGCAGTTCAATATCAATATAGCAGTACCGAAAAAAGGCAAACTATACAAGAGAATCGTCAGTACAAAAGGTGGAAGTTAAATAGAAGTTACGCTGCAATCACAATAGTCAGGGTCAGCAAGAAGGAGGCGAACGACGGTTTTCAGCTTTTATGTTTATTGAAAGGAAATTTTCTCGACTCAAACGGCAATTAGAATGAATAGCACGCCAACGCACTATATATTATGTTGCTCATTTATCATTGAGAGTAGTTACAATCCGAGAATATTAGAACTCTGATTTGCTGGACGAAAACAAAATGTTAAATTGCGACTACAACAATATTTTTAACTCACTATTGCTATTAATCTAATACTATAAGCGTCTATAACCAAAACCAGGTCCCCAACAGGACGCCATATTTTCGTGTTAACAATCGCTGCTCGCTCCCTAGATGCTTTGTTCTAACCTACAGCTAATATATATATACTATTTAAAGTACTGCTGATACGATCACCTCACGAACACCCTCCTACCGGTATAGGATTTGCTGTGGGCCCAAAAAAGAAATTCGTATTATAAACATAATAACACTGCTGACAAAAAAGTACAGATGTCAGTGCCCTGAATAAAATCGCAGGACGCAGAAAACGAAGACTCTAGCCAATTATTTATACCAGATTGCAGTTAACATAAGCATCAGTAACGTAGCCGCATCTAGCACTAGAGGTACATTTAGGCGTTTTGATCATACATTCCGGTTATCTCCGTTATAGTGAATCTAAAAAAAAGTTGTTATTGTTATTAGGCCTTTTTAGGCGCAAGGCGTTCATTTGAGTCCTCTAGAAAAAAGTAATTTTTTCATCCAAGCTATAGAGAATATGGCTCTCAATAAGACGCGAGGTGACGCACGAGGGCTACTGTTAGTGCAATATAATAACCAGCCAAAATGTAAACAATTGATGATTTGGCCTATACCTTTACTTCAGAGGTATAAGAGTACAAACAATATTAATATTTACTTGTTTTAGCGAAGTTCGTAGAACCAATCCTGTAACGAATCCAAAAGTCAGCTGAACTCCATGTTAGGAGAGACCGATTATCGACTCTAAACAATGCTGTGCCCGATGTTCTTCCGGCAAGGCAAGAAGTTGGCGGTGCGTGTCCTGCGCCAACCTCCAGCAAAATCACCCTCAAAATTCAAATATAAATACGGAAAGAATGAAGAACACGAAATTCTGAACTAGAACTTGCGGAATAGACCAACGTGGTGTAAACGTACTATGGATTGGAAACTCGGAACGTAAAACTGCCGAAGCACTCGAGTGCTCTTTGACATATTGAACTTCGACGTCGTCGCGCTGCAGGAGGTTTCTCGGAGAGCCTCAACATTTAGTTCATTCAAGGATGGACCATCTACCAGAGCTGCGATAATACACATGGGCTTACTACAAAAGTTCAATTCAATGGACAAAGTAGTCTAAGTCCCCCCTAACAAAAAAAAAACACATGGGCTGGGAACTCCGTCCATAGTGATAAGCGAGATGCGGAAACGGTTGATTCAGTTGGCCAATCAGTTTTGAAATATGCAGGATAAAACTCAAGGGCCATTTCTTCAACATAACAAGCATACCAAGAGAAATTCCACGCGCAGTCTGGACTTGTCCAACCACCACCCAAAGCATGACATTAAGGCCGTCTTCGCGGATTTCAATGCTCATGTTGTCCATGAGGAGGAATACAAACGGACTATTGCAGGCCTCAGCGCGCAGTAGCTAACCAATGAAATGGACCTAAGGCTTACCGACTTTGCCGTCTTAAAATACACCTGAAGGGTCACCCAGTCAGATAGAAACAAAGATCGACCACATTTTGTTTGCCTGCCAGAACTTCCTGGACATCATTAAATCCAATGGAGTCAGTGCGGACCACTACCTGGTAATGCTTAAAACGCCCAGGAGGAGAAGCAATATACAGAGTTGCGGCAGCTGCATCGTTCGCAGGTAACAGGAAAGTTCTATCAGAAATTCAACTCTTCCCAAAAGGACTTTGTGCCGTGAGTCGAAATGTGCCAAAAAAAGAATGATTATATCTTGACGGATGATCGTGAGTTAGACGAAAGGTGGAAAGAGCGCTTCGAGTCTACCAGAAAGGCGATAAACTGAACTGTAAAACTGTAAAAATTATCATGCGACAACCGTTTTCAGTGCCACTTACAAAGTGCACTCCTCAATTATCGTCCTCTGACGATCACAAATAGTAAACAGATTTGTACGAAGTTATTATATTGCGTCAGAGCCCGCAAAAAGGCCGAGAATAGAGAAGCTGCGCTTCCGAAAGAGAATGTGCTGGAAGAAACCCTTCTCGAGGACTGTTGGATTACCATTAAAATAGCAATTAGCAATGTAGCGGAGAGCTTCATCGGGCATATGCCACTTGCTCGTTGACTTCAAAGCCGCGTATGATTCCATCGACCGGAAAGAGCTATGGAAAATCATGAACGTGAACAGCTTCTCCTACGATGCATGGTACACAGTACTGTGTTCGGATTACAGGTGGATTGCCAAGTTCATTCGAATCACACAGAGGACTTCGCCAAGTTAATGGTCTCTCATGCCTGCTCTTCAACATAGCGCTAAAAGGTGTTATGAATCGAGCGGATATCAACAAGCGGGGCACGATCTTCAACAAATCTAGTCAATTCGTCTGCATTGCCGATGACATGGATATTATCGGCATAACATCTGTTGCGGTCGCTGAACAGTACACCAGACTAAGGCGCGAAGCAGGAAAGATTGGGCTGAAGGTGAATACGTCTAAAACAAAGTATATACTGGCCGGCGAAAGCGAGGCTAACCGACGCCGCTTGATCAATAGTATAATGATCGACGGCAATGAGTTTGAGGTAGTCGACGAATTTGTCTACCTTGGCACACTGCACTGGTAACAGCGGGCAATGATACCAGCCGTGAGATTCGAAAGCGTATTATCAGTGGAAGTCGTGCTTACTATGTATGGGTTTCACAAGTAATTGCGGTCAAGCAGACTAAGCCTCCATACAAAGACGCTTATTAGACGGGTTGTTTTCTACGGGCATGGAACATGGACAATGCTCGAAGAGAAATGTTGCCACGCTGGTACGCTACTATTCCTACACTAGCAGCTGCTCGAAATCTCTTTCTGATATGACTTACAGTTCTGTAAGGGCGGAGATGTAACGCCCCTTCTCCGCGCGTCCCATTTTAACCTATTACAGATCGGATTCTAGTCCCGAAAGATATCAAACGGTAATCTTTTACGGTCCTCATAGCGTTGACCTAGTTTATCGTGTAGGTTCCAGTTAGCAAACCCTCACGATCGCATCGCGGTTATTATTATTTTGTCAAGTGTAGCGCGAGTTTTAAAATGTTTTGTTTACCAATGTTTTCGTTATCATAGCGAGCCACCACGCGGCTCCTACCATGCGGTATCGAAATCCGTACAGCTTCGAAATCCGTACACCTAATACAATTTGCATGATTATATGTATTAAAAAGTCTAAATGCAAAATATTAATAATAGGCTTAGACCCGTGGTTTATTAGCATTACGTCAATGTCAAAATATAGGTAGTAGGCCATCAAATACAAGTAATAAAAATTAAAACGTTAATGCCTATCAGATTTCCCTCTAAATTGGCTGTGTTGTTAGCAATTTGCTAAGAAAATAACTTCCAATAAAATGAAGTGTAAAGCGCACTTGAAGTGATTTTCCTATTTAAAATCCCGAAAATCAATTTGAACTAAAGGTGTTTATCGTTCTACAGCTTAATTTCATTCATTATGGCATTGAAATAATATTTATTCATCATAATTAGTACTGTACGGATTTTGATTCAGTTTTACTAGTTGAATCTAAATCCGTACACCTGTGCAGTATCCTTAGTGATCCAACTCTATTCTATGTTTTGCCAAACAAAATGGAAATAACTAAAGCTAAATATATGTCGATAAACTGGAAGATGGCAATTACGATAATACATGGTGGATAATCCCTTTATAAAAGCATCGAGATAGTTTAAGTTCCGGTCACTACGATAAGAGCTACTATATTGAATTGGTACTCTCGAAATACCGGAGTCTTTTCTGCAATTTTTCAGCTTTCCGTATAATTTGCAACAAAATCAAGAAAAAATGTTATATATTGTTTATAAGTGAAGTTCATTTACTCTAAAATGTTCAAAAAGTTGGTTTCTAAGCCTAATATTTCCAGAGGCATAAGGAAAAGAATGTAAGAACATTTAACACAAACGAGGTTTTGTTACAAGTGGGATGGATAGAACCAATATTTAATCAGTACCAAACCTGATATTTTAACTTTCCGACCGAAAATGAACCCATAATTTTGCTTAAAAACAAAAAGATTGATTCCTTGTAGTGTTCCTACTGTGCGTGTGAACGACTCTTAGATGAGCAGGACTAAAATACAATGCGTCAATTATCGAGAAAAACATATTTTATAAAGTAATTAGTCAAATAAAGAAAAACAATTTAGCCACAAACTTTAAACTCATTTCGATCAAGCTTACACGGATTTAGATTCAAAATTATGCGGACTTTGATTGATTTTTAACATGGTGTACGGATTTTGAGTCACAGGTGTACGGATTTTGAATCAGGCATAAAAAAGTGTACGGATTTTGAATCAAGAGATGCACATTTTGATCTCGTTTTTTTATAACTAGGATTAATTTTAGCTTCCTGTTATTCGAAATAACGTTAAAATGAGCATTATACTGTCAAAAGAAAACAGGACGAATTGCTTTTTACAATATCATAATTTTATATTGACCATTTAAAATTGTCTAGCTCTTAGGTGTACGGATTTCGATACGGCACGGTATATGTAAAAGTTTAACCTGTAAGTAAAAGTTTTACTGTCAGTGTCAGATCATCCTGATCAATTTTGTTTATAGTAACCAGAATAAAATATCCCATAGAATATTTAATAAATTTTCAGCTATATCTGTTGGTTTGCAGCTGAGATTGTTTTTGTGCACTGAACTGTCAGCGTTAACCGGGTAACAAAACAGGGGAAGTATTTATTTGCGATGAAATTTCAAACCCCCCGCAAACCCGAGCATGCTGACTTGATTTAAATGGTACCTACTATTTAAATTTTCTGCATGAAAAATGCACTGAGCTTGCTTCTCTTTCTGGTTTGCATCAGCATATGTGCATTAAATTTTACCGTGCATATTGGTATGATAGCTGGATAAAATCAACGCACATTTTGAAATTTTGCAAATTTCGATTTTGATTCAAACTAGTTGTTTTAACAAAATAAATATATTCAGTTAGTCAATCTCAATTTCTAGCAAAATCATTTTAGTTGCTTGCTGTTACAGGAAAACTGATTGATAATAATTTTTTATCTGCAAAACACTTTGCTTTGATGAATTTTTGTTTGCGAGCTTAAACAAAATATTAGAATATGGTAATATGGTCTTGAAAATTTTGGTATTGAACTCTAATATTCTTCATAATAGCAGAAATAAATCTGTTTATCCAGAGTGTTACCGTTTTAATAGCTCTATAGATATATTCATGGCGATTTGATAGGCAACTTCGACAAAATCAATATTATTTGGGGCGCCATATTGTATTGCTACGCCATATTGTATTGCTACGCCATATTGTATTGCTACGCCATATAAAATAAGGATTGTTCGTCATAATGAAATAACACGGAGCCATCTACAATATCTCGTATTAGCGGATTAACATGCAAGACATCTGCATTAACACGAATCACATTACATCAGCAGATTTAATACGCAGCGGACTTTTACGAGACAGAATGTAACACAAGACTTCCCCTGCAGCAATGTGAGTTTTATTGTACGCTTATGGCGGTTTTCGTGACCAATTTTGGTCTTAAATGCCATAATAAGAGTGTAATAAAACCCAAATTGTTACTTGGGTTGGACTGCTCTTACTTGAACCTAAGCCAGACGGCCCGTAGCGGTTGTCTTAGAACATGTCATCAGTAGGCAATAGCCCGAAAGGGGTCGCGTTGATAAAACTAAGCTCAGTGTTAAACTGCTTATTTTATTTAGCAAAACGTTTCCTTTTATACTAATTTTGACTCTCCAAGTAATGGTTACTATGAATCGATATTTTACTGATCTTAATATGTTCTTAAGATTAAAAAGAGATAGGCTACTGGGATTGTATATAAAGTCATTCTATGTTTAGTGTAATCGATTGTTAAGCCACCCTCAATGAATGTAATTGGAATCCTCGCTGGTCGCGACGCAAACACTGGTCGACACTGAACATCAAAAGTGCAATTCAGCACTTTGTGTGCAGTTGTGAATAAATGCACCGTAGGACTAGACTTTATGTGACTTAATGGATCATGCGGTCGGTTGTTTGTTTTAATCTGTCACGTAATGTTTAGTTTTCATGATGAGTAATGTTAAGTGAGTAATGTCAGATTCGAGTACGTACGTATAGTACAGCCACACTTATGGAAGGTTTATAAGAAATGTGGTACAGCTAACTAGTTTTATCGTGGTAAGTTAAACAACCACGATAATGCTATAGAATAAATTTGCTATAGCAAACCAAGTGGTTTTAGAATTGTTTTTTGTTTGTTTGTGTGGATATTATCACTACGACCAGCATTTTGATCTATTGTGATCTAATCCAGGTGTTGTTCCGCACTTCGTTGTTATTGTAGTATCGCTATAAGAGTGAGCGAACTGCTTATTATCCGTGCTTAAAGTGTCGGTGTATTTTCACCCCTTTTTCCCTCTACGCTTCTTTACTACTTTTCAAGCAATCTAGCTCTAGAGCCAGGAAGTGCGGAGACTAGTTACAATTTGTCCTTGGACAACAGGCTTTATTCGCACCTCGAGCAAGTATCATTCTTATAACCAGTCCCGGCTATAGGCTTCATGGTCGGTAAAGCAGAGTTCAGCACAGAGTGAGGGTGTGTACGTGTGTATGTATGTGTTGCTTACTACTTATGCATCACCAATCTCGTTCCTAGAACCAGGAAGCGGAACAAGCTATAATTTGCCCTTGAACAAGAGGCTTCATTCGCACCCCAAGCAAGTACCACTCTTACAACTTGCCCTGGCAAGAGGCTTTCATTGTTAGTGAATGCAGAATGCAGAAGGAAGGATGAGGAGGGGCCTGGGAATAAGCCCATGCTAAAGTTACTTAACATCGAATGGCCTGATTCTACTTAGATTCGAACGCTCGACCACTCGCTTGTCAAGGCAGACTCAGTAACCTTGCGGCTACAGGGCCCCCTTTTAGAATTGTTACTTGGGTGATGAGAAGTGAAAAGTGAGGTGAAAAGTGATAAATGAGAAGTGCCAATTGTCAAATGATAAATGAGAAGTGACAAGTGAGAAGTGGGAAATGGAAAGTGAGAAGCGAAGAGTGAGAAGTCAGAAGTAAGAAGTAAAAAGCAACTAATGAGAAATGAAACTTGAGAAATATAAAGAAAGTAATTGAGAAAGTAAAATGAGAAGTGAAAAGAAAAGGGTGAGAAGTGAGGATTGAGTAGAATTTTTTTTTGAGAAGATTCTGTAAATTCAATTATGCAGAAAAATACTTAAAACATTTAGAAATCATAGTGTATCATGTATACCAATGCAACTGAGTTAAGAAAACCGTTGTTGTTATATGTTGTTAGCAACACTATGTTTCAGTTTCAATTCATTTATAAGGATCGTTTACACTATCTAAAACAACTGTTCAGTCCGACTTTTGCTTCGTTATGAAAGTACGTCAGTAGCATTGGTTCAGAATCAAATTGCGCCTATGTTAACTAAATCTCTAATACATTTATATTTTCTGCCTGAACAGTTAATGCAACTTGTACGTTTAGTTCCTTTTCGTTAAAACCGTCGAACAAACGTACAAGCAGATGTTTTCACTCCATTGTTCGATTTTGCACCCCAGGAAGCCGATAAGTCGCTTTGCACTTCTCTCAACAATAGTTCAGGCCAGAGACAAGAAATCCTTTAACGTTTACCCTATATATAGGGCGGCGTTAAGTCGCAAAAAAAGAATACAAACCCAACTCGTTCGACACCGTTTGCATTTAACGGATCGGCCCTCTGCCTCTGCCGTCAGCGGCGGCGGTTCGGATTCGATCGAGAAATTCGAGAAGACCAACTGCGGTGCAGTTTTAAGAAAATTTACGGTTAGAGCCATCGCTCGCCCTCCTGCAGGTAGCTGCTCTTGTGCCTTAATTGAAGCGTTCTAGTGGAAGGTAGAGCGAAAAGTCTACCAACCGACCGGCTAGTAGGTAGTGGTGCGTCGCATTAAATCGTCGACTTCAGAATGAATAACATCACTAATTGCATTAGATTTGTTTCAAATTTGTTTTAAAATACCATCATTCCCCATTATTCTTTCGGTTTACACCGACCGAGCGAGCATGGCACAGTGGGAGCAACCCGGGTCCAAAACTGAGGTAATATTTTATTCTAGGAATGAGGTGGACAAGGATTTCTTATGCGGAGATTGTTGATGCAGTAAAATACTAAAACATTATTATGTTCTTCAATTTCTACAATAATTTTGACCAATTTTAGATTTTTCACGTCTGCTGTAAAAACAATTCATTTCCTAGACGGTTTGTTCTCTTTGGTTATATCGAACCTACCGAATAACATCGACTAGTGGAATAGCATACCATCGCTGGTTGGTTGTCTCCACGAACCTACAGCGAAGCAAAGCAATAGATATGGAAATAGTTCATCCTTCCTTGCTTGTCTCAATGACCTTACCACACCGCAGTAGCTCGGGTTTATTCTAACACCGCAAGCACAGCCACGGAAGATCTTTCTCATTTGCTTGAAAGTTATTGAAATTTATGGCCGATGCAGTTTTCTTTCGATCAAAAGACAATTTCGAATAGCATTGGTTTGTCTCTGGTTGAGTTTTAGTGGTGCTCGAAGCTCGAAGTTTAGCATTCCACGTGGCCTGTGGTCCATATCTGTTGTGTCGTTTTTGGTCTTGAAAATTCTTCCGGCTGCTGTTTGCCCATCTCGGCGACCGTAACAAACAATATGGTACAGATATATATTCTAATTATTATTCATAGCGACTGGTTCTGCGTACGCCGCACCTCGGAGGGTTTTCTACGAATTTCACACCACCACATCGGGCCGCCGGAAGTGTCTTAGCAATCTAGAGCCGCGAGGACAGCACAGTACTGGTGGAAAAGTAGGTACCTACCCTGCGCGAAAAGTAAAGAAAACGACGGGAAGAGCTTCTTCCGGAAATAAAAATCATCCGGGGGGTGTGATAAATAATCAAACTTTATCGTAAGCAGGAATTACGCACAGCAGGTCAAAGGATTTGAGAGAAGCATAAATCATGGTGCTGATTTCGGTGGACGGAATTGGTTTTACGTTTTCTCTTTGGTTTTGTTTTTACTTATGGAAGAACTTGCCATTATTAAAACAACTTTTATAACGATAATTCTAACAGATTGTGATATTGTTAAAAGTGAGTGTTACGAATTTTGAAAATACTTCTCATAACTCTCGAGGTTACTCTTTTATAGTACTGTAAAGCCAACAAATTCATTATTTTACAGCAGTCGGCAATATTGACTGCTGAAATGCTCGTTTCAAAAATTTTCTCCATTTCAACTACTTAACCCTCTAGTTCCCAACCCTGCCAATTGGCGGGCTTCAGCAAAATCGTTGTAAATCTACTATGCTTATTCGTTTTATGTTGAGATCCACCCATACCTTCTCATTATAGTCTAATCTAACTATACGAGTGGTTTGTTTGTTTTATTACGTTAATTTGAAACAGATATTTCGTGCAAAACTTGAAAAATGCAGAAAACTGAGAAAAAAATTATTTTGCTGTGCAGAGTGAAATTCAAATTTTTGTAAATTGACTATTTCTTGGAATAAATTAACAAAAAAATTATTGGTGAGTAGCTGATAAGTTGTACTTCATGGTAAAAAAGGAAATTTGCAATAAAAAGTTTAGGAACTGGCCGATTTTTATCAAGGAACTGACCCCGCCAATTGGCGGGGTTGGGCATTAACATCAACTTTTTTTGGTAATTTGACAACATGTTGTTTTCGTTGTATTTATTGATTTTTTTCTAGCTTAAGCTACAAATTATTGTTATAGGCTTTGTTAGCTTCTTTTATATGCCTTGAAAAATACACCAACATGCAGTGGCATTAATATGGAAGGGGAATTTACAGGACTTATCACCTAATTTTCAGTGCGCCTTTTTGACGAGCTGCAATATAACGCTGTATAGCTATATCACAAAACATTTTTGCATTTTATGGTATTTAAAAACCATAACCCTATAACCAAGAAACAGATTCATTGAAACCCGGCGAATTTTACTGCTTAACGAAAAAATCTTGATAAGCAAGACAATATTATTCAAAATGAGATCTATCATAGGCCATTTTAAAACCGCAAATTTTAATCTATACCGCTTAATAAGTTTGTGTTAATGAAAAAATTGAATGAATTACCAGTCGATAAAAGATTATAGTGAACAAATGTGTACTACAAAAATGAAAAACCCAATTTATCAAACAAGTCATATATATGAGGATTTAAGTTTCATGTTCTATCAGACTCTAAAGGTTTTTCAAAGGTTACAGTTTTAAAGCATATTATGGTGTAGGCAATCCTGACCTGGGAGCAGCTACTAATATTGTTGTTCGCCTTTCTAAAATTTTGCCGGATTTTAAAAATCATATTTTTCGATTATTATTATACGGCATTACCATTGATTTTATATCTCCACTCGAGAGGAACGAGAGGAATATGCGACTGGGAACTATTTGGAGTAATAGAATCCCCAAAAGCAAACTGCTTACTGATAAGGACATCAATAGGCAAGGTCGTGATGATTCTGCTGAATTCATTGCCAAATTTGAAAATACAACTGTTTCTGTGTCTATTTGGAAGGATTTGCTTCCCACGGGCACTATAGACAACGATGAACTGAAAGTGGCTGATGAGTTCATATATTTGGGATCTCTGGTCACCGCCGACAATATTACGGGTAAAGAGATTCAATGACGCATTCAAGCTGGAAGTCAAGTCTAGTTTTCCTCCGCAAGACGCTTCGATTAACCCCTCTAGGGTCTACTTCATTTTTAGCACTGCAACATTCACTAAAATGGCCGTAACTTTTTTATCTTTCAATATTTTTTTACCAAATTTGGGAATTTTTCCGGAAATATTTTCTATTTTCATAATATCTATAGATAATAGCCATATGTAATATGGTCCCGGAGTTATTCCGGAGTTCCTTGGGCGACCGTGACATGGCTTTTTTAGATAAAGTTGCTAAATATTTAAAACTTGTTTAACATCTGTTGATTTTTGTAAGCATATCATCGACTGTGGACATATCATTTACTTTGCCGCAGTTACGAGCCATGGTGCGCGCCATCCGAATCCGGGGGGATATTATAAATCCGGAACCGGTTCCCATAAAGGGACATTTCAGCATCAGTAAATTATGTCGTGTCGTATATCAAAAAACATCAGCACTATACAAAAGAGCGGTTGGCGATCATCTCATGTCTCACAGAAGCCGTATGACCGGTTCCAGGCCCGGAGAGGGTTTCTTTTCTAATTCAAGCACGGAACGGATTTCGAAGGAACTTGTCCGGGACCTGGAATCGGCCATATGGTCAAAAATTTCAGTTGAAGCTCATAACTAGTTCCATAAATACTAGCACTGTTATAGATGTTCTGAAATCGATGTCCCGAATTAAATCGAAAAATTTGATTTTGCAACTTTTTTGCGCCCAGGTGCCCAACCCCGCCAATTGGCGGGTTACGAATTTTTATAAATAATAAAACTATTCCTGAACTTAGTAATTAAAGAATATTTTTTCCATTATTCTGGCCACGAAATGAGCATTTTAAAATTTTTTCAAGCAAATCAAAAATTTGGGCACTAGAGGGTTAAAGTCTTGATTCGGCTTTCCGAAAAAAATTAAAAAGAAAACAATTTTCCGGAGTGATTTGCAATCACAATGTTACTAAATCATTTTCATGGCGCCTCGCAAATTATGTCCAGCTAGTTTTATTATTTTTTTTCTTTATGCTCGCATGTACAAGACTGTGGAAAACGAAATCCACTTCCCACTGCCCGGTTACCATATTGCTACATAGAGGGAGCTGTGTTGTTTCTCTGTCAGTGACATTTTCCATTTAGTACAATGTGATGGCTTTCGTGTGCCGACTGTTTCTACTCTTTTATTTTGGTGTGGAAGTTTTTTTTCACCAGTTCTCAGTTGTTTCCGAAAGCCCAGTAACGAGACGGACTTCCCTTTCCATAAAAATACAATTTAGTCCAAGTCCTCAGTGACGACTCTGGCCGGTACAGTCTCGCAAAAAAAAAGACAAATTGAGAACAGTAGTGGTGCAACGTGGTTATTGTATCTCCATCACGGAAAAGTTGGCGCACACCGCCACCACCGAGCCTAGCATTATTGTTTGCACAAATTGTAGTGAAAAGAAGTATTATTGTTAAATTTTACGGAATAAGTATGCTTTACCAGTCGGGCTGCGGATGGGGCAGCCATCTGTTGAGTGATGATGACAGCAGTAGCACAGCAACGGATAATGCTGCCGAAGAACATCGTGAAGTATTGCACTACGGTGTTGGTTTTCTTGGTTCTTCTGAGAGAGAGTGCAACTGGCCCTGAATGCTATAGTCCAATTCAGTAGAAGTAATTGCAGCAACATTAAGTAGTCGAATAAAGGCAAAAAGTTTTCGAATGAATGTTTGAAAAGTGTTGCAACATTTGTCCTCAGCGAGTATTGCTTTTCGAAGGAAGTTGGCTGGAGCAATGAACTTTAATCAGGTTTAAAGTCCGAGCACAGCTTGTCGGTAGGATTTTTCTGTGTTACGAAAGACTTCGTTTAATAACTGATAAATATTGAACACTAAATTAAAACAAAGGATCTAATTGCTAATCCTCTAAGTAAATTTCAATTTGCTTCTCAAAATAACAAATCTACAATAGACGCACTGCACATGTTGGTGGAAAAAATTGAAAGCTCTATTGCAACTAAAGAAATCTCACTAGCAGCCTTTTTTGATATTGAAGGAGCGTTTGACAACACTTCACATTCGATCGAAAAGGCAATGAGAAAGCACAGAGTTGATCACAAAATAATCAGCTGGATTCAACAAGTCATGCTTGCTTCTCGAGAAATTACTGCCCAGCTTGGAAGTATGTCCCAAACAACTAAAGGTTTTCCTCAAGGTGGGATACTTTCGCTCTTATTGTGGTCGCAAGTTGTTGACGATCTGCTCAAAAACCTGACATATAATGGCTTTGAGGTGATTGATTTCGCGGACGATTTTCATTCTCATTAGAGGGAAATTTGATAGTGTAATCCAATTGAATGCAGTCTGCTTTAAATTTCACAATTAAATGGTGCAGACAGGAGGACCTAAATATAAATGCCTCGAAAACAACAATTCTCGGGTATGAGAAATTCTCTTCGCGTCCCCTCTCTTCCGCTTTTTACGGCGGTACTAATGCATTTTAGCGCATCAGTTTTGCACGAATCGGTTGCCGGAGTCACTACCCAAAGTAGCAAACTTTTGTCATTTCTGGTTGCTGCAACCTATTTATGACTGAAATTAGACGCAGCGATATGTGCGAAGATATCCGAGTATGTGACAAAGGGCATTATCCGGAAGTTTTCGGCAACGGAAAGGGCGATCGTCGGTCTCTATACAAAATGGACATAACCACCATCCCTTCTTCTTTTTCTTGTTCTCCATCTTCGTCTTCTTCTTCTTCTTTTTTACCAGCCGAGAGTCGGGGTGGCTGTTGCGCCGCATCAAGAATTCCTCTCCATTGTACTCGATCCTGGGCTACTCGTCTCCAATTCAGGGACGTTAAATGTACTGGTTGGTGACAAAAATTTGAAGACTTTTACCATTTTATCTTGCTACCAATCTTGCGACATGTTACTAGTACACAAGCTCGGGAAAGAAATGCAAGAACACCGAAAACATCTTTTGTTCTACATATCAGACACTCTTCGATATGGGGAAAAAAGTGTCACCAGTCTTGGAGACACTTTTTTGTATTCTCTTTTGCTGCTTTGCGTCCGTAAGCCAAACATACAGCTTTCCCCCAAACAACACGGTTTTACATTAGAAGGTTCCCAATACATCTTATTCTCAATCACTTCTCCATACTATTTCAACTATAACTGTAAGCATAAAGCGGCTAATGCATGTCATTTCTACACGACATTTTGTGTGAATGGTCGGCTAACGTATGAAAATGTTTGCTTATTATCACGTACATATTCTAACTAGTCTCGACACTTATAAGATAGGCACTGTCGGTACAGAAACAGTACAGAGCGATGGTATTGATTAAGAGTCTGACATGGCATTGCATGCTGGTAAATGTAATAGAAAAAGTGCAACCGTTTCGGTCCCTGCTCCAATTCGTTGAGCGTTCACACAGGGAAGTCGGTTGCAACCTGGTCGAGTCATCTAGCACGTTGGGCCCCTCTATTCCTGGTACCGGTGGGGTTCTTAAAGAGAACGGATTTCACTGCACAGTCGTCTGGCATCCTTGCGAGGTGGCCAGCCCAACGTAGTCTCCCAACTTGCGCCAGGTGTACGATAGGCATCTCTCCAAGCAGTGCTCGTTGCTCGTGATTCAAACGCTACTCTCCGCTTTCCATTTGTACGCCGCCAAAAATAGTCCGCAACACCTTTTGTTCAAATACGGCAAGTGCACATCGATTTCCAACTTGAATGAGTCGTTGGATCTCCTTACTCGCATTATTGTCGGTAGTGACCAGAGATCCCTAATATAGGAACTCATCAACTACTTCCAGTTTATCGCCGTCAATAGTTACTGTTACTGCTTCCACCTATCGACCACCTCGCGTTCGTTGGTGATTACATCCCCTCCCTGGCAGACTTGTTATAAACACCGTCCGGTGCGGCACGGCTGCTACCCGTCCAGATACGCACGGCAACGGGTGCTTTTGATAGTAGAACGCACTGGCGTTGCTACATATTGGCACGTTCCCTGACAACGCAAGAACCCGATCAAGGAGCTTTTCTTCGGCTAGGTACCGACGAGCACTCTACCAACGACGGCTTGCATGATTTCGTTCTTTACTTTCTTTCATATTCGTTCATATTCGGTGTACGTGACTGAGTTGTCAGAACGTTCGGGCTCCGTTCTCTAGTCGTGCTCTAGCAGGAGCCGGCTGGTGTAAGCTGGCAAGGTATCGCTCGCAAAGTAAAAAAACCTAAATAACTGCTTGGTGCGGTAGGTAAAAACTTATGAACGGTAGCGAGTGCCTTCCACAATGCCGTGTTGGTGTTCCTTAGCTGCTGCTGCTTGGTAAAAATTGTCGGTCAGACCTTGTTCGACACAAGTGAAACTTTTGCTTGCGTCTGTCTTAAGTCGACGTTTTTTGGCCCGGGGCCGCCCGGAGCGCACCGAACACATATAATACTGTACCGAAAAGAAGAAATCGGCACTGAAGTGCGGTATCATATTAGCTCGAACGAGAGCAGGCAAAATACACCGAAACCCGGAGCGTGTGACTTATGAATGGAGGGGAATGTTTTAGTACAGTTACCGGAGCGGTGCGTGCTTTCACAAGTCTGTCACAAGTCTGCTCTCAGGTCTCTACGCATGCCAGGTTTAGGTGTGTAGTCTTTACGAGTTTGGTTCACCCTCTCAAAATCTCTGCCCTCCTTCTGGTTTTTTCCTTCTCAGGATCGTGGTCAACTGACAAGAAGTCAAACGAGAAATCGGGCTGCTGAAGGCCAATAAAGCCGCTGGGAAGGACCGCCTACCGGCAGAGCTTTATACACATGGCGGAGAAACGCTAGCAAAGGCTCTACACTGGGTTATTTCGAGGATTTGGGAGGAGGAAAAGCTACCGGAGGAATGGATGGTTTGTCCCAAAACAAAAAGGGTGATCGGATAGACTGCTGCAACAACTGCCTACAAGGTACTCTCCCAGATCCTGTTACGCCGGTTGTCACCGATAGCCCAACGTTTCGTAGGAAATTATCAGGCGGGTTTCCTGGGGGCTCGCGCAACTACGGACTAAATTTTTACTATCCGACGGATCTTGCAGAAATGTCGGGAGCACAACGTGCCCACGCATCACATCTTTATTGATTTCAAAGCAGCATACGATACAGTCGATCGAGACAAGCTATGGCAGATAATGCACGAACACGGTTTTTCGGACAAACTGACGCGACTGATCAGAGCTACACTGAATCGAGTGATGTGTTTCGTACGCATCTCTGGGACACTCTCGAGTCCCTTCGAGACGCGGCGAGGGTTGAGACAAGGTGACGGTTTATCCTGCATGCTGTTCAACATCGCTCTTGAGGGGGTGATCCGACGAGCGGGTATCGAACGAGAGGCACGATTTTTACCAAGGGTAGCCAACTTCTAGGCTTAGCAGATGACTTCGATATCATAGCCAGGAACTTTGCGACGGCGGAGGCAACCTACGCCAGACTGAAAGCGAAGTCTAGGAGAATTGGGCCAATAATAAATGCGTCGAAGACCAAATACATGAAAGGAAGAGGCTCAAAGGAAACAAACGCGCGTCTCCCACGGACGGTAACCGTTGACGGCGATGAACTAGAAGTGGTAGAGGAGTTCGTGTATTTGGGATCGCTGGTGACCGCGGACAACAACACTAATAAGGAGATCCAGCGGTGCATCCAAGTGGGAAATCGGGCTTACTTTGCCTTTCGTAAAACGCTACGATCAGGAAGCACACGCCGCCGCACAAAGCTAACAATGTACAAAAGCCTTCTTAGACCGGTAGTTCTTTATGGACTTGAAACCGTGACGCTGCTCACGGAGGACATACGCGCCCTTGCCGTGTTTGAGCGGAAAGTGCTGCGGACGATATTTGGCGGAGTACAAACTGAAAGCGGAGAGTGGCGGAGGCGCATGAATCCCAGACCCTGGGGAGACTCCCATCGTACATCTAGCGAAAGTTACCAGGCTACGGTGGGCCGGACACGTCGTAAGGATACCGGACGACGAAAATGCGACGAAAATAGTCCTCTTCAACAACCCCACCGGCACCAGGAACAGGGGGGTCCAACGTGCACGATGGCCCGACCATATCGAAAGCGATTTGCGACTTCTGAGACGACTAGGAAATTGGCGACGAGTGGCCCAAGACCGAGTTGAATGGAGACGAGGGCTTGAAACAGCCATCCCGGCTCTATGCTGAAGAAGAAGACGAAGAAGAAGTTGATTTTAGAGCCACCTATCATATCAATATGCACGATAAAATTAAATGCGCACATGCTGAAATCCAACGAATTTGCTTAAAATTTATTAAATACTAGCTGAGTGCCCGATCTCACTCGGGGCGCCTTTGTCTCAAAGCTACTTGTACATCAGTTATTGTGACCGAAATGCTTATAATGCAAAAACATAACGCTTGTTCCTCTTTTGGACATTCCTCCCCATTTGTCACCTTTCCCTTTTTTGTCTACCCGGCCACTTGCACATCTGTTTTCGTTACGGAAATCCCTATAAAATCCTATTAAGAAAGAGAAACAAAGACATTTTTCCTACTTGCACCTTCCACTTTTAACAATGGTACCCCCACCCATAGGAAATGAATAGTTTTGATTGTAATTTTCTGAACGCAGCTTTTTATTAATTTGTTAGTTTAGTACTGCGTCCCATCCTGAAATCTGAAACATGCCATATAAAGCTGACCATGACAAAAACATGATATTCTCAAATCAACTCCACACTGTTTGAATGATTACCCATGTAACTCAAATAGAGTCTGGAGTTATGGTGGAACATACAAACTCACACTCACTTTTATATATATACTAGCTGACCCGACACACTTCGTATTGCCACAAATTAAACTGTGTTGTACATAAATCGTGAATGTCGGATGACCTTTCTCACAATCTTGAGTTTTGCAAGTTTCTGGGGAGTTCATGGGTGTTTTAATATACAAATTTTCCTCACAGTAAAGTAGAAAACAACTCCTCCCATTGCTTAGCCTGATAAAATAAAGCGGATAGCATTTAAATATTTGCCATCATTACAAGCCATTTCGCCGAATACCATTTTGCGGAACACCAATTCTCGGTTGACCATACCATTTCACGGAAAATCTTTTCGTAGAAAGTACTATTTCGCAGGGGTGACCCCATTGGCGTAGCGAGGAACTTTCCCTGGAGAGGGCCTAGGGGGTACCTTCCAAAACTTTGAATTTTGGTTATGGTCTGGCTGTCGCCGATAGCGCAAGGTTTTGTAGGGAAATACCAGGCGGGCTTGATGAGGATCCGCGCAATTACAAGATATGTCGTGAGTACAACCTGTCCGCGCATCACATCTTTATTGATTTCAAAGCAACATAAGATACAGTCGATTGAGAACAGCTATGGCAGATAATGCATGAACACGGTTTTCTGAATAAACTGACGCAACTAAGCAGAGCTACATAGGAGAGAGTGTTGTGTTTCGTGTGCATCTCGGGGATACTTTCGACTTACTTTGAGACGCGGCGAAAGTTGGGACAAGGTGACGGCTTATTTTGCATGCTATTCAACATTGCGCTTGAAGGGGTGATCCGACGAAATCGGAATCTAGGACAAATGTTCTAAACGTAAATGCGGCCAAGACCAAATACTCAAAGGAAATAAACGCGTGCCTCTCGTGGACAGTAACTGTTGATGGCGACGAAGTAGAAGTGGCAGATGGGTTCGTGTATTTGGTATTGCTGGTGCACACGGACAACAACACTAGTAAGAAGATCTAGTTGCGCATTTAAGTGGGAAATTAGGCTTCCTTAGCCCTCCGCAAAACGCTAGGCATACGCAATTTTCAAGCGGAAGACACTGCGGACGATATTTGGCGGAGTACAAACCGAAAGCGGAGAGTAACGGAGACGCATGAATCATGAGCTACAAGCACTGTTTGGAGAGATTGCCATCGTCATCTGGCGAAAGTCAATAGGCTACAGTGCAACGAAAATAGTTCTCTTTAACAACTGCACCAGTATCAGGAACAGGGAGGCTCAACGTGATGGCTCGACCAGGTCGAAAGCGATTTGCGACTTCTGTGAGTGGGAAATTTGGGACGAGTGGCCCAAGATGTAGTTGAATGGAGACGAACGCTTGAAACAGCATGAACCGGGGTGGCTACTAAGCTACTGACGGCGACAACTACGCTTTTGCGATGCCTAGTGAAAAAGAAAATATCTACACAACGGGAACATATACACTGAGTTTTTTCCCGGTTTCCAATTCCAATGAGGAAAATTTCTGGAGGGGGCCTGCAGAATTCTGGAGGGGGCCCGATACCCCAGGCACCCCCTCTAGCTACGCCAATGGGTGACCCAACTGAAGGAAAATAATAGAGGTCAGTAGATCCAGGAAAATGCATAAACCTAGATAGAGGTGATCTCTACGGGGGGCTGTCTCCCCGCAGTGGCCGTCTCGCGCTGAATTAACTAATGTTACTATTGATAGTTTTTGGTGGTCTTGTTATTGATAAATACTTTATAAAAAAGTCTAAAATTTCTTGAGTTCGATTAGTTTTTGAATTACGCAAAAATTTCTGTTTTATTTGTATGATAGTCTTTATCCCCCTACCACAGGAGTGAGGAGTCTCAAACCATCATTAAAAAAATCCTGCCTCCAAAACCCCCCACATGCCAAATTTGGTTCCATTTGCTTGATTACTTTTCGAGTTAAGAGGAAATTTGTATTTCATTTGTATAGAAGCCCCCTCCTCCTAAAGTGGGGAGAGGTTTCGATTCATCATAGCCAAAAATTCTTGTCTCCAAAAACACCCACAAGTCAAATTTTGTTCCATTTGCTTGATTAGTTCTCGAGTTATGAGTAAATTTGTATTTCATGTGTATGGAAGCCCCCCCTCTTAAAAGGTAGAGGGGTCATTATTCCCTTCCTAAAGAGGAAAGGGGTCTCAATTCACCATAGAAAAAAAAAATTGCCTACAAAAACAGCCACATGCTAAATTTGGTTCCATTTACTTGGTTAGTTCGCGAGTTATAAGGAAATTTGAATTTCATTTGTATGGGAGCCTCCCCTCCTAAAAAGGTAATAGGTCTCAATTCATCAAAGAAAAAATTCATGCCTCCAAAAACACCCACATGCCAAATATGGTTCCATTTAATTAATTAGTTTTTGAGTTATGAGGAAATTTGTATTTCATTTGTATAGGAGCCCCCCTTCCTAAAATGGGAAGGGGTTTCAATTCACCATAGAAAAAAATCTTGTCTCCAAAACCCCCCACATGCCAAATTTGGTTCCATTTGCTTGATTAATTCTCGAGTTATGCAGAAATTTGTGTTTCATTTGTATGGGAGCCCCCCCCCCTCTTAGTGGGAGGAGGGATCTCTAACCATCATAAGGACCTTCTCTGGTCCCAAAAACTCCATGCAAATTTTCACTCTGATTGGTTCAGTAGTTTTCGATTTTATAAGGAACATAAAACAGACAGAAATCCATTTTTTAGGCAAAGATTTGTATGGGAGCCCCCCCTCTTAGTGGGGGGGAGGGGACTTTTGCCGTCGAGAGAACCTTCCGTAGCCCCAAAAACCCCTACATGCATATTTTCACGCCGATCGGTTCAGTAGTTTTCGATTCTAAAAGGAACATAGGGACAGACAGACAGACAGAAATCCTTTTTTATAGCTATAGATATAGATATTTTAGTGTGGTCGCTATAAACCAAATCGAACAGATTAATCTGACAGTAAAACTTAAACTTTGATAAAGCTGGTGAACCTATTTAGCTTTTATCAGAGCGAAAAGCGAAAAGCTTTATTGAATTATGGCGCTGGCTGTCAAGCAGCGAAAGCTTAACTGGTTTTATTGCTGCTTTCAGCAGAGCGTGATACGACTTCTTGAGCCTAATATAACCCGATTCTTAAAGAGGTTATGAAAACATTCTGAGGAGTGGGCCACTTGGTCAGAAAGCAGTTTTATAGCGGTCATTCGAAAATTCTGGTGGAGTTCATAGTTTTATTAGCGGTTTTACGAAATTGGTCTTGAAAACCACTATACGAACGTAATAAAACTTGGAATTGTTACTCGGGATAGTTATTGCCCTCACTAATAAATTAATGCCTCTGATGTGTCTCGTTTTTTCCAGAATCCCGGAGTGTGTGATTAAACCCAACACGATCATCTGTTGAGCCAAAAACCCTTCAACGGATCGTCATAGATCGAGTGACGTCGGAGTGACTTTTAATCCTGTGCGGAGCATCCAAACGTGTTTGTCATCCAGCGCGGAAGGAGCGGCAAGGCCGGAAGCGGCGATCGCGTGTGACGATTGGTGGAGAACGCGAACGGTGGTGCAGGCTGTGAGCTTTAAGAAGAGGGGCTCTGCAGAAGAAATATACAGGAAGCCAGGTTAAGATAGTCAGTGGTAGAAAGTCTGGAAAGTGAGAAATAAAATTGTGAAGAACTAAACCATGAGTTATCCATCGGCTATTCTGGCATTTCTTTGTTTTTCTGCGGAAACCCAGGATGAGGTTTGTTCAGGGAGTGTCAGCAACGCTCGGGGCTGAGGCTAACCGATGACCTACAGATTTCGTAGCCAGCTGTTAGAGTACAGAACAATTGCGGGGCTAGTGCTGCGGTCCTATTGACTCTTAGAGCCTCTCTTAGTTAAGATTTGAACTTGCAACGACTGGCTTGTTAGACCGGTGTCGTACCTCGAGGCCAATTGAGAGGCAAAAAACAATATTAAAAATGTATTTCGTCATAATGCCCCGTGAAAAAGTAACCAACAAAGTGTACGAAACGTCGGGAAAACATGTAATCTCCGTCATGATAATTTTCTCCGAAGACTATTCCTAAAATTAGTTGAAGAATGGCACAAAACATATTTTTTTCTCCAAAATCTGCACAACCTGTGCAATATGTAGCGATTGAAGCTTGACACTGCAGAGCATGGCATTGCAGAGGTATTTGAGCAGAAAAATGTATAATTGCACCACATATATCTAGCCTGAATATAATGCTAATAACCAAATTAGTTGAAAGCTCTTCATACTTTATTGGCAGTAAAAATTTTATGTATTGCCTGCAGCAAGGGCAGTTAGTTTGCTCTGTGCTTACATTTCCAAAGACACGGGAATTAACAATAAAATTAGCTGGTAAAGAAGTTTAGACGTTTTCTGCAATATTATCTTTTATTGGTATTTCTTTTTGAACCACAAAACTTGAACGCCGCGAAAACTTTTCTTGGAGAAATCGAGTCAAATTCAAAAAGCCTTTAACCGCCTATAATAAAAAAGTCGATGTCATAAATTCATTTGAAAAGTCCTATTAATTTACAAATCTATATTGACTGAACATCGATATCAACCACACGGATCTGTTTGTCCCAAACACTCGTTCGTTTGTAAAACTGGAAAACTTCCGTAAAAACCACCGAAAACTTTCTCTAGTCAGAACTTGCAAGGTTTTTGTTGCACAGCCTTTTCCGCCTGGCACCCGGCAGCATTGGTGTGTGACGAGCTTAGAAAACCTAAAACCATATTTTGAAATATCGTTTCTGCGGTTTCCACACATACAACTGCCTACAATAACTTTTAACGCCTGTAGAGCCGAAGTACTGGCTTGCTGGTCGTAAGCGAAAGTTGTTCCTGTCCACATACAGGATACCGGCCAGTACTAGCTCGAGGAAGGGATAACCACTATCGGCCACTTGGTTAGACTAATTGTACGGTCCAGACAATAAAGCAGTCATAACTTATTGGGGTAAAAGTGTCTGATGATAGACTTTACGATTGTTCGGTTAGGACTGCGCCTCTTCATGTGTCGTTACAGGATGTGAAGCAGCGGTTTGGGTGATAAATTTCAGGAAGGGGTTTTCCCATTCCTTGCGTGCCATGAGTGATACGGACTGTGTGCTAGACATGCAATTTTAGAAAATGAGAGAATAATTGGCAGCACGTGTTTGAAGCCGATGGCTGCCGGCCGAAAGCGGTGGATTTCGGGTGCAGTAAAAGTCCGCGGTCTTTTTGCGGTTTCTCGTCGATTTGCTACATTGTAGCTTGGTCATTCAAGCTTCCGTGCAAAGCCACATAGTGGGAAAAGGAAAACTTTTTTTGTCTGAATTTTTTTTGTCGTTGACTGTCTGCTACCGGGTGCAACTTTGAGAAGGCAATGTAGATTATAAACTCCTTAGGAGAATAACTTTTGATGATTCGAATTCCATCCTTACAAGAACCATTTTAAGTTGGGTCCACTTAGGGATTATATGCTTTCGACATTCCATTTAAGAAACTGTATCTTTTACAAGCCTTTCCAGAACCGTTATCCTTTCTGGAAAAAGTTTCCATTCGGTCAACCTCCATCATCAATCCCACTCCATCACCGACCGAAATGGTCTCAATTATCAATTTTTACTCCACCTACTTATTTTGCCATCCGAAGCATGAAGGATTACTTTAACAGAAAATTGATAAACAGGCCATTTTGACCTGAACATAATTTACCAGTTTGAAACATACACTTGCTACTTTTGGGGAGAATCAATTATGTGATACTGTCTTAACCACATTCTAATGACGAAGTTAGCTCACTAGCGGTTACCCCACACATGATGTAGTCATTCTGAGTGACCAGAGGAAAAACTGTCAGTTTAGTATGTTAATGACACCTAATTTTGTTTCGCCATGAGCAACCTGATGCAAATGATTTGTAGAATAACGTTAATTTAGGACCACCTATACGTATTTTGAGTTAAAACGAAACCGCATTCAGTGCAGATGATTGATGAAAGGTGCTTAAGATTTCCTCTGTATTTTGGGACCAACAACAGTATGCTAACCGTTTTACACTAATGAGACTGACTGAAAAATGTAAGTTTATTATCCTGTTTGCTGTAGCAAACAGCAAAAGCTGCTCAGGTGCTAATGATATGGAGCATAGAATTGCATGTCGAACATGCATTTTGGGTGCAGTTCCTTCCGTTGTTGCTGGCTCGCCTTGCAGTCCTTACTGATTTTTAGTTTTCGCATTTAATGAAACGTTCGATTTTAGTTCACAAATGCACAGGATGTTTTTCGTTTTTAACGAGAGCAAACGACAGCGGATGTTGATTTGCAGTTTTGCCTGCACAGCAGTTGCTGCTGCGTGGGAACTGCGCGTCAGATGGCAGATGAGCGAACCGAGCGAGCATCCTAGAACGCGCCGAGATGGGATTAACCATAGCCCGTGTGCAACCTTGTTGCAAAAATCTTATGGGCTAGATTTTTTGCTGGCTAAAGCCATCTGTTCTGGGAACTTCGGCGACTTTCTGACGTAGATAGCGATCGAAAAAATTCAGTTAAATTATTAAAAATGTTGATTAAATGCAATAAGTAGTTTTGTGTGCTTATAAAAGTTTGAAATTGTAAACAATTGAAATGTTTGGTGCTAAAATTTTAAATTGATTAGCTTTTTGTATTGAAATCCACCTTGAAGTAATTACACACTATAATATTGGAGTAATATTCATCGAAAAGGAGCTTTGTTCCGTTCCTGCAAGCGAGCTTCAATTACGTTGTTCAAAATATATTCAAATGCAAAGCAGCATTATCATCATTTGTAATGTTTTAGTGGGCGTCCTGACAACGGGTACTGTAGCGTACGGACTGGAAACGATTTCCTCGTACCGATGTAAACCAATATGGCAAGGTGAAAACGTGACCTTAACATGCAACACCCACGCCGCCGCCGACGCCACCGCCGCCCGATGTCCGAGAGTGCGGAGCCGCCACCAAACGGAACCGTGATAATTTTGTTATTTCAATTTTCTCTAAAATGAAACGAGTTTTTGCTTTGTATTAAAACCCTAAGCTCGAGCTAATAAGATTAAATTGAATTGGCAGTCTGTTTGTGAAGCAACGCAGAGGACTGGAAATAGCTTCAGCTAACTTAGACAGTAAACCCGGATTCTTTACACAGTAGGTACCCAGATTTCCATACCCGATGCTTCGCCATTCGTGACTGGAGGAGAATAATCGCCCGGTGATCATCTACACTATAACGTTTTTGTACTGTGGAAATACGATAAAAAACAATCTGGCGAAGAGGAAAAACATTTCGAATTAGTTTTTTCTGTGTACGATGATACTGGAACGCTCAAACAGATGCTCGTAAAAATTGAATTGGTGTTGTAATCAACAACGATTCCACCGACATTTTAGTTTGTTCACGTTTTGTCGGAACGAATGTTTTACCTCTCATGTAAAAATAAGCAAAAAATATCAAAGCCCAGTGTACAAATTATCGTACATTTACCACTGACACACACACACTCTGACTAAAGTTGTTTCAGGCTCTAACCGAAACACACTCCAACATTGAGTGAACAATCATCTATTTTAATTAATTTTTCATTTGTCAGCGCCGCTAACGAGCGAATCCGAAAGTTGTAGCAAAACTAACTTCCCGAAGCTGGTAACAAAACTGCTACTTCGTCCCTTCGACCGGTGATGATGGGGCCACTTGCTGCTGTCGGAAAATTATTCCTCACAGAGACCAAACCAGACCAGCAGAGCCAAAAAGGGAAAATACAAAAACCTCGGAGAGCTCGGAGACGGATCTTTTCCGGGGAAAAAGTACCATTTTTCTCCTGTGCTCAAATGCTGCACAGCACAGGCACAGGAATTGTAGGGGTAACAAATTGAAAAACTTTCGTCCCAATATCACAAAGCTGTCAGTGTGCGGCGGCGGCGACGGCGGCCGGAAAAGCTCAGCCAGGAAATTGTTCCAAATTGAGGATGCAGAATTGATGCGTTCGAAGTTTTTTATCGTTTAAACGAGTGACCCGTACGGATTAGATTCGATCGGTGGTTGGTTCAGTGTAATTGTTACTGATTAAAAGGGAAGATGAGGAAATAGTAAGAAGGCTAATAAGAAAGCTAAGGTAGACAAGATACAGACGAGACACAGCAAAAAAAACGCAAAAACATAGTAACGACTTAGATGACACTCAAACAAGACACAGGAAAGACATTTGAAACATAAAAAATATTAACAAAAACAATAAAATACAAGACAAAAAACAAAACAGACACCGAAGAGACACAAAAAGAGCCCTGAAAAACGCCGAGAAGATAGAGTCACAGAAAAGATACAAACAAGACACAGAAAAGATACATAAAAGACACAGACAAGAAGCAGAAAGCGCTGAAATGGTACAGAAAAGAACAAAACAATACACATAAAAGACACAGACGACACAGAAAGGCAATAGAAAAGACACAGTAGAAATAACATAGAAAACGCAAAGACAAGACATTGAAATTAAACAGGAAAGACGCTGCAAAAGCTTAAAAAAGACACAAAAACACAGCAACGAATAAAACAAAACGAACATGGAATGAATACAGAAAAACAAAGAATAGGCAGCGAAAAGATGCATGCAAAACACAGAAAAGATACGGATAAGAGACAGAAAAGAAACAATCAATACTAAAAATGACACACTCGAGACATAGAAAAGAAACAGAAAAGTCAAAGTAATAGTACAGAAAACGTAGAAAAAGCACAGAAAAGGCACCGAAAAGAATTTAGAAAAAATACGGAAGTAGGAAAGACATAGAAGAGACGCAGATATGCCCCAGGAAAGACTTTGAAAAATCATAGAAAAGACACAGAAAGTAATACATAGCAAAGCTAATGCAAAGCCTAGGTGCTACATTCCGTTATCGAAACTTGACCTTCTGTTATTATACTACAGACTTCGCAGCCAGCTGTTAGAGTACAGGACAATTGCAGGGCCAGTTGCTACGATCCTTTTGATTCTAACAGCAAGCCGAGATACGAACATACGACGGCTGGCTTATTATGAC
This sequence comes from Sabethes cyaneus, assembly GCF_943734655.1. Classification (NCBI taxonomy): domain Eukaryota; kingdom Metazoa; phylum Arthropoda; class Insecta; order Diptera; family Culicidae; genus Sabethes; species Sabethes cyaneus. The sequence goes on along the minus strand of NC_071354.1, from coordinate 69,621,344 downwards.
ACATACAAATTCAAAAATGAACGACACAGATAAATAACACAGAAAAGCACAGACAAGACATGGAAAAGGCACATTAAAGACACAGAAAAAGCGCTCAAAAACACAGAAAAAATACCCAAAAGGCACAGCAAAGGTACAAAAAAAAGACTTTGAAAGAATTCTGAAAAATATACAGAAAAAACACAGAACTGGCACAGAAAAGACACAAAACACAGCAACGTTTCAGACGAGACCAAAACAAAACACGGAAAAGACATAGAAAAGTCACAGAAAAGATACAGAAAGAACACAGCAAAAACTAGACACAGAAAGGACAGACAAGTTATAGAAAAAGAAACACACAAAATATAAACATGAATAGAAACATAGACAAAACACACAGACAGGAATCATAAAATATAAATAAAAGACACAGAAAAAAACAAAAAAAAAGAAGGATAAAAAATGCATAAAACCTGAGATAAAATACAGAAAGGACACAAACAATAACCAAAAAGACATAGACGCGACTCAGACACAAATAAGAAAACACAGAAAAAGCGCACATGGGGCGTAGCAAATACTCAAAAAAAAACACACACACTGAAATAACGTAAACGAACGACAAGATATAACAAAGACACAGATAAGACACAGGAGATATACTGAAAATTAGAGAAAAGACACATACAAAATACAACACTAATGTAGAAATATTGCAGAAAAGCACAGACAAGACATATAAAATATACAAGAAAAGCACCAAAAGTCACACAGAACAAACACAGAAAAAGGCACCGGAACATAGAACATAGAACTGGCACAGAAAACATATAAAAACACAATAACGACTCAGGCGAGGGCCAAACAAAAAACACAGACAATATACAAAATGTACAAAGACAAGATATAAAAAACGAAACCGATTAGATACAGAAATAACACAGAAAGAGTACAGACAAGATACAGAAAAGACAGAGAAATAGTACAGAAGATACAGATAAAGTACAGGAAAAGCACAGAAAACACACAAACAACATAAGGAAAAGAAACATAAAAAACATAAGAAAAGCAAACACAAGATACAGGTAGGACACAGAATAAGACACCGAACGAGCACAGAAAGCTCACAAAAACATAGCAACGACTGAGACAGCATCCAGAAAAGGCACAGAAAAACTCGAAAAAACACAAGAAGAAACACAGAAAAATCATAAATAAGCCAGAATCTATTTATATAAGAGGCTTATGTCTGTACCGAAATCCAGGTTTCTGACAGGACGTCATAAGAGGCTTATCGGTAAATAAAAACAGGTCCCTGACAGGGACAGGGACAGGGGCATGACTTTCGTAGCAATGGGTTGTAGTCTCAGTCACCTCACTGGTCGACTGCTAGACTGCTCGATTGCTCAACTGGTTGACGATTGCAAGACTGCTTGACTGGACTGGTCGATTAGACTACTCGATTTGATTGCTCGACTGGACTGCTTAACTGAACTGTTCGACTGAACTGTTCGATTCGACTCCTCGACTCAATTGCTTGATTGGACAGATCGACTTGACTATTTGACTGAACAGCTCCATTTAACTGCTCGAGTGGACTACTCGATTCGACTGCTTGACACATTTGCTTGACTCGCTACTCGACCCGACTGCTCGACTTAACTGCACGATTGAACTGCTCGACTGGACTGTTCGATTCGACTGCTCGACTGGACAACATGATTCATCTGCTCGACTAGACTGCTCGACTCAACTGTTCGATTCGACGCTCGACTCAACTGCTCGACTCAGTTGCTCAACTCAACTGTTCGACTCAACTGCTCGAAAAAACTGTTCGACTGGACTACTCGACTCAACTGTTCGACTCAACTGCTCGAAAAAACTGTTCGACTGGACTACTCGACTCAACTGCTTGACTCAACTGCTCGACTCGACTGCTCGAATGAACTGCTCGACTCAACTGTTCGACTTAACCACTTGACCCGACTGCTTGACTAAACCATTCGATTCGACTGCTCGACTCAAGTATTCTACTGGAGTACTCGATTCAACTGCTCGACTGGACTATTCGATTCAACTGCTCGATTCGACTGCTAGACTCAACTGCTCGACCGGACTGCTTGACTGAACAGCTTGATTTGACTGCTCGACTAGACTGCTCGATTTGACTGCTCGACTTGACTGTCCGACTCGACTGCTCGATCCAAATGCTTGACTCGATTGCTTGATTCGACTGCCCGACTCGCCTGCTCAACTCGATTGCTTGTCGCGATATCATATGGTCGGTGTTAAATCAGACCGGACCAAGTCGCAAAATTTTAAGAAATGAGTTCATGATCGATCAAGAATTTTTTAAGCAACATTTTACTCTAATCAGACTACATAAATGTTGCAAATAGCCAGAAGTTTTTATTCAGTTAAATAAAATTCAATACGACCATAAAAAATTTATTTCAGTTTCCGGCTATAACTCTTTTATATACAATATCTTAGAGCTATATTATTCAATATAAGAACTTAAAGAACTAATACACAGATTAAGCATCTTCGCAAACACTGGCCAATGGAATGTATCCGAAGTTTTCTGAATTCTGAACAGACTTTTATATTCTCCGGATCGTAAGATTCGGGCTCAACTGCTAACATATAAAAGGAAATGGGCAGGAATGGAACAGCAAAAAACACAGCACTACCACAGAAAATCACAGACAAAACTTAGAAAACATGAAACATGAAAAGACATAGAAAAAACACAGAAAATGGAGTTGCGAATGTACTCCTATGTACACTACCTATAACACTCCTATAACACTAACTAAATTCAATAGCAACCTAAATGGAAAACTACAGGGAAAGCACACCAAAAACGTGCAAAAACAGAAAAGATAGCAAACCCACAAAAAAGACACAAAAGTTACTGAGGTGATAGACCAAACAGCGAAGACAGATAAAACAGGTAAGCCGGACGAGACAGATGGGACAGTGAAGACAGGCGAGACGGTCAAGACGGGCGTGACAGACAAGATATACGGGACAGGCAAGACAGGCGGAACAGAAGACAGACTGGACAGATAAGACAGATGGGGCAGGACAGACGGGACAAACCAGACACACAAGAAAAACGGGACAGTTAAAACAGACGGAGCAGACAAGACAGACAAGACAGACAAGACAGACAAGACAGACAAGACAGACAAGACAGACAAGACAGACAAGACAGACAAGACAGACAAGACAGACAAGACAGACAAGACAGACAAGACAGACAAGGCAGACAAGACAGACAAGACAGACAAGACAGACAAGACAGACAAGACAGACAAGACAGACAAGACAGACAAGACAGACAAGACAGACAAGACAGACAAGACAGACAAGACAGATAAGACAGACAAGACAGACAAGACAGACAAGGCAGACAAGACAGACAAGACAGACAAGACAGACAAGACAGACAAGACAGACAAGACAGACAAGACAGACAAGACAGACAAGACAGACAAGACAGACAAGACAGACAAGACAGACAAGGCAGACAAGACAGACAAGACAGACAAGACAGACAAGACAGACAAGACAGATAAGACAGACAAGACAGATAAGACAGACAAGACAGACAAGACAGACAAGGCAGACAAGACAGACAAGACAGACAAAACACACAAGATAGACAAGACAGACAGGACAGAGAGACAGAAAGATAGAAAGACAAAAATACAGAAAGACAGAAAGACAGAAAGACAGAAAGACAGAAAGACAGAAAGACAGAAAGACAGAAAGACAGAAAGACAGAAAGACAGAAAGACAGAAAGACAGAAAGACAGAAAGACAGAAAGACAGAAAGACAGAAAGACAGAAAGACAGAAAGACAGAAAGACAGAAAGACAGAAAGACAGAAAGACAGAAAGACAGAAAGACAGAAAGACAGAAAGACAGAAAGACAGAAAGACAGAAAGACAGAAAGACAGAAAGACAGAAAGACATAAAGACAGAAAGACAGAAAGACAGAAAGACAGAAAGACAGAAAGACAGAAAGACAGAAAGATAGAAAGACAGAAAGACAGAAAGACAGAAAGACAGAAAGACAGAAAGACAGAAAGACAGAAAGACAGAAAGACAGAATGACAGAAAGACAGAAAGACAGAAAGACAGAAAGACAGAAAGACAGAAAGACATAAAGACAGAAAGACAGAAAGACAGAAAGACAGAAAGACAGAAAGACAGAAAGACAGAAAGACAGAAAGACAGAAAGACATAAAGACAGAAAGACAGAAAGACAGAAAGACAGAAAAACAGAAAGACAGAAAGACAGAAAGACAGAAAGACAGAAAGACAGAAAGACAGAAAGACAGAAAGACAGAAAGACAAAAAGACAGAAAGACAGAAAGACAGAAAGACAGAAAGACAGAAACACAGAAAGACAGAAAGACAGAAAGACAGAAAGACAGAAATACAGAAAGACAGAAAGACAGAAAGACAGAAAGACAGAAAGACAAAAAAACGGAAAGACAGAAATACGAAAAGACAGAAATGCAAAAAACAGATAGGTAGAAAGACAAAAAGGCAGAGAGACCTAAAGTTTGAAAGACAGAAAGACAGAAATACGAAAAGACAGAAATGCAAAAAACAGATAGGTAGAAAGACAAAAAGGCAGAGAGACATAAGGTTTGAAAGACAGAGAGGAATAAATCACAAAAGTACATGAAAATGAAAGGACAGAACAGAAAGGCAGATATGAAGTTGGACAGAATGTGGAATGGTACTTGTACAGTTCTGTTTGGATTACTCATTGGGACAAATTGTTTCAAACTTTTCTCCACAGCAGAACGTTCAAAATAAATGTAACCATTGTCGGAAACTCACTTGGCACACCTCACTTTTCCATCGTACTCTTCAACGTCGAAGCAATACACACGTAAAGGACGGTACGTGGAAATAAGTGCGCAACAGACGGGCAGAATGATAATGCAAAAATTATGTAAATTTCGAATAAATGAAACAGCCGGAAAGTGGTTTACCCGTAGTCTTGAATAAGGCAGGGTAAGCGGAAAAATCAGAATGAAAAGAAAAAAAAACTGTTGGGAAAGCGGAAATTGTTGATCGTAAGAAAAAAAGGAAGCAAAAAAGACTCCCTTTGCTCTGTAAGAAAGGGAAGTGGGCGCTGTTCGGCGTTGGCATTTACATCGTGAACATGAAGGGTTCTGAAATTGAAATCGAAATTAGGCCAAAAGCGGCCGGCGTTCCCCCGAGCGCGGGTTGCCCGTCTACTAACGATATAATTTCATGTTTGATCAAGTTTCCGTTTGAAGTCGAAGTGGGTAATTCGGACGCTCCGTTAGGAATTTCGATGAAGATTTGTGGTCCAGCTGCTGTACAGCGCGCAGACAAGTCTCAAGTTGGTGTTGCCGGTCGGACAGAAAAAAAACGACGCCCTGAGCTTTATCACTTTTGCGTGCTTCCTTCAGAAATTTTTAGAAAGAAACTAATTTCTATTCGTGTTGTGCGAGCGACGTGCGGACGACGACGACGCGACGGTACGAAATGCGAAAACGTGCGAAAGGCAATTGTTCCGCTTGGGAAGCTTCGATATCTGTCACTATTCGAAGACGGTCTATGAGCTTTAACTACCTTATTTTCCTAACGTACCGTACCGTACCGTAGTTTCGTGGCCGTATAAATTACAAACATGTTTTTTCCTCAAATTATTCTTTGCTTCTTTGGCCTTAAAATCTTATCTGCTAAGAATCTTATTTCGCTTTAACCCAATAAAAAAATTTCTCTGCTGGCTATCAAACTGGTGGTGTTAAAGTAAAACCGTACCGGACAGCAAACGAATAACTTGCCCGGCCCGTTTGTGGCGTATATTGAAATAAGTAATCCACAAAAAGTTTTAAATTAAATGTAATGATGTGATATTTCCGCTGCGCTCGCGTACAAGATTGCGTTTTACTGCCGCTGCAACCCGGCGGGCTTATTCTCGCTTCGCAGTCTATCCATTTACAATAAATTTGCAGCATGCCCTAGGATACATGGGACCACTTCCTGCTTGCTCGCTGTCCAGCAGCCCATGCATACACCCGGCACTAGTTCCGGTGTGAGTCCAAAAACTTGACCACAGCCGGGTTTTTTTTCTCGTTCCGTAGCTTTTTTTGTGACTCTGTTTTCCCGCAGTCTAGGGAGAGGAGGAAAAAAACAAATGAAAAGAAAATTATATTCAAGAGCAGCGGTGCGATATGTAAAGGACCCTGCAGCCAACCAGCCAGCGAAGAGTTTGTCCGTACTTAAAATGATAGACCGCGTGGAACGCGGATGCCTCGGTACCGCAGCAAGCCTCGGAAATGATTAATGCACAGAAATCATTAAAACTTTCGTTCTCTTTTGCGGTACCTACTCTCTGGAGGCGGAGAAAAATTAGATTAGGACTTGGCACTTTAGGACATGCTCTTTTGCTGTCGTATTTTTGCTGTCCACTGGTCGGAGATGACCGTTTAAATGTATACATATGACATGATAATTCTGCACATAACTTATTTCAACAGTATTATGTTCATATTGAACCGTTTAAGTAATATGTCAAAAGATTCATCTTATTTTTGTAATAAATCATTGAACATTTCAATTCTGCGTAATTTAAAAATTGTTTGACATTTTGGTTTTGCGTATGTCACAGAAAAAGTAGAGTGAAAATTATACTTTACATAGAATGCTTTTGCTAATAGAATTTAATTCAACAACTTTAATCAATAACCAGCGATTAAAAAAGAATTAAATTACTTCAATTTAATATTACGTACTATCATCCTAAAGCGCTTTCCACCGAAAGAAGGAAAAATGATTCGGTTGAAATAGCCACCCGAAAGAAGACGGTCATATGAGCTGGTAAGGATTACCCATCACTTCGACACGTTCATCGCAAATCCCCAAACCAATTTGCGGACTCAGCCACTGTGCTACAGCATAGACTCTTGCAGTGTGTAACACGAGAGGGAGAAATGAATCAAATCTCAGCGAAAGCTTGTTTATTAACTGGATTTTCTGTGCGGACAGAGAAAAATAACGACAACAAGACTGAAAACACCAAAAGCACCACCCACCCACCACACCGCACACCACCCACCAGTAAGAACTAATTTCATGTCGTTGCGTTGATTTTGTTACGGCGGAAAGGTCATTGTTTTGCTTCAAAATTTTAGGCTAGACATACGAAGTCAATTAAATACGAATCGATTCTGTTTTGAAAATTGATAGAATAACTTTTCTGTATTTCCTGTATTGTTGTATAAAATTGTACTGAGTCTTATCATTCTTTTTTTCCTAGGATTTTAACCGGTACAACAGATAAATTCATAGGAATAACGAATTGCGGTGTAGTTATGCAGCTATTAAATATGCTATGCTTCAATTTTGCTCAATTTGTTGGTACTATAATTCATTTACTTGTTTTCATGTCAGAAATTCAAGACCAGTGATCACATGATCGAAGCAGCATAAATAAAATTTAATTTAATGAGACTGCCGCTTTATAATACAACATAATCGGCCGCCACAAAACGAACACCACAAACACGAAACTGTTCAAAAACATAAAAAAGCAACACATGATCACTTATGATTGCAGTTTGGGCAGTAATTCAAACAACCGCCTTGCCTTTTTAATACGACCACACACAGTTAATCAGCTCGAGGCTTTAAATGTAGGTATCGTTTCTGCGAGAAACTTATATCGTGCTTTATTTAAAACCAATTAGGTTATATCGCACTCATAGCAAAAGAAAAAAATAATAAATAAATGCAAATGTAATTGGTAAAAATTATTATGCGCCAAACAAATAAAATACGAAAGGTAATTTGACGCAAAATTATGTGAAGTGCACAATAATTGCGTTACGGTTGAGAACCCTGCCAGTCAGTGTGGCTAAGAGCAACTGACTAGAAATTGCCTAATTGTCTGTTCGACGTGTTTATTTGGCAAAAAATAACGGAAACTCATTGTTAGGTACGAAGAGACCGTCAGCAGATGGGGATTTTTGCACTAAAATTACTTAAGTATTCACTTTTTTATATCTAAAGCTTTTGGTAATTTTTTTTTATCGAAATAAATGGCAAAAAACCGTTTTCACATACAATCTAACATGGCGATCAAATCCATTATGGCTGAATTTGTTTTAAACGTTATTTGAAAGACCGGTCCTTCTGTTTTACAAAATTGTGTCGTAACAAATTGCAAGCTCTCTGCAAGAGGGCACTGAACAAGCAAAAAAAACGGCACCCAACCATAGGAATCTGATCAATCGTAAGCTTTTTTATTTTCACATCGATGTGTGACAGTGCTTGCAATTGGTATCAAAACTTTGAAACGGGCTGAGGGCGAGATGGCTATGAACCAGCGCTATTTTAGTAGCTGCGCTCTGAGCATCTCCAGGTGGCTTCACAATCTGGCGCAAAGGTTGAGTTCTGCACTGCACAGGCGTCTGGTCTAAACACCGCCCGCCTACGGGAACTACCGTTAAGTATTACTTCGGGGGGAGGGTGCGTCGGTACATTGCTCCGTAACTTGCGAGATGTGAACCGATCCGAAGATGGCGACCGTCATAATGTCCATTCCTTCACAACCTCCCTCGCAGGGCTCTGCCATCCTTCATGCTACTCGATGTTTCTTGACCAGGAATGGAGAAAAATCGCTTCTAGCGATCAAGATCATAGAAGCGATCAGATTCAGATTCACTGACATCACTACTTGTAAGCGACAAACACTTTGTCGCGATCCGTACAGATTATGACAAACCTCATGTCAGATCATGTTCATTGCATGATTGCGTTGAGAAATATAACAGATACAGACGATTGGTTGTGTGCATCGTATGAATCCCAATTCAAACAACATGTGTGGCATTTTTTCTCGCAGCTAGGTAAGATGTAACACTGTAATCGACTGCTGAGACTGTTTAGAGAACAAAATCTTGTGATCAATGCTAAAGATTCACTGTTTGTCATGATCTGTACGGATCGTGAACTGTGCGTGTGGCGATAACTCACAGATTTTATCAAAATCACTGATCGTCCATCCCTGTTCTTGATCGTCCACTTTCCCTGCATCTGCCAAGACATGTACCGATCCAGAGATGGCGACCGTCATGATCCACGGCTACCCTCGCTAGATTTCTCACTGAACTCAGCACTGCTCCGTAGTTTGCCACTCCACTTTCACTTCACCTGTCGAGACGTGAACCGATCCAGAGATGGCGACCAGTATAACTTCCATCCTCTCACGGTCACCCTCAAAGTGTTTTTGTCCAAACTAGGTTTACTCCGTCGCGCTCGTCACTCCACCTCCGATGCGTCGGTCGAGACAATACTAAGGGATTAGTAGTTCCCTGGTCATTTCTTCACTTTCGTTGGAATTGCAAAATAATCTAAGCTACAACTCCGTTGACGGCATTCCACACTTTCTCCTTACTGTCGTTTACCATGTTCTCCTCGGTCAGGGATGGCATCTCCCTTCACATCGCAGCAAATCGAGGACATTCAAACGCTACATGCCGTGGTGCTTCTACGTCTCTCTGCATTCCGCATAGACTGGCGTCGTGCTGTGCCCAAACCGGTGCAGATATTGCCTGAAGTAGCCATGACCCGAGAAAAACTGGGTCAAGTGGAGCCCAACTTCCCAATGTTTCCTATTCAACCAGGTTAACAGAACCGGTCTGAGTCGGTACGTCTACCTACTGTTCTCCGCCGTATCCAACTCTTGTTGCCATTTGCTCAGTGACTCTTCCCTTGCCAGCTTCCGGGCTCCTCTGGTGTTTCTTTGTCTGCCGTAACAGTCGTTATCTTCCACAAGCATGATGCCGGTGCCCGATGCAGATTATTCCAGCGATAACACATACTGCCTCCGACGATATTGTTCTATTGTTCCACTGGCGACTATTACAGCCATGAAAGTGGAAAGTAAGCTGTCGCAGTAAGAAGTATTACAATTATTATTACTATTCTGCTTCACGCGATTTCCCTCCGATCGTAGTGCTGAGATCCAGGATGGACCTCCATACCGCAGTATCGACGATGATACACTAGCCAGCATTCTTCACTTGCTACTAACTACTGGGCCCGTAACTATTCGGCATGATTCTGGCTACCGCATTGAAAGCCTTCGCCGCCTTCTCGCAAGCGTAGTCGACGTGGCAGTCTAAATTCAAATGACTCCATGACAGCACGCTCGCACGTTGAAGTAATAATGTGCTCTTCGACGGCGATGACTGCATGTTGTACGGCTTTAGACATAGTTGCTAACCAACAAGACCTCCATTTTATGGTGAGAAATTTGCAACTTTGAGCCTGTTTCCAATTCTCGATAGTTCCAATCGTCTCTTTCACCAGTATTTCTACCTCTTCCAGGGACTGCCTGTCACCGATAGCACGATGTCATCTAGGCAGCTTCAAAGACAGTGCACCGTAATACATACCATTCCAAAGCGTTGGGCCAAGGATGGAGCCTTGTGGAACTCCAGACGTAATGTTTATCGTCTTACGCCCCCTAGCGGTCTCGTAAACAGGTTTTCGATTCCGGAAGTAACTCCGCAGAATTGTATATCCCGGGACATGCATTCTATGCAGCGACTCGGTGATAGCCTCCCAACTGGCAGTGTTAAAGGCGCTTTTTACGTTCTCTTCGTTTCCGTTACTCGGATCGCTCGACCACTGTCTAAATAGCATTCACCGTGGTTTTTCCTTTCCGGAACTCGAATCATCTTCTGTTCATCTTCTGTGTGCTTCGTAAGTTTTTTGCATGTATCCTGCAGACCCATTTTTGGCCTGTAGGACGCTGGGCCCCCGCAGGATTTTCTGGCTTCGACAATAGCACTAGCTGTTCCATCTGTCCGGGAAGCTACCACCTTATAAGCATTTCTGCAGCACGGTCCTGAACATATCAGGGAACGCTTGTACTGTTGCCTTGAGAGCTACGCTAGGAATTGCATCTGAACCATCGGCCTTCTTGATTTTTTCTTGATCATCGTAAGAGACATGCAGACTGTCAATGCAGCCCCTCTCTTCTGGTCTTGGTGGCCACATTGTAGGGACCTGCGTCAGTAAAAGTCCCGCCACGATAGCCTTCAGTTTAATCGGACATACCTCCTTAAATGTCGCATGACCTTTCGCTTTCGCCATTACGATTCGGTAAGCGTCACCCCAGGGGTTGGAGTCCGCTTCTCGGCACAGGTCCTTGTAGCTGTTGCGGTTGCTTTGTTTTATTTCCCGTTTCAATGCAGCCCTAGCCAATCTGAAAATCAGGCTACACTCTTCACGATCTACTGGACTTCTGGCTCTCTGATTTCGTCGTCTGGCTCTGAGACAACCTGCACGAAAGTTGCTAAGTGTCTCGCTCTACCAGTAAGCTGGGTGCCGGGCGTTTCGCGGCTTTAGTTTTCTCGGAATGGTAGCATCATATGCCCTCGCCAACATATCCGTCAACTTGTGCGCATTCAGGATCGATCTTTCACTGCCCACCCGGAGTCTCGGCTGTCCTTACGAAAAGTGCTACCTTCATTGAACAGTGTAACTTCCAGTTTAGCCAGAGCTTCCAACAGACTGTACCCTCTGGCGTTCCCCTTCCTCTTCTGTTGGGTACTCTCACCACTGCGTCCATTATTTTGAACTATTGTGGTATGCCCCATTGTTTCTTTTACTGTACGCTTCAGGCTTACCTATCACTTATTGAGGAAATGGTAGGCTAGTAGCTGGAGCGAGACAGGTGCCAATCAGGGATGACTTGGTTTATAAACGTTATAATCCTGATCGGTGACGCAAACCAGATCTCCCTAGGCTCTAGTAGGGCCTTTTTGAGATACTGCAGTCTGCGTCCTATTAGTGCTCCACAATTGCAGAGTAAGTGTTCCGAGGTTTCGCTCTCGGTATTACACCCTCTGGCGTTAGTGTACCTGCTATCCCACTCCATAGCCCAAGCGATAAAGTCTCCTCCAATGATAATTGGCCTTCGTCCGATGAATTCATCGTTCAGCGCATCCAGCATTCAGCAGTAATTGCTCCCTGATCTATCTTGGGGGTACGCAACAGTTACATACGAAGATTCCGTTGATTTTGACAACCACGAAACATTCGCATGAATTCGAAACCAGCTCCTCGATGGGGAACTTCCCCATTACATGTATTGCAGTCATTGCTGCTCTATCAGTTACCCAGTTACCAATATTTTTTGAAACGTTGGTTCTACAATTGATGAAGGGACGGTAGGGGAAAGTAATGAAGGATTTTTTGAATGAAAGGGAAAGAGTGGAAAAGTGAGGGGGGGGGGATATTGGTAGCTACGCTTAAAAAGTTGTCGTTGTGACTCCTACCTTTTGTCTAATTCTGGAAGGTGCATGGGTCGAACCAAGCTATAATCTGAGATTATAATCGGATTCGAACCCACAACATCCGCCAGGGCATGTGGCTCGCTGGTACTCGTGCCTTTGAACCATAGAGACGCTGCCCAAGTAACAATTTCAAGTTTTATTACGTTCGTATAGCGGTTATCATGACCAATTTCATAGCAAAGCAAGGCATAGGTGCTACATTCCGTTATCGAAACTTGACCTTCTGTTTGTTTTATACGACAGACTTCGCAGCAAGCTGTTAGAGTGTAGGACAATTGCAGGGCCAGTTGCTACGATCCTATTGACTCGAACAGCCTCTCCCAGTCGAGATTCGAACATACGACGACTGACTTATTAGGCAATTTCATAAAACCGCTAATAAAACTATGAGGTCTACCAGAACTTTCTGATGACCGCTATAAAACTGCTTTCTGACCAAGTGACACACTCCTCAGAATGATTTCATAACCGCTATAAGAATCAGGTTATAAGCTCAAGTAGTCGTATCACGCTCTGCTGAAAGCAGCAATAAAATCAGTTAAGCTTTCGCTGCTTGACAACCATCGCCATAATTTAGAAAAGCTTTTCGCTTTTCGCTTTTCTGGCAACAGCTAAATAAGTTCGCTTTATCAACTTCAAAATACATCAAAATACAAAATACGTGAGCAGCAAAGTTAAAGTTTTACTGTCAGATTATTCTGATCGATTTGGTTAATAGCAACCATAATAAAATATCCCATAGAACATTAAACAAATTTTAAGCAATTTCGTTGGTTTGCAGCATGTGCGCATTTAATTTCATGGTGCATATTGATATGATAGGTCGATAAAATCAGCGCACCAATGAAATTTGGCAATTTTCGAAAACTGGTTGTTTTAACAAAATAAATATTCAGTTAGTCAATCTCAATTTCTAGCAAAATCATTTTAGTTGCTTCCTCTGACAGGAAAACCGATTGATAATAACTTTCTTTCTGCATAACACTTTGCTTTGATTAATTTTTGTTTGCGAGCTAAAACAAAATACTAGAATATGGCTATATGGCTTCGCATGAAATAATGATTTTAGTATTGAACTTTAGTATTCTTCATAATAGCAGCAAAAAACTGTTTGGTCAGGGTGTTACCGTTTTAATAGTTCTATACAACTAACAGATTTATTACGGTTTGACAAGCAACCGCGATAAGATTTTGAACCAATTTTGATTGGTGCACCATTTTGTATTGCTACGCCACACTTATAGTAAGTTTGTAGGAGACGTGGTGCAGCCAACAAGTTTTAACATGGTAATATAAGCAACCACAATAAATTTGCTTTATTGACAGTTTTATTATGGTTTTCTAGATAGCTATAAGTGTGTTTGGACAAAAGAACAAAAGGAGACTGCGCAACCCCCCTTATTAAGCTAGCGACTTGAGTTGGATTATTTTTAGACACAAATTGTGCCTCTTCCTCCGTCTACTGTAGAAACCACCGACCGAGAAGTTTAATCTAACCTTGTTTTTACTGGCGGGACGACGACACTATGCAGGCCCTTGCGACTTACACTGCACTGCAGTCGCTTTTAGTTGCAGCAACCTATTAATGACTATTTCTGGCCATTATTAGGTTACAGTAACTACATGTGACGTAAGTGTGCTACTTGGGGTGTGACGCTGTTCGTCTGTCAGCCGCGATTTTCAACTCGAGTTTTCGGGGAAAGGCTTCATTTCTATGAAATAGACCAAACTTTGTGTTTTTAGTCTTGACCTTGAAATACGGTCAAGCATATATTAATATTTTTTGAAACAGTGGTTCTACAATTGACAAAGGGATGGTAGGGGAAAGTAATGAAGAATTTTTTGAATGGAAAGGAAAGAGTGGAAAGGGAAAGGGGAGGGAGGGTATTGATAGCTACGCTTAACAAGTTGTCGTTGTGACTCCTACCTTTTGTCCGCGGCTAGATACTTCGAAAAAGGCGATTATTGTAATATTGATTTTACAAGATCTCCCAAATTTCGCAAAGATGTAATTAAAAATAAGGTATTAGTACTTATATAGGCCGCTGTTCATGGAATTCATTCTTTTCATGTCTCTATATAAAATTTCAATACGTATTTCTTGGATTTGCAGCGTTGGCTCAACCGGTACAACATAACCCGACTATGACAACATTTTTTGTTTTAACATAAATACCCACGGGGCGAATCACTTCAAATTTAATAAATATATTAAATATATTTATGCATATTTACATACTTTTACCCGGGTGCTAAATATATTTACCGGTATTGATGAATATTTCACGAAAGTTCCCACCTTTTTCATACGATCTTGAGCTGTCAAGTACCATTACAGTATGTGGCAAGAGTTGTTATTATGAGGTGGTCACATTTAAAATAGGGAATATATTTATCAATATTTATCACATATTGAATATTTATGATGGAAGTGATTTACCCCGTACCTATAACTTTACAGCAACGATTCGCTAATTGGTGGTTCGTTAATTGGGCGGTTCGTTAATTGGACATTCGCTAGTTGGGCGGAAATGTCAAAATACTCCGTCAAAATGAATCATTTGAGGGGTCTAGAAATGCGATTTAAGGTCATATTTATTGTTGTTCATGGGATAATCCGCTGGATTCAACGTCACGGATTAGATCTAACTTTTTAGCTAGAGGTATTGTGGTATATTTGTGTTTTGTTACTGTTCTTCCCGACGATACAGCCATTGTTTATTTAAAAACAAAGTAGTCATATCAATAGTCGATTATCAAGCATCATACTTGAATGCAAAGACAGCAGATCGAAATATTTACTTTCTCCAATTTTAAACTTAACCATGTTTTCAATATGTTTTCCGAGTCACGAAAGTTTTCAAAATCAGAGACAAAAATAATTTGCGTACCCCTCAGGAAACTGTCAGTCAGCCCAATTAACGAAAACGACTCGATAGTCATGGCCCAATTAACGAATTCTGGCTGTTTCATTTTTCAAGCTATCAATTGAAGATTTTCCAGAAATATACCTTATTCTCAGACCTTTGCAACGATGTATTTAGATTTCCGAAATTTCTTCTGAAACGAAAGTTATACGGCGAATACCAAAAGGTGGCCCAACCACGACGGCATTCCCCTACTTTTAAGGAAAAATGGGAGGAGAAGGATTTATTTCCTCGATGAAAGGATGGCATTTTCGTCGGTATTCATCTCGTAGATCATGCACAGCACTTACTTGAAACATAACTACATGAGTGCGTTGACCTTGGAAATGGGTCAGAAACAGATTATTGCAACTTTGACGGTATCGTACACGTGGCGCAGCGAAGACAAAATACGTCCGTCCGACAAATACTCGGTACGAAATGAGTAATCGAAATTAATTCAGCATGATAATACATTGCTCATTCAGGGTACTGTTTCAATGAATCGATAAGTTTAGCACTATGATATTTATATTAGTAAACGTAACCTGATTGGTGACAATGTGAGAAACAAAATATACGCTCACCGTTAGGTAGATAGTGCTATGTTATTTCATCGCTCCATAACACTGGAGGTATGGGTCGTCGAATGGCACTGAAATGTTTCGTGAATTACACGATAACGGCTACGGGGACAGAGCTATCCGAAAACAAGTGCTTGAACTGTTCCGGCGAAGTCTAAACATTTATTAGCTTCTAAAGTCTGCTTTGATGCTAGTTGTCCACTTTTCCATAAAATTGTGATTTATTTCAGTGAGATTTTCCAATAATCATAGTTGTGGATAAAAACTTCTCTATATATACTACCATAATTAGTTGTTTTTTTGTCGATTAAAAGTATTCACTCTATGGGTCTGCACAGCACAGTTTATTTTCGGAACCGTTCAAGATTAAGGGCACTCCTTTCGTCAGGCTCAGATTATTTCCACCTTACCATTTCACCGATCCGTTTCGTTCCGCAAACAATCTTCCCATGGCCAGCAGCAAGAATAAAAATGAATCGAAACAAACAAAGCAAAATCGTAAAACAGGTTGTTTTCAACAAAGAACGAAAAGCTTCTAATCTTTCGCTTTTGAATTACACTTTATTTTCATCAATTTCCCAGGCTAACAACCGTACCTTCCGACGCTCCCGTTCCACCCACCCGCCCTCAAACCGGACCGATTCCACCAGCCAGCCAGCCAGCCGGAACGCAATCGAAAAGTAATCTTAAAAATATCTCTCGTAGGACCAACAGGACAGGTTCGGTGCGTGTGTGTGATGAACGACCAAAAAAGTAAGTAAAGAAAGGATCTCGATTGCCGTCCTGTGCAGGGGCAAAGCTTGAAATGCGAATCCACTGCGTGTCCTTGATCAGTGCGGAATAGAATGCGTGTGAAGATTTCTCATCCTTTTAGGAACATATTCTTAAAATTATTTTCTGCTTATAGAACTGAAACGGTTTGCCCTCCTTGGATAGGTTTTTTCTTTCATGAAAAGTGCCTGTCTGTCGCCTGCCTGCTCAAGCTGGAACAATACCTGAAGAGAGCGTATCACTGACCAAAGATCTCATTTGCAACTAGAACTGAGGACTTGATTTTTCCCATATCTTTAAGAGGTCGAATGATGTGGAACTTACTTTTCGATTCCTGGTTGGAAAATTCACACACTCAAGCACTGAGCGACTGATGGACGGTCAGCGGGTTCGAAACGAGAGGCGACATAAATCGTGTCCGAATAATGGATAAAAAAGGACTTCAGGGAAAGGACAGAAGCTACAAAAAAGTGAAGCTGATCCTTTGCTATACCATTAACTGTGGACTGCGGCTTTCTGTAACATGATTCAAACCACCACAGGCAGGAAGGACGATGGCCAAGCTGAAAACAAAACGACAGCACAAAGGGACGGGTCGGTATAAAAGCAAATGAAGAGAAGTTTCATGATTGTTTTTAAAATAAACTAATGAACTCATTTATTTTTCTGCTTGTTTTATGTCTGCCTGCCTTTCGGTAGGGTAGGCTAGCTAGCTACTAACGAACACATGCATTTTCGTACGCAAAAGAAAACGACAAATATTATGTTTTTGTCATGGTTCCTCCGTGGATGCTACCGGCAATGCTAAACTGCTGCTCCTATAAGGTTCGAGTTTTTGTTCCGCTTTCTTCTGGATACCTCTCCAAAACGGTCCGCAGAGAGTTGGTTGTCAAGCATGCAGTTTGACATAATACACCAACCACCGGTATTGTTCCGACGATGCCCGGGAGCAGCCCGACGTAAGCGCGCTCGCGCGTGTTTCTCGCGTTAGTCTGAATCCTCATGTGGATTTAACAATTCCCCGAAGATTGTATGGTTTATAGGTCAGACACTGGAATTGGCGTTTCGTAGATGTGATGTTGAAAGCTGTCGTGCTGCTGAGACATGTCAGGCACATGCTGAGGAAACGAGTGCCGATACTGGTAGCTGTAGATGTTGAAATTGGGTTGATGGTAGTCGATTTCTTCGAAGCATTTGCCAAACTCCAAATCCTTTTCCTCCTTAAGAGCGTTTCGTTTGTTGTGCCAATTTGGACCCATGAAGTCTATCAGACGGTTACGCAGCCGGTAAGCGACCAGAATTAAAGTTGTTAACGATGCAGCTGTGGCCACTAGCGTTACTCCAAAAACGGCACGTTCCTTCGATTGATGTAAATGACATCCCAACAACTCGGAATTAATTTCACGCAGCGCTTCGCCATTCAGTCGTTCGGGATATTCACACAGGATTGTGCTCTGCTCAGTTTCTATCGATTTCTGGCGCAGCAAGTTTCGCAGCCAACGCAGATGACAATTGCAAATCAAGGGATTCTCCGATAGATCAAAGTTTTTCAGCTGCTTCCACGGTAACAACTCTTCACGAACACTGCGGATTGCGTTGTCACGTAAAACTACGTTCTCGATGTGTGGTAGTCCAGAAAAGGCACCCTCCTCAATGTCCTCCAAAATTTTATTCGAGGCAATCACGATCGTGTCGAGATTGGTGTTTGCCGAAAAAGCACCAGCTTGAATGCGCATTAGGTTGAGCGCACCGGAAATGTCGATTTTTCTTAGATTGACCAGTCCAAAGAATGCGCCTTCCGGGATGAACTGGAAGTCATTTTGTCCTATTACCAGCTCCTCAAGTCGTTTTAACATACTCAGCTGAACTGTGGGAACGTGCAGCAAGTGGTTGTCCGAGATGTCCAGTGATCGAATGTTTTCCACTCCACGGAATGTCTCGACGGTGATGTTGACCAACATCGAACCACGCACGTTCAGTTTTCTCAATTTATTAAGGCCTTGAAATACTCCTGGCTGTATTTGGTTCAGCAAGTTGGTTCCCAGAAAAAGTTCTGCTAGCATCCTCAACGGCTGAAATGTTGGCGCAGAAATCATACTTAGAGCGTTGTCGTTTAGATGAAGGATCCTCAAGGAGGTCAGGCCCTCGAATGTTTGAGCATCGATTTTTCCGATACGATTCTGACTAAGATTTAGCTCCTCCAGCTTAGGCAGCGACTTAAACATTGCAGCGTTCAATTCATCGAGGAAATTTGCTCGCAGATTCAACACTCGAAGTTCTTCCAGCCCGTGGAAGGTCTTGTTGTTGATGGTACTAACTTTATTGTTGTTCAAATGCAGCTGCAGCAATCGCCGTTGGTAAACAAAAATACGTTCCGGAACACCGAGCAGATGATTGTAGCTCAGATCCAACATGGTCAAATCCGTGTAGAACTGAATCGACGAATCGATTGCTTTGATTTGGTTGAACTTTATCACCAGCCTTTGGATGGCCGGATTCAGCGCGATCGGCAGCACATCCAGTTCTCCTTCACCACAAGTCACGTGCAGCTTGATGTCGTCACACACGCATCGATTCGGGCAAAACGAAATCGCCAACACTTGTGGCGCCAAAAGCACGATCGCAACACTCAAGATCAGTCGTAACATTTTGTCCTTTTGCTTTCACTTTCCACTAGCTTAACTATTTTCAGAGCGGAACTGCAGTTGTGAACTGCACAAAACTAAACTTCAAACTAAACCGACTTTTTCGAGTGCAAGCCCTTTTAAGAAGTGCATTCGATGTTCGATCCATACGAGCGAATGAGAGAGAATAACAATAAACAAAAGTATTTCGTCTCTTTTTCCCTTCAATTCGTTTTCAAAAAATATCTGCCCGGCTAACGAAGATTGCCGAAGCCGATTGCTACCGAGCGGTCTCTCACTCTCCGAGCGGAGAAAAACGAACGATCGAGCGGTAACTCAGCGATCGGTAGATCGTTAAGCCGATCCTACCCGAAGATGAGGTGAACCCGAACAAAACAAAACCAGGCAAACCGAAGACGCCACGCGATCTTCCGTGATCTTTACTTTGTATTCGATTGTCTTTCTTCTCCGCTGGCACTACCTTTGCCAGAGAAAATAAGCGTAAGAGGAAAAAGGCCCACGGGGCATAAAATAACAATTTATGGCCGCGTCGTGAGAAGTGCACCTGCCCGTTTCGGTCGTCGTCGTCGTCGTCGTCGTCAGTAATCAAGTCGGATGTGTCCCGCAAGGCAGCCAAATGCGCGGGCCACTTTCATTTGGAAATTAAATCAAAGTTTTGAACGAGCCGCGCCGCGAGGAAACATGAATTGTAATGATGGAAGGCATTAAAAAACCCGTGTTTTTCGGTTGTCGGTAGTTAGAAATTCTAAGTACGCTCGCCGGCCTGGCCCGGCCCGGTTCGACCGTTGCCGAGTTTCGGGTTGGCCCGCGTAATGGCCTGTTGGGCTTCTGTGCGTAGATGAATTTTAGATTTTTGATAGGTTAATTTATGGGGAGTGTTTCCCATTGTACTGTGGTCATTTCGGTATACACGCAGGTGGAATTAATTTCCTCCGTTCAACAAACGGTTAGATGTTCCCGGAAATTCAGATACAGTTTAGGTTTCTACGCAGCTTTTTTCCCATGCGACTTTATGACGGGTGATAATTGAATTAAATAGCATTTATTGCAGTTTCCATTTTCATTTACTGAAGTACAGAGAATATTGAATTTTAACAATGTTAACAAAAAAACTAGAACGACCCATCTTGAACTAATTTGATGGTCCAATATAAAAAGTTCATTCCAGTGCTAACAATAATTGGTTGAGAAAAGCATGTAGGAATAAACCTTATAGTTTTATTTTATTATTGACAGCACTGAAAGTAGTTTTCGTCATTTTTACGTCAATTTTCGTAACTTGACCGTCTACCCTTGTTACTCACGATGTGTATTAATAATTCAATTTTAGTTAAGGGGCTTAGATATTCTTATTAAATGCTTACTATCGATGTTCCTGTTGAGATACGCGGTTCCTAATACTCCTAACTCAGCTGTCTCTTATATAAACTGTTTATTATAAATTTTCTCTAGAAATAGGGATCCAATAACAAGTTTTAAAAGACGATTTCTTGAGGTAAACGATATTGGCAACGTTTTCGCCTGAAACTAATTACACGGAAATACTCATATCCCGGTCGTTTCTTAACGGATTTGCGTTCGACTGGTGAAAAGAGTCGACTAGAAAATGCAGTTCTTGTTTTTGGGATTTAAACCAGTTTTTTACATACCCTCTGATAAGCCGTAACATTTCCGGTGTCCTCTAGCCACCTCTGGCATCTCTGAATATTTCAGAAAAACTAGAAAAATATATCCGTTTGCCTTTAAACATGTCTTTTTTGTTGAGAAGTCATGACTATCTGCATTTGTCAAAAATCATTTCGTCTACCTCCTATTATGAAGATAAATGGGTCTAGTAATTAGACCATCAGGTAGGAAGAACCATGCCGTCTTTAGTTGAGTTGAAACTGGTACCTATCCAGTGCCGTTTTTGTTGATCCGTAGTAGGCAGTTTTATTTTTCATGTTTCTATATTTCAGTTTGTAAAATTAGTAAAATGGGAAATTCTTTACCATCGCGGATGTTAAAGGATATTTTTAACGGTTAACAAACCAACCTATATAGTCTGTGGACAATACGAGCTTGAATCATATCCCCTGACTCCGCAAGTGTTGTATTCACCCTGTCAATTGGGTATAAAGTTCGTCAAGTAAAACAAGAGATATCATACCCAGTGTTGCCACATATTCATCTGTACTGGAAGGGACAAAAATCTTTTTCATCTGTACTTTTTCTTCCAAAAATCTGTACCAAAATCTGTACCATTAAAAATATTTATTGCATAGAAAAATTTGCTTTGCTAGCATTAAAAAATGCACGAGTATCAAATCTTTTATTTGTTTGATGATGTTTGAACATATCTGTGCTAAAGTTAGACATAAATACGTTTTGTTTTGTTTTAATTCATACTAAGAATTGCTTCTCTATTGATTTCAAGAAACAGTACTTAGAAAAAAGTATGAGTTTTTGACACTCATAAAAATCTGTACCTATCTGTACTTTGTGGTAAAAATCTGTAATCTGTACCGTACAGAATCTGTACCAAAAAATTCGAAAAAATCTGTACTTTTCCAGATAAATCTGTACATGTGGCAACACTGATCATACCTGAACGGGACCCAGTTCAATCAAAACTCGTTTTACGGCTCCCACGGGGAAAAGTAAAAAGGGAGGACGTTAATTCAAATTTTATGTGTAAGCAAAACGAGAGGATGTTAATTCAATTTTTGGAAATAAAAAAGAATAAACATCTTCTTTCGAGTTTAGAATGTATAACGAAAAGACATTATTTAGAATTTCCTGAGATTCTAAACCTGCTTGGTTTTATTTGAATTTTATAAAGGCCCTTTTGCGGAATTAGTCATTACCTCTGGTTTTATCATGGTATTAAGCAATACTACGCTCCACGCTATGAATACAAGTCAAAAGCTACTAAACTAATAAATCAAATTTATAACGATTACTAGTTGGCTGCGCCGCATCTCTTAAAAACTTATCAACTTATGTGAGGTGTAACAATACATCTAATTACAGTTGCTTGTTAAACCGCAATAAATCTGTTAGGTTTATAGAGATATTAAAACAGTAACATCCTGATCAATTAGATTTATTGCTGCTATTATGAGGAATATTAAAGTTCAACACAGACATTATATTTCTACGTAAGGTATTGGCACATTCTAGTATATTTATTAGCTCGCAAATTAAAATTCATCAATTCAACGTGTATTGCAGAAAGAAAGTTACTATCAATTTGATTACATGTCACACGAAGCAACTCAAAGGATTTTGCTAGAAATAGACTTTGATTTATTGAATATCTTCCTTTAGTTAAAACTACTAGTTTAAACTACTATCACAATTTCGATGGCGCGTTTATTTTTTCCGCCCATTATATTAACATCCAAGATTAAATTTAATGTGCATAGGCTGCAAACCAACTGAAAATTTATTTATTGTTCTATGGGATATTTTATTATGGTCGCTGTAATCCAAATGGATCACTTTGATCTGACAGTAAAACTTTAACTTTTCAGCTCTCGGATGTATTTTTAAGCTAACAAAGCTTTTTACTAGAGCAAGCTGTATTCTCTACAGCCTTGTAACGAAAAGCTTCTTTAAATAATGGCGGTAGCTGTCAAGTAGCGACAAGCATAGTCGGTTTTACTGCTGCTTTCTGCAGAATGTGATAAGACCACTTAAGCTTATAACCTGATTCTTCAACCGGTTTTAAAAACCCTCTGAGTCGTGTACCCCTTGGTCGGAACGGAGTTTTACAGCGGTCGTCAGGAAGTTCTGGTGGAGCTCACAGTTTTATTAGCGGTTTTATGAAATTAGCCATGAAAATCACTAGAGGAACGTAACAAAACTTGGAATTGTTATTGCGGTTAGGCGTAGAGGAGTTTCGGATAAGCTAGTCGATCTCATCAAGGCTCAGAAGGATGCGTTCTAACGCAAGGCTTTGCATTACGGCGTATTTTCCGACACTATAAGGGTAACCCTTGCTGGCGTGAGACAAAGCTGTATTTTATTACCGCTTCTGTTTCTCATCGTTATGGATGAGACAATGGTTTGGTCATCAGGTCAGCTTCCACCTCGGTGGTTGGTAGATATTGCAGGTCATTGATCCGTTATCGGCGAAGATTTCTGGTGAACGCATGTTTCCTGTCGATGTGTTTGGATCTCCTTTCCAGACCGTATTATTTCACCATATTGCGTGGTAGTCCTTGTAAAGACGGTTGAGTAGACGGGTTCCTCGTTGATGGTTTTCAAAAGTTTGTGCATCCAAAGCAGCTCCTGGTCTCCTTGAGTCAGTGGTACTGGCTCTGTTTCTGTCAAAGAAAGAGCAACTTGCTTGTGGGTGCCCCATCTTACCAGTCCGTTGCTGAACTTGATCAGGTAACCGGAATTGGATTTATGGTCTCTTTCGTTCAGCCCAATCTGCGAAGCACTCCCTAGCTTCGTCTTTAGATCCCAGATGCAGCAAAAGGTCCTTGCTTGGCTTGAGGTATCTCAGCACTCATTTTCCTTCTGTCTAGTCCCGGTTGGTTGGTTTGGATGCCTTCTTCCCCAGCAGTGATGTGCTAAGGCAGATACCAGACCGGCTGTTGACCCCAAACAAACAGCAAACTACCCACCAAGCTTCGATACGACTTGTTGCTAGGCAGTTCTTCCTCCTGAATTCTCGACCAAGAATTGAAAAGGGTCAAAACATAAACTTCCTTATTCCTTGCTGGAGTAGCATATGAAAATGAACTCGCACTTAGTTTGTTTACATTTTCGACTTGGGCCCTTTTCAATTGTTGGTCTTAAATTTTGTCTGTCGATGTCGTCAACTTTCTGGTTCCAGGCCATCCAGGTTAAAACCAGATGGTGGCCGCATGTATATCTTATCCCCTAACTCGGTGTATAAGACGCGGTTTATATGCAGTGCTGTAGTGTGCAGTTGGCTAGGCTGGTTCACGCCAAAGGCGCTATCTCTAGGGGGCGCCAAAAGTAAGACACTCAATAAACTTGGAAGGAACACCAAATCGGGTCTACGCCAAGGCCGCCACAATGTCACGCTACGATGCTCTGGAACCAGGTTAAGAATCTGAACCAAAACCTAATAAAAAATGTGACCCAAAACATGGTCCACAATCTAGTCCAAATCTGTTCCAAAATAAGAAATAAAATTTGACAAAAAATGTGATTCACGATATAGTCCTATTCCGAAATATGGTCCAGGTTAAAGGTTCTGATCCAAGATCTGACTGCTGGTTTATAATCTGATCAAAAATGTGGTCCAAAATCTGATTTATAATCTGACCCAATTTGAGAATCTGGTTTAAAATTTGATCCGAAATCTGATAACTTTAGAATCTGGTCTAGGTTCAAAATCTGATCCAACTTCTGATCCAAAAGTTGAATAAAAATGTGGTTCAAAATATTATCTAAGACTTGGTACAAAATTAATAAAAATGTGATTCAAAACCTGGCCCAGAATTTGATGGAGGTCCAACATTACGTTCAGATCCAGAATTTGGTCTAATATATAATTAAAGAAGATGTAGTCCTAAATCTGATCCAGAATTTAGTTCACATGTAGTCAGTCTAGTTTAGGTACAAAATACGGTCCAGGTCTAGAACCTAGTTCAAAACCTAATCCAAAATTAGGTTAGTGGTCCAAAATCTGATAAAAAATGTGGTCCAGAATCGAGGCAAGGTCCACAATCTGGTCTAGATCTAAAAATATCCAAGATCCGGTCCAAATCTGATGAAAATGTGGTCCAAACTCTGATCTAGAATCTGACGCAGCTCCAAGATCTTCTTCAGATCCAGAATCTGATCCAAAATCTGATCAAAAATGAGGTCTAAAATCTTAAAATCTAGTCCAAATTTAATGAAAATGCTCAAAATTTGGTCCAGAATCTAGTGGAGGTCGAGAATGTGGTGCAGACTAGGCCTAAAATTTGGGTCCAAAGTTTAATCTAAAGTCTGATTCGAAACCTGGTCAAAAATCTGATCAAAAATGTGGTTCAAAATTTGGTCCAGAATCTATTCCAAAATCTGAAACAAAAGTTGATAAGACAAATGCGGCTCGCAATCTAGTCCAGGCCCAAAACATGGTCAAGGTTCGGAATCTGATTGGTGGGTTAAAAGCTGATAAAAAAAACGATGGTCCAAAATCTACTTCAGATTCTAAATATGGCTCAAAATTTAATCAAAAATGTCCAGAATATGGTCCAAATCTGTTCCAAATTTTGTGTTGAAATGTAATAAAAAATGTGGTCCAGAATTTGGCGCAAATTTAGAATCTGGTTGGTGATGGTGGTTTGAATTCTCATCGAAAATAATAAACTTGTAGGGAATACGGTTTTCAGAAAAATAAAGGAGTGTGAAATCGGGTCTTCACCAAGGACGCAACAATATCCTGCTGCGGCTCTGTTTATTTGTCCATGTGTTGCTCCAGCATGAAGTTCCAACCAGCAATAGTTCGAAGTGTAGATTGACGACAACGGGTGCGAAAACCCCGTCGTAGTCCGTCCCGTATTTTTGCGTGGAGCCTTGTGCGAACAAACCTGGCCTTGTATCGCACCGTCTGGTCGTTTCCGTCGTGCTTCTTCTGGTAGGTTCGTTTGCAAGCTACGGTCTGCCTTTCAGGTGCTAAAGACACTAACTCCCTCGTTTGGTTGTTCCGAAGCGCCTGAAGCTTCTCCTTCATCGCGTTCTGTCAAGCTATTGCTTCCGAGTACTGGATTGCCTCGAAATAATTTCTTGGCTCGTTGGTGTTGCTGCTGGTAACACCACCACCGAGATCTACCAAGGAAGTCCAAGCACAATGCTATTTATTCGTAGCATTGTGGCTAGACTTCCTAGATGGATATCGTCGAACGTCGTTAGTCCAATTAGCACAATAGTATTATCACCGTCCTCTTGAGTCTTGACTCGATTGTTTGGCATCGTCGTCATCGTCACCTTCGGATTCGCTTCCAACAACGGTATCGTCACTCTCACCGCACTTATTATGGCAGTTGGGAACAGAATTCAATCGTGTTTTCCTGTTGAGCGCTTTCGGTAGGCTCATCCTGGTCGGCCTTAACAAATGTGGCCTCCCTGCTGATGTAGACTTTCCGGACGGTTTTGCCCAGGAAACGATACGCCTTGTGATTCTAGGAATCTCCCACAAACGTCAGCTTCCGAAATGTCCTCTGCTGTTTCGGGTTGCGTACCCAGGCGGTGACACCAAAAACTCGGAGATGACCGACGTCAGGATTGAGGCCACTCCGCAGTTCGTGTGACGTAATTGGAACGCACCGTTATGGTGATATATTTTGAAGATATACAGCCGTATTCAATGCATCCGCCCAATAGCGCTGGACTAGTCCGGAATCGAAAAGTAGACACCGACTTATTTCGGCCAGATACCGGTCTCATCGCTTTGCTACCCCGTTTTGCTGCGGACTGTAGACTGCCGTGTATCGCGCCATGATGCCGTCTCGACTGTAGAGCGATCGTAGCCTCTCGCTGCTGTACACTCCTCCTTGATCAGAGCGTACCACTTTTGGTTCACAGCTAAACTGGATTTTGGTCACCTTGACATACTGTTGAATTTAAGCTGCCGCTGCAGCACCTCGAATACTCGTAAATAATCATCATCAGAAGTACTGGAATCCCGTTAGGTGGTCTAACCTCAACTGGACTGTGCACGTTCCTATGACCAAATTCAATGGCGCTTTGGTACTCGATTTCGATTCCTTGGGAAAGGGTGTACGGAAGCTTTTACCTTTGCAGCAATACTTGCAGATTGCCGTCACTCCTCACTACTTGATCTCCAATCCGCAAACCACCGGTGACCGTACGTCCCTCTGCAATAGGAAAATCGCGTTCAGGTCTCGGTGCCTGAATTTCTGGCGACATTCAGGCTTGCAGACGATCATCTTGGTTAGCCAAGGGTTGAAGCAATGGATCACTTCCGGGGGCTTCTCCTTCGACGAAAGCTCGCTTCCCATCGGCAATCGTAATATGTTTCACCTTGCCTTCACGGAGTTCTCGGCTTGCAATAGTGTGGCTACGCTCCTGAGTCCACGGCTTGTCCGCGCATCGATTCTCGTGCCGCGAAATGGACCAAATGAAACGGAATTATAATTTACCTCTTTCTTGGACGATGATAGCTTTCCCGGTTTTCCTGTTCCTTTTCGTGGCCTCCCACAAATTGCCGGCAATCCCTCTACATCCCAGTTTCATGCAATAGTGGCAAGCCAGCGATTTCTTCTCATCCTGGTCATCCTTCAGATTTTAATTGCCGAATCCGTCCCGGAGCCCAGCCGTTTCGCGGTTTCGCACAGGAGTTTTCATTTGATAAGTTCCAGAGTCTGGTGCTCATCCGACCGGGTCTCCAGAGCGGTAGTCAGGGTATCAAACGAGCGTGGAAGACTCCTCAAGATCATCGCGACCATTAGATTTTCCACTAGCTTTGGCCGGCATTCGCAAGGCTGCTGAACAATTCCTCCATGGCGAAAACGTGTTCCGCCATGTGCTCTTCTTCCGAATATTGTTTTTCGCAGATCCGCTTCAATAACGAAACCGTTGACGTGAGGCTCACCTTCTGATGATAATTCTGGAGCGTTTCTAGACCTCTTTTGCCGCCCGCGGACGAATCAGCGCATGTTAATTATCTTCGATCAGCAACCCGTTCAGAAGTTACTCTTTTGAATGGTTTTGAATACTCTTAAAAATGGAAGATTTTGCTTCGAACAAACTCCTGCTAGGTTTTCTGATTGACATAGTGATTGTTTTAGAAGGAAATTCTAAACAAATGAACTTAGATATCTATGAAACCACTTTCAGTCCAATCAGGCAAATCAATGCGTAAAACAAACAAAGATTCTAATAAGGCACCAGCTTAAGAACCCTTCAATTAATATGCTCAACTCGGAAAAAAGCCAACCAACAATGAACCGAACATATTTGAATTTTCAAGTGCGTTTCTTGGTATCTCTCTTCGTAAATCATTCATATCTGCGCTCACGCAAGGAACTGATCCACGGATCCGTTCCGTCGGTCGATCACTAGTGCCACCACCAAGCTGCCGCGTCGGCCGCCATTCGTTCGTTCGGTGCCATCGCAGACGAAACTCTTGAGAGGCCGACCTGTATGGTAAACGATAAATTATCATTCCTAATTGCGTTAGTAAACCGTTTCATTTCCTCGAGCCTGTCGTGGCTCCTTCGGTATGTAAGCAGTTATTAGCCGGTAGACGAACCGCGCGTTCTAAGTTGGCCTTTTCTCCTCCGATACACCCAACCCAGTCCTTTGCCGAGTATCGGAGCCTTAAGAAGACAAAAATAAATAAATAAAAGAAACACTCGTTCGAAGGTGAAGAAAAACAAAGCCCATCAATAATTTAACTGCACGACCGGCCGGGAGTTCGGGTCATTTTTCATTTCTCGGTGCAATGCAGCGGCGGGCGCGGCGTCGCGCTCTATCACCCACGGTTAAAGCGCGACCGATTTTCGGTTCCTGTTGTCCAACGAGGAGGGTTCGATCGATCGATTTTGTCTTGGTCGAACAGCAATGGCCCTGCGGACGGGGAACCGTG
Source organism: Sabethes cyaneus (assembly GCF_943734655.1). Lineage (NCBI taxonomy): Eukaryota > Metazoa > Arthropoda > Insecta > Diptera > Culicidae > Sabethes > Sabethes cyaneus. The sequence goes on along the minus strand of NC_071354.1, from coordinate 69,592,529 downwards.
CTTCCCGTTTCAATTACCTTTCTACATTTCAGTGAAGACGTTGGGTCCGAACCCGTACGTACGTAGGAACAAAGAGCCGAAACAAATTCGCTGGAACAAAATTGCATTACAAATTAGCATATCATAGTTAATGAACTTCCCTGTTTCTGGAGTTGGCGTGGCGTGGATCCCGTGTGCGGGTTAGTCAGTCAGTTGTTGTCTTGGGAGCAGGAGAGAAAGGCTTGATTGATGCTAAAAATCTAAATTCCTTCTAGCCGGTGCGTGGTGCGGTGGTGGTGATGTAGGTCGTGCCAACCGCATTCCAAGTGCTGTTGGCACGATTGCGTTCGGATGAGGATTAATTAATCACCGAATCGGAATCTCACGAAATCAGTCCGGGGTGGGAATATATGGGAAAGTGCTCCGTATACGGTTGATGGCTGGATTTTTATTGCGGTATTTACCAATTGATATGGGAGTCAACCTCCCGGAAATATTCAATTTGTATCTACTTTTTATTGCTTCGTGGGCCATTTTGTCTCCAGGTAAGCAATAAAATCCCAGTTTTATTTCGTGAACCAACGCGATGACTGGGAGATGTCTAATGATTTTGATTTTATGTTAAATAACTACTAAGAGGGTGATGGTGATCAGTAAAATACCATAGGCTACAGTAAAATGATGCTAGGAAAAAACACTAAATATTGCTTCACGAAGTGAAGCTATCTGGAATATCCAATCAATTTCATGATTATTGAGCGGCTCTTTGAATTTGCTTTCGCAGACACTATCTGCCTACCCAACAGAGAAATGTAATCTTAAAACGTCACCACAACCATTCCGCTGCTGTTGATCGCGCCTTAGAATCAGTCTTCTTGCGCTTTGATTTATATTCGGTGAAAACCTGAAAAAATTAATAAAATATTCATGATGCATCTAGGTTTGACAAACGGGAGATCGCTTCGAAGTAACTTAGACTAGTTTTATTGCATTAATTATAACTTTATGGATGAGCCATTTCAGGAACATAAGTTTTATTGTTAGATTCATCTCATACTATTAGTGGTCATTAAAATTGGCCGAATAAAGAATGCTGCCACTGGTGGTAGGATAACATAAGCTTTAAAAAAACTATAAACTTTTGTTTTGAGTGAATAAATCACAGCTTGAGACTGAAACGCTTGATACAGCAGTACCTACACAATATTCCTAATAAAGTTTATTCTAATACTAATTTCTATTGCCTCGTTATAAATATGCCTTTGTTATAGAGTTTTTCTAACGTTATCGTCAACTTTACCCACGCATTCGCTATCAGATATTGAAAATCCTAGCGTTAACATTCATTGAGAGATTTCGAATTTGGAGCATTGGTGTTAGCTTCTGCCTAATTTTGAACGTGGTTTTAAATGTTTCTATTTGGTTAGGTACGAAGAATAAAAATTGCTACATCAAAAACGGTTCAAAAATTGAACATTATAGGATTATACGTTACACAGATCAGATTGCTTTGAAATAATGTCAAATTGGAAGACCACAATCGAGTGGTTTCAGAGCTTTACAGATTTTTCCGCAGCTCTACGAATTTCGGAATTTTCCATGGACGTAAAGAACAAGTTGTCGTATCTACCCGCCAAACATTTTTGAATAATTAAGCTTTCTCAAAATACAAGAAAAAACAAACAGTCGTTGAAAAGACGGCGTACAGACGACAAAAATGCACAACAAACGAAATAGTTGTGAAAGTATGGCGAAAATGTGATAAATACATTGAAAAAAAGAAGTACAGACGCCAAAACAGCGCAAAACAATAAAAAGATGTTTAAAAAGGCGACAATACACGCGATAAGATGACAAATATACGACAGAAAAAGAAAATAAGACGAAATCGCAATAAAATACAACATTTTTGTCGTCTTAACAACAAATAGGACGATGGTAAAAAAGTAACAAAACGACAAAAAACGACACATGACATAAAAGTGAAAAAAAGATATAAAAAAGTTAGCAAAAAACCAAAACAGCATGATAGAAATATGACGGAAAGATCATGAAAAGTCTACAAAAATAGGCCAAAAAGATGACAAATAGACTACGAAGAAAAGACAATAAAAAAGGAGTGCATCAAAAATATAGCAATGAAATGACGAAAGGGCGGCAAAACAACGACGAAAAGACAGCAAATTAACGACAAAAAGACGACGAAGAGGTGGCAAAAATACAGCGAAAAGACGACGAAAGATGCTAGATAGAAGACGCGTTGGAACCATTATTTGCATTAAATAGCTTTACTCTTTTTATGCGATAACTAAACACTGTTGAATATTAATAAGGGTCTTTCAAAATACAAGCAAAAGACGATGAAAATACGATTAAAATATGAAAAAAGAGAACAAAGACATGACAAAAATGAATTGCAAAATTGAAGAAAAAGTTGTGAAAGTATGGAGAAAATACGATAAAAATGTGACAAAAATACTCCGAATATAACATAAAAATACACAGAAAAGAAGACGTACAGACGCCAAAATAGCGCAAAACATTAAAAACACATTTAAAAAGGCGACTAAACATGCAAAAAGACGACCAGATGACAAATACACTGAAGTCGCTTTTTACGCGTTTTTTTACGCGACTATTTTTACGCGGTTTTCGGAATTTACGCGGTTTTCGGAATTCACGCGATTTTTTTTACACGGTTTTCGAAATTTACGCGGTTTTTTACGTGGTTTTCGGAATTTACGCGATTTTTTACGCGGTTTGCGGAATTTACGTGGTTTTTTACGCGGTTTTTGGAATTTACGCGGTTTTTTACGCGATTTTCGGAATTTATGCGGATGTGCTGAAAACGTCTATTTTTTCGCGTGTCCACAAAGTTTTTTTACGCGAAATTTCGGTTTTTTTTTACGCAGTTTTCGGAATTTATGCGGTTTTTGTTAGGCGGTTTTTGGAATTTACGCGGTTTTCGGAATTTACGCGTTTTTTTACGCAGTTTTGATTTACGCGGGACGTATCCTTCGCGTAAAAGTGACTTGAGTGTATACGACAATAAAACGACGAAAGTAAGACGAAATGGTAGTTAAGAATAACATTTTTGTTGTTTTAACAACAAAAAGGACGATGCGATAATAGTAAAACAGTATCAAAAAGACAAAAAGCAACAAACAACACAAAAATGAAAAAAGATATAAAAATAACAACAAAAAAAAAACAAAGAAAAAGATGAAAAATAGCAAAAAGACTCCAAAAAAGCGACAAACATCGGAGCAGAAGTGAAAAAACGACGAACAGACAACGAAAATATGATGAAAATATGACAAATAGATCACGAAAAGTCGACAAAAATAGGACAGAAAGGTTACAAAGAGACGACGAAGAAAATAAAATAAAAAAGGAGAGCATCGAAAATATAGCAATAAAATGACGAAAAGACGGCAAAAGCTACAAAAAGACAGCAAAAAGACGACGAAAGATGGCGGAAAGATTACGTGTTTGCCAGGTAGGCGAAAAGACTGAGAAAAATACTGAGAAAGGGCGATAAAGAAACAATAAAAATACGGCAAAACAGTGACAATAAATGCCAAAAAGACTACCAAGGACGATAGACACCATTAAGACCAACCAACACGCCACAATAGATGATAAAAAATGCCAGAAGAACACATATTGAAGTGAATGAAAAACGTATAGCAGACGTTAAAAAGACAACAAAAAACGCTGGGAAGATGACAGCAAAAGGTGACATAGTACACATAACAAAAAGAAAAATTAAAGACAAAAGACGAAAACAATCAAACGACAGAAATTGAATGCCGCTTGACGGAAAAAGACGAAAAGCAAATGACGAAAGATCAAGAACGAAAGTCGAGAGTAAGCGTGCTTGAATAATCTAGATCTTAAATGTACCATGAACTGATCTGATTCAAAAAAGCAGGCATGATACTCTTCACTTTCAGACTTTCGCTCTCTATCTTACTATCAATCTTACTTACATGCAAATCGAGCAAGAAGCCAACGATGACTAGTGTCACGCGAGAAAGTATGAGAAGCGTAGCGTAAAACATACAGCCGTCGTTGCTATATGCAAACATTCTGCTACCTACACACTCGCGAAAGCCTAGCCTCATATCGTTTTTCTGCTAAGCTTACTCGCGAGTCAAATAACTCGTTAGCAATCACGAGCACTGGGATACAGATTGTGCATTACTTTTTCTTTTCTTCGTCAAATTCGCTCTCGGTTCTACTCACTGGCTCGCGAGTAATCGGTATCAGTAGGGGGCTGTAATGACGAACGAGTTTGACGACCATTGCTCTTAGCTTAATATACACTCGCAAAAACTCGTCGTCACAGTGCATGAATAAATAGGAGCGAGAGTCCGCAAGGGATGCTTATGTCGGCGTGTTCGTTAGAATGGGTACCAGTGAGTGAGAAAATTAGACCACACGTGTCGGGGCTTCGCTACACTGGTTACTATATTCACATTAAAAGCTATGCTGATATTTTTATTAGAGATTAGAGTTTGGTAAAAGAGTGAAATTTTGCTTCTATGTCACACATTTTCACAGATCCTAGTATGATTTCTGTAGCGCGATATAACTTCAAAATCCTTTATATATTGTGAAGTGAATAAGGGTATTTTGACTAAAATATAAAAAAAAACAATAAATAGAGGGAGAACCGACACACAGCATAAAGACGACGGAATTGCGAAGAAAAGATAACGAAAAAATGATGAAAAGATGGCAAAAATGCAAAAAAAAGTTGATAAAAAGACGAAAAAATACAACAGAAATAACAAGGGAGTACGATTTAAAAACGATGAAAGCACGTCGAAATAGCAACAACAAAAGAGAGAAAAACACGACAAAAAAAAATAAAACGTTGTTTCAAAAGCATCAATGTAACGTAACGTAACACAGCTAGAAAAAAAAGACAAAATTTTATTTTTTCAGCCATTTTTTCTTCTTCTTTTTCGTTTTTCTCAGGCTGTGTTTCATTTACAAACCTCAAATGTTATAAAAGTCTTTGTCAAGCTACTACCAACAATACAAAAAAAAGTTTGTTCCAATACGTTGTGTAGTTTCTGAGAAAAAGGTACATAAAGTTTGAAAATCGTGGTTTTTCAGGAGCGGCGTTTTATTCCGTCGAGGTTGTTTCATGCTGCACTGGAACGCTTATGTGCATGATCGTTTTTTGGCCACTTCTCGTGGTCGGATCATTAGAAATTTAGTATAAAAATAAGCGGAAAAGAATGCAGAATCAAAATCTGAAATAAAAAAAGTTGATCTCTTCAAAGTTTTCAGTCGTTCATGTCCCCTTAATAACTGATTTTAGATTAAAAACAGTCTGATGAAAAATCCGAATACCTCAGCCATCTTCAGGTATATGCAATTAGTTTGCATTCCAATTTGTTAGAAATTGTTAGAAACTATCTGCCCAAATGTTCATTTTAGAGAATACCTAGGAATACCATTAGTTTTACCTACACATAGTAACAAAATAGTAATTTTTAATAGTAAATTATGAAATTTATAACAATATTTACAGTTTTTACATGTTATGTTTATAGCAAGAGAAAGGTAACAGTCCATAATTTATAATGGAATTAAGGTTAGTTTAAATTGAAACAAGATGGATGAATGTGAAAATGTGTTTAAAAATGATAAAATTATGCATTTCTACACAAAACGCATATTAAAAGCTATAGTAACTATAAATAGGCATATTTATGGTCAAAATGACCCCAAAAATCAGTTTCGAACATTATGTCAATTGTTTTTGTGATGGAAAAATACCCATTGGGTAAAAAGCTTTTTTAATTTTTGTCGCGAAATTTTATCTTCTGGCCCATAGTGGAGGAGTGGTAGCGCGTTTTTCCGGGATTGCTTTAATTACTGGGTTTGAAGCGACAATCGGGGACACCGGAACAAACTTTCCGATTATTTCTATTATCCTTTATTCATTATTCTGATAGATACGCATTTCGCCTACGACTCGCAAGCTCCGTCAATGTGTGTTTCGTACTGGTTCTTTTCAAAGGTTTAAATTGGAGACAACGGCGACGGAGACGGTACTTTTAAACCCAGATTAGTTTTCTTTAGTAACTACTTCTACTACAACCATTTCGTCTATTTGATACATTTGACAGTGATAAACTGTCATAATTTCTAAAATGCTTCGTTTGTGCTGTTTTATGTCATTTTGCCTGTTAATATGAGTGAGAGTGCATTGAATGAGGAAAAAATGCGATGTAAAGCTAATCTAAAAATCAGAAATCAAGTCACAAAAGTTTACTTGTAGGTCAATTTAACCTATGGTGATGGATGAGTTCTATTTTATTGTAAATGGAGCACCGGACCAGAAATCACTATAGGCTCAATTGACATTCGCCTATACCCTGCGGGGGCTCTGTAACCGCAAGGTTACCGAGTCTGCTTTGACAAGCGAATGGTCATGGGTTCGAATCTTAGTAGAATCAGGCCATTCGATGGCAAAGTGACTTTTAGCATGGGTTTATTCCCAGGCCCCTCACCACCCTTCCTTCGTGCTGAATTCTATGTTATCCCGATATGGCCTATTGACAGTGCAAAAATGAGACCCTTATAGTTCAATGCACTGGTTAGCTGTTCCAGGGATGACTATAATTGGGGACAGCGCTGTCATGTGGAACGAGGTGGGTAAAGTAGAGGAAAAGCATTGAAGGAAGGGTACTCTAATTACACACAAGCACGCATAAAATTCAATAAGCATATCGCTCACTCAATAGCGACTATAGCCAAAATAAATGCAGTGCGGGTTATACAGCAAACACCCGGGCGATATCACAATAGATCAAACCATACTGGTCGCAGTGATGAGTCCACACAGGAAAAAAAAATACCCTGCGTATATTGGAAACAATAATGTGGATCTTTATTGAAATCTTGTGCACGACCATTATTATTTATGGCACTCAAATATGAATTCTAAGATGCAATTAAGAAAGTACTATTGATCCTATTAGTTGCTTGTGCTGCGACACACGCAAGCGCGACAGCAATTAGCTACGCTCAATGACACCTATAAAGAAAGGTCGAACAATAAGCTTTAACTGATCCCTAATAACAAGAAAAGTTTTAAAGCATCCCATTGTTTTCGTAGAATGTGGCAACATATTTATCAAGGCTATCAGAGATTCTCTTCTCCGACACGTGACGTGCTGAATCATAAATGAAACAATTCATTATCCTACGCTAACATACTTCCACGTAAGCTCCCAGCATGTTCCCATGCAAACGCCGCTCTGCCGTTCATTTTCAAAATTCGTAATAGAGCAATTATCCTTCGCAGCAATGCTCTGACGACTTGTCATAAAGTTTGAGGCACCTTGAAGCGTGTGTCACACCAACGCACTAACGTTAATTGCACGTTTCCAACTATGTATACTATCCTTCTGCATACCATGCAATAAAACTGTCTAAATTTCGTCCTTTTAGGTATTCCTCTGTGTCTAATGCATGACTGCATTGCTTCGTATTGCGGGACGAGAGTTCTGGTTCCAATTTGCTGGCTGCGAACGTGAACTCTAATGAGTGTCTGTTTCGGATGACCCGGCCTTGATGATGTAGGACCGAACTGCCCCGTACAGCAGGACGACCCCCGACGGCGTGTGATGCGTCGTGTGCCCACCGCGCTAGCAATTATCCACAAATTGCACTTCCTTATCTGTCTCTCTACTTCTATTCACTTCGTGTATGCATCCTCCCTCAAGGTCTTGTAATTTTACGTAGTGAAGTCGGCCGATTTGAACTACTTCCCATCCAATTCTTAGTTCAGCCATAAACCGGACGAAAGCTGCAACCTTCGGCAATTATTACACCAAATAACCGTTTGTTTCCTTCATTTGAACCTCCTCGCCGGGGAAAAAACAATTTTGTTTGCATTGTTAGGAGGGGTCGCTCGTACGAAAGAACCTTGAACAAATACCTGAAAGGTCTAACGACGTGCGTGTTCATCAGTGCTAGAAATAAATTGTGCCCTGCATTTTGAAGCTCTTTCTTAGAAACGGACTGTTCTAGTTTGTGAGCCGTTCTGTGACCTCCAACGGCTCGCGAACCAAGTCTGCCAGCATCATCCGCCAATTATCATAACAAAAGTAGCTATAATTGTACTTTATTTATGATAATTATCACTTCTGAAAAATTTCTACACCGGAATAATATATGTCTTCCATTCTTTTCGGATTAAGGTAGGAGTAACTGCCGGCTGCATAAGTCGAGTGCTCAGGGCAGCGCAACTCTTTTGAGCCGAGCGCTGCGATGTTGTCTTAGATGTTGAGCCGTCGCCGTTGTTGTGGAATTGAACGGCCGCGGCCGGCCGGAATGAAAAATTAACAATCATCTCTGTTTGTTCATGCGCGTCCGCGATTCTGCGATTCATACTCTGGGCTGCCGAAGATGCTCACACTTTTCGAGCAGTTCCATCAAGTGGACCCTTCAGCGGCAGCTCACGCAACACCAGATGAGTGGGTATTTTTTTCTCACTACATATCGCCATCGCCAAACATAGTGTTGTAGATTGTTTTGGAGAGGAAAACTGTACAGGAAGGAGGTGTATCGGTGGAATAATTGTCACGTTCGATAAAATATGTACACACTTAAATTTTTTTACCGAACTTTGAGCAGCCGAACGTTCGGTAAAATTCGATAGTGCCAAACGACGTTTACGGATCATTAGTAATGTTTAGCATCATAAAAAAAATTTACCGAACGTTCTGCTGCTTAAAGTTCGGTAAAATTTACGGTAATTTACCGAACTCGGTACTTTTTTTAAGTGTGTATATAACTTTATCCGTCTCGTTTCCCTAACTTCCTAACTAAAGAAAATTAATTTTTCACTGTGGATATTTTTTTAGCATGCTAGTAAGTGCACTATTGATTACCATTATCCAGGATAACTTGCAACGGTGCACAGGGCGTTGAGCGACTGCGGGACAAAAATCAAAACTGCTAGTTTTAGTCATTTTATCAAGCTAGTGTAATGGAAAAAAGTAGTTTGTGATAATCAAAGCTAGTATTTGCTTAAAGGTCTCAAAATATTTACAAAATGGCAAAAATGTCTCAAACGCCAAGTTTTTACGTACGCATTGCAAAATTTTTTTTAACATAATATGGGATAGCTGTCGGCAACTGCCAAAGTAGTTGTAATAGCGGCATTTGAACTTTGAATAATGACCTCGATGTGTTTTGAAAAATAGTCATTTATTACTATGGTTTCCTCCAGGAATTTGCATAAAGTCTACGGCAACTTTTATCCATGGTCTTTCGGGAATTTCGGTACGTACAATGGGATGTGTAATCGGAGTAGACACCAATGTGCATCCTGGACAGTCTTCAACGAAATTTTCGATCATCCTATCCATTCCACTGCACCAAACTTTAGTTCCTGAAATTCTTCATCTTCACTAGTGGCCTGTACAATGTCTTGTAAAGAAATAGCAATAGGGCAATTATCTTCAATAACAAGTCTGCTAATTCTTTCCGCTTCTTTATCAAAGCTTGTTTCATGGTTTGGAATACTTTGAAATGGTCGAGATAGTGGATCCACGATGTTACCTTTTCCTGGCCGGTACTTCATCTTAAAGTCATATGACATCAATCGCAATTTCCATCGCTCAATTCGAGGAGAAGGTTTTATTCATTCACCAAAATAGAAACGAGTGGTTTGTGACCTGTTATTAGCCAACATGTTTTGCCATAAAGAGAATAGTAAAACTTTTCACATCTCCAAACTAACGCTAACGCCTCTTTCTCAGTTTGGGCATATTTTTTCTGTAGCAGTGAGGGTTTTAGAAGCGTAACAGATGATTCGGAATTGGTCTGTCATCTGCTGTCACGTACGTTTCATATTCTGGATTATAATCTCCAAGACTTTCATCTCTAAGCAAAATCTGTTTAATTTCATCAAATGCTTTCTGATGTATCAATTCCCAGTGGAATTTAACTCCTTTGTGGGTGAGTAAGTTTAGAGGATGTGTGATCGTTCACTTCTTTCCATGCTAAGTAAACTTCAAATTGTTCTCTCCATTTTTCCCAACGTACGGACCTAACCTAGCCCTCAGCGTCCTCAGCGAATGGAGGGACAAGTGGGTTTACCTGAATTTTAGACATTACTTTTCTAAATAAGGTCCTTTATTTTCAAAATATTTTCTGAAATTAAGGTGAAATTAGCAGTCATCAATTCTGCCAATTCCCAAAGCAGTTTTTTTATTTGAAACAAAAATTCTGTTCATGAAAATATATTCGCTGTGTTCAGATTGACAAGAAGAGATCATTATTTACAATTTTTCAAACAGAACCCCGCGTTTGGGCCCAAAAACTGCTTCCGAAATTGGGCTCTCCGACGAAAAGTTAATGACTGTTAATTTCCCGTTAAACCTTAGAGTGCATTCCATAAATGTTTTATTTTAACTTGGGTTCGCCCAATGAATGGTGAATGAAAAATAACAGCAAATAAATTTTTCAAAAATCAGAGAGGTTGTGTACTAAACTTGGGCCTGTAACTGTAATTAAAAAATATAATATAGTTTAGTTCATGAACAAATCGCACGCCTATCCAGTAAATCAGACATCACTTATTTAATAAAAAATATTTTAAGAAACATGTTCTCTAAATAGCGTAAATGAAAAAGATTCATGCAACTCACTTAAACGGAGTCTCAGTGATTAACAATTGTTTAGTAAAACGTTTGTGTTATTGCAAATTGCTTTGATAAGAAAACAACCGATTTTGAGCAAAACCAAATAACTCAAAATGCAGTTTCTGTTATCGCATTTCTACGCATTGTTTCTTTTAAACTAGAACAAGATAACAAGGCTGTTGTAAAATACAAACCTGTTTTTTTCATTTGCAAAGTTTATCTCTATTGTAAATATTCATATCGTTTGCCTCTTCTCAATGCAACCTACCGGTAAGTTTTGGGTCGACTTCTGGAAAAGGTCAGTGGATCTATGCAATAAGAACATTCCGAAATGGCTTCCGAAATTAATGCAGTTGTACCATTAACGATGATCTAAACATAAGATCTGAGTCATTTCACTTTAACTGAGTAGAAATGATATTTTCAACTAAGAACCCGTTTTTTAAGAGAACATGCCACATTCTATAATCCATGGATGAGAATTAGAATTTTGTTGATAATTGCTTGGAAAAATCTACGTATATTTATCCGTAAGTATGTTTGTTTGTTTGTACGTTCCATTCCAACTCCCTTGACCGTTCTCCACCAAATTTGGCACACATCCCAGCATGCCAGGTATCCAATAAGCATTACCAACTGCAGTAAATCAGATGCTTATTAGCAAATCTGGCATTTTATACTGTACGTTGTCGTTTATTAGCTTTTTGACAACCTATTCGCATTAATTTGGCATCCGAAATTCTATTTAAATTCTTCTTGTCGGTAATCAGCTGCAAATAAGCATTGTCAGCACTATAAGAGGATTTGCAGTAAAGTAGCTGTATATTTTGCCAAGGTAGTTTTTGAGTAGCATTTAAGGCGACTTAAATGCTGATTGGCTTGCATTTAAATTGCATTAGTAATGCTTATTGGTTACCAGGGCTGTTTCTTGACATGAAGAAATCAGCACATGGAGGTTAACAAAAGAAGGGGAGGTGGTCCCTAAGAGAGGTTGCGTTTCGCTTGCATATATACCGATTGCAATGGCTGGGAGACAAGAAGACGGGAGATTTTAGAGAAGGGGAGGAATAGAGAGAGATTCAAGAAAAAAAGGCTTTGTTTCTCTTCCATTACAGGGATTTTTAAAAAGCAAGCAGATGCATAATTGGCTACGTAATAGAATGGAAGCTGCCTGGAAAGGAGCCAACACAGGGGGATGATGTACGAAAGTATGAATGCATGTCCCACAATAACTCCGGAATGTCTGGACGATTCGTTATCAACCCGAGCAGCGGTGAAGGGGAAATCGAAGTCCAAATCGGAATCCAAATCTAAGTCCAAAACGAATCGACGTCTAAATCATAGTCCAAATCGAAATCCGAAGCAAAGTTCACATCGTAGTCCAAATCAAAGTCCAAATAGAATCGCAGTCCCAGTCCCAGTCCCAGTCCCAGTCCCAGTCCCAGTCCCAGTCCCAGTCTCAATTTTAGTGTAACTCTGGTCCTTGAAATGTAGATCTTAGTGTGAATCAGGCATTGTAGACCATTTGTGAATTCATCCCGACACGAAATCGATGCCACTCAACTCTCCTGATGCTTTTCAAATGGATTGATGCTATTCGAGTTTATTCCCCGGCCTTTGACTTAGTTTTAATCGCTTTAATTAGGTTTTATTCTGTATTTTGGAGTGAATTGGCCAAAATGGACCATTCTTGCATTTCGCACAGTATGGGACGGATGGGAATTGATTCTTTTGATATTGTGAAGCTATTTGATTCAGAAGCTTTCCACATTCAGAAGCTATTTGAGTTCATTTCACGAATAGCAAATATGTTTTAATACTGTTTAATTAGCTTTTATCATGATTTTAGAGGATAATAGGGCAAAATGGACGTCTTCTCAAGGTCTGCAAAAGATGGGACTGTAACCAATCAGTTGCATTTTTTATTTAGGAATAGGTATCCTGAAAAATTTCAAACTAGCGGCTTCAATTATTTGGGATTATGAGCATGTTTTGCCCATTGTGTTGTGATTTAAAAAATGTCATTTCAACTGCATCCGGGTCAGTTAGAAAGTAAATTTACGTGAACCAATATCTAGAAAACATCTGCTTCTTTTCCTAAGATAAGACGATTGTTCCGTGCTGATTTGGCCGGATTCGGTATCCTATTTATCATTACGCAACAAAGGCCATGGAGTTGTATACCGCTAATAACTTGCAGGTAGTTCACGAAGATAAGATACCTCCAGACACGCCAGAGGTCTGCCAAATCGAGAAATATTGGGCCATTGTCAAGCGAGACCTGGTGAAGATCCAAACCAGTTTTGGAAGCGGGAGACGGTTTACGGTAAACTGGATGTACAGAATCTGAATGCAGGAGGTAAACGAAAGACCCAGTAATTCGGATTCGATTATACGGAACATGAACTGAATGTTCCGGACATTCTTTTGTATTTTTTTTTTTTTTTTTTTTTTTTTTTTTTTTTTTTAATTAACCCTCCACACACCCCCGTTACCAAAAAGCTCACACAGAGAGCCCCCTGGTATCGGACACTTACAGACCTCAGCTAGTAGGAAAAAACTGGACAGCGAACAAACTAAACACAAATTTATAGCTGAGGTATTTACAAAAGAGGTATAATTACTAATTTATTACACAATGAGCACCCAGTGGAATTATTCCTTTTAAGGGGCTCAAAAATAAAAAATAAGCTTAACATTAAACTAAAAACAAAATAAACTAGGCTACTGGTTTTAATCAACAAAAAAAAAAGTTAATATTATTTTAATTTACATACGGTAGGTTGATACGGCTAGATTATATAATTACTTATATTAGTTTTGAGGTATTTTTTCACATTACATTTAAAGACATTGATGCTGGTGATCTGTTTGAATTCATCAGGTAAGGTGTTATAAGTTGAGGGACCGAAAAATGAAATTCGCGTCTGGCCTAGATTTGTGGTGGCTCTGCTACGCTGTATGAAATTTGCTTGACGAGTATTTTGCAATCTATTGCCAACATTTAAAGTCATATTATGGTGGTAATCTGGTTGGTGCAAGACTTTGTGAATATGAGTAACAGTCTGCATTTCACGTAAGGCGAGGACAGGTAATATAGTGTGGCTATTATTGAAGTACAGTTGGACAGTTGGATAGAGTATTGGCAGTTTAAATATGGTTTTCAAGCATCTGTTTTGCAAGACTTGAATCTTTTTGAGTTTTGATTTACAGGCATGACCCCATGCTATTGCTAAGTATTGGATTTGGGAATGGATGCAACCATAGTAAAACTGTAACAGTGCCTTTCTAGGAACGAAGCAACTCACTTTCCTCATGGCACCAGACAAAGATGAGATCTTCTGCTGCAAATGCCTAATTTGCTGATCCCAAGACAACGTAGAGTCAAGGTAAATACCCAGGTATTTAAAATTATCCACTTTTTCTATCAGTGTTTCATTAACACACAGGTTTAAATGACCGGTTGGTTTTTTCCTAGGTGGATGGAATACCATATATTTGGTTTTTGCCAGGTTAAGCGAAAGCAAATTCGCGTCAAAATATTGTGACAGAATTTTTAAATCCTGTTCCATTGCTGATATCACACTGCCAATGTCAGTGCAAGGGTAAAACAATGCCGTGTCATCCGCGAATAACCTTGGTATCCCTCTCAAATTTAAATTTCCAATGTCGTTAATGTAGCTTAGAAATAATAACGGACCAATATTGCTACCTTGCGGCACACCAACATCAATTTTCTGGAGTGCGCTGCGTGCATCACCAATTGTCACAAATTGTGTCCTATTGGTTAAATAACTGCGGATAATGTTATTTGCGACTCCTCTTATACCATATAATTCTAGCTTCTGTAGTAAGATATTATGATTAAGCGTATCAAATGCTTTTTTGAGATCGAGAAATAATCCTCCAACAAGTTTTTTTGACTCAATTTCATTGATTATGCCGTCTACTAGCTCTGTTATGGCGGTCATAGTACTGCATTGCTTTCTGAAGCCGTATTGAAATTTGTAAAGAGCATTATTTGCATTGAAAAAGTCTAATAGCCGAGAAACGAGCAATTTTTCTAAGATCTTGTTGAAGACAGATAATGTAGAGATTGGACGATAGTTGCACGCATCCAAGGGATTACCCGTTTTAAAGATTGGCACTACCCTTGCAGTTTTTAAACAGTTAGGATATTCTCCAGTGTCAATAATTTTATTGAAAGCTTGGCTTAAAATTGAAGCAAAGGCCTGAGGATTATTTTTAACTGTTCTTGCTGTTATGTTATCTGGTCCACAGCTCTTATTTGCATCTAGCTCTTTAATTAGGGCAATGACTTCATTTGCGCTTGCTGGGCGTAAAAAGATTGTGTTCGAGACACATCTGATATTACTAGTAGGGTTTGCGTTCGTTGGACTTATTTTGCTTGCGAGATTCGCACCAATACTCGAAAAATATTTGTTAAAAATTTCGCAGACGTGTTGCGCATCAGAAACTCTGTTCCCATTTTCAATTAGGTTTATTTGTTCTTTTGCTTTGCAACGCCCAAATATCACATTAATATTTTTCCAGAGCTTTGAATGGCAAGTAGTACTCAAAAGCTTTTCGTAATAAGATTTCTTATTCTGTTTTTTTGTCATATCTACTTTTCTTGTAATATGATTTAGCATAGTTCGTAGACTGGCATCGTAAGGATGTTTTTTAACTTTCTTTAGATACTTGATTTTAATCTTCATGAGCTTCCATAATTCGAACGTCATCCATGGGCAATAATCATTTTTAGCTGTCATTTCAATTTCAAACGTTTTTGTGCACAAGGCAAGCAACTGGTTGTATTTTGTGATTATTTCAAAAAAGCAATTTTCAACGTCATTTACAGATCCGATACTATTTATATATTCATTAAACATGCTAGCAAGCCTCATATTATCTACAACTTTTTTAGTAAGAACCTGCCTTTGCTTTCTGCCAGTAAGACGTATGGTGGTTAAAATTTGCGAATGATCGCTTATATCGGTAACGATTGTATCATTACGTAGGCAAAAGGCGTCATTTATCTTACAGACTACATGATCGAGAATGTTATTGCTGGCTGGCCGAGTTGGGATTGTATTGGAACATATAAAGCCATATGATTCTAATAAGTTCTTATATTTAACCACGACATTATTGTTGATTAGGTTGACAGGTACGTTAACGTCACCTACAACGAAGCATGGAATACTCTTTTTTGAACTGTGCAACCACTCTTCTAAGATGTCATGAAACTTGTGAAAATCAAAGGAAGGGGGTCGGTAGATACCAATAACATCATAACAAAACCCGTTAACAGTTAGCTCAACGTGAATGGAGTGTAATCCATCAGAAACTAGATTGTTTTTGATGTTATGCACTATTTTGTTGTTTACATATAACGCCAACCCTCCGTGAGACGAGTCCCTGCATGAGAATGTAGAACAGTAACCGGGAATCTCAAAAGTTGAAGTGCTATCTGCCTTTATCCACGTCTCACCAATTACAATGACATCAATTATCATATCACAGCAGTTCAGGAAATACAATATATTATCGAATTTTTCAATTACATTCATCCCGCGAATATTCCATTGAAGAATCCGTAAACTTCTACCATTCATATTTTGATACTGGACCTTGAAATCATCAATGCACTCATGAATGTGATTTTGTATTTGTGTAGTGGCCATTTAGTTGTTATTATTCAACAAACTTGTAAGCAATTAAAACGTGTCTTATTTTTTCTTCTTTTGGTTTTTGTCAGTTGTACTTTTTTTCCTTTTTGGAGAGGGGGACAAAACAGAGAGATTTATCTGGCGTGCCATAAAATTTTCTAGGTCAGCTCGATTTCTTATCATCTCAGGTTTCGCACCATCATCCTTTTTTGCAAATACCATCCCACCTTTACCAGTCCAAATATATTTTATGTTAAGTTTTCCTTGTGATTCCCGAAGTTCTTTTATGATTTCTAACGAAAGCGGAGTTAATTCGTCGCGAATCGAAATGGTGCTAGCTTTCCCATTCAGTAAAAGTGAAGGGTCAATCGATGTTGAAAGTAACTGCCCTATAGCCTTTTTTTTACTAAGTACCTCTTCTTTAGCTTCTGCATTTTTAAAAACAATTCTGATCGGGACTAAAGGATTTCCAGATTTGATACTTGTAAAGATTCTATTGGAAGATGCTATTGAATCAGTACCTGTCGACGCACCAAGAAAAGTCAAAGTTTTTTGCACAAGCTCGGAGGTATTTTCATTGGGCGCATGTGGGACGCCAAACAGCATTACGTTGTTACAAGTAGCCAATTTATTGGTTTTATCGACGTTTGATTCGAGTTTGCGGACGACATCAGTGAGTGTTGAATTTGATTTTTTAAGCGCATTTACCTCATGTTTCAACAGCTCATTCTCAGCCCGCAGTTCCGAAAAATCGGCTACGATATCATCAAACTTGGAAGACAAAAATTCCTGAGAGGCTTCAATTGCGGACGTGATAAGTTTCACCTCTTTTCTAATCCCTTCCATTTCGAAAGCTACAGCGTTTTTCAGTTCAGTAGCAAGTGCCGAAACCATGGACTGATTGTTGTGCTTCATTTCCATAATTCGTTGGTACGTAACTGAACAATCCGCCGAGCAAAAATAGGGTGATTCTTTCATACGTCTAACTGCATTACCAATTATATTGCGACATTTAAAATGTGCACTAGAAAAGCAATACAAACATGTCAAAACTTTATTAGGATCAACCTCCTGCCTTTTACACTCCACGCAATAAATTTTTTCTTCAGCCATCATCATCCAAAAGTATGAGAAAAAAAATGTATATGAATAAACCAGTAGCATAAAAAGACAGGTTAAACTAAATCGATCAATGAACGAGCAGATTCGTACAGCAGTATAGCATGATTTCGATTGTAAATGAGTGCGTTAGCGCGAAATACGGATGCTGTTTGTGGGGCATACTCTGTCTACTCGGTGAAAAGTGCCATTGCAGTAGAAATGCGTGAATAACAAGAGAAAAAAAAACATACCTTGTGCGTTAAACATGTGTTTAAACTTACAATCTCCGTACTATCATGCCATGCAGGCTGCGATTCAGCGCTCTACGTTGTTGCTGTAATAATCAAAACATTCAGGCATACGTTACTTCCTTAACTATCGTGTCGTTCTATCTAGGGCTTGCACAGCTTGCATTCGATCTATAGGGTGTATAGCCGCACACAGCTAGAAGTCCACTCAGAGAGCGCAACATACAGATGGTCACCTAGTAGCACTTTGCTGCGTGTGCTGAGCGACAGAAATCGGGTACGCAAATCACTTTAAGCAGGTTTTGCTCAGGCTGTATCGGCAATGGTAGTAGACGGATTGCACCCGAACTATTAGATGTATAGCTGTGTGCAACCGGCAGAACACCGTTGCAAATACAGACACTGCAGAAGCTGTCGTAAGGAAGAGCGTGCCGAGTAATGCTACTAAAGCACCTCAGTACTCATTCACACTACTCGTGCCAAAGCTGTGTTTTCCACACAAACGCACGAAATTATACTCGAACTATTTGATGTATAGCCGTGTATAAAACGAGTTCGCCTGATCGAGAAAGAGAGCACCACTCACGCTTACTCAACCATCAGTTACATACATAGGTACACTCAATTCATTCACCACTCTCGCAAAAGCTCTACTCAGACAGAACAGTTTCAAATTGCATCCAAACTATTGGGTGTATAGCTGTATACAAAGATGTTGATCTACAGAGGAGCGACACTACAGTAAATATGCAACCACGGTACACCAACTGAGTGATCGACAGTATTACTAAAGCACATATGCCTGAAAGCTTCTGCAATATAGTTCGCAACTGATGATCAACAGTCCCTTTCTAGCATAATAGCAGGTATATTCTAACACACTGTAATTTTATTTTTAGTACAAAGTAAGCACAACCACTGCTGCAAGGCGATAAGTTTTTTTTTTTGTGTGACTATAGACACAATAATCCCACAAAGAGCATTCGTTTCATTTAAGATTTTGTAACTTATATGCACTAGAAACACTACACTTCATGAGATATAGAAGGTTTAGCACTAAAATATCACAACTATGCTACTTGTATGAACCCACTATTCAAAAAACAATTATTTTTTTGAAAAAAACTTCAGAGCCTTTGAAGGGCGCGTATCAACGGTAACCGTGCTGCCAGAAAACCTATTTTGTACTAACTCAACTTTAAAAAGCAGAATCATTTTTCAATACAAAATTTATTTAATTTACACGTATTATTGCAACCAAATTTGATCGTTAAACTTTTTATCATGAATCAACTGGTATAATCCATTCAGAACTGGCAGAACCAGCAGCGTTCGAAACTCTTAATCATAGACTTTTCTAATTTAATTTTTATTAGAAATTTTTTGTGAATTAGTTTGTAGACAATCACCCTTTTTCAATCGATCTCACCATCATTTCCAATCAATATTACATCCAGTTATTAACTTGGCACGATAATATTTCAACGTCGGCAAATCAGCGGAACTCTTTCATGTCCTTTCCCGTCCTATTTCTATTGAGCGCTCCCAATAAGGAGATGAACTCATTTAAATCAATCGAAACGATCGAATCAATGGAGAGAATAAGCAAACAAATAAATCCAGAAACCTGAAATTCAAATCAATAATGGGGGAACGTCTATCAAAGGTAACAAATCTATTCCTAAGCTCGTCATACATCGGCTTAAGTGCTCAGCACAAGTCTGAGACGGTCGCTAGGCCAAAGCGAAAAGCCCCTGCCGCTCCATCGGGGAAACCGGAGAGCATATCCATTTCTATAGCAATTCCCTACCGTGGATTTTCTGCACAAGCCGGCGCTGCTGTCGGAATTCCTTCAACGCTTCGTCTATTTATCCGTCCACATGTTTCGCATTAGCAATGTTAATGAGCGAAAAAAAAAGAACGGTAATATCCTACCGGAGTCGACGTTCCCTCGGGGCAATCTGGATACTTTGGTTCGCGACGTACAAGTGGAGATCGAACGGAATTCCAATGGAGCTTTAATTGCGCTGCTGCGGCGCCCCGAAGTTTGTGGCCAAATTTCCGATTTTTTACACCATAAGCTACCGGAATGCAGAGCGAAAGCGGCGAATGTGTACAGCAGTAGGTACTATACAGCTGCTGCCCAATGATAGCCGCTTAGGTTCATTGCCGGGAATGGCACGGAAGACGGAGAGATACAGGGAAGAAAATTAATTGTTCCGATCCCGGGCAAATCAATCCACGGGAGGCATCGGTTCCGTACAGCTGCTTCGTGCGAAGCATTCCCAGCGGGTCAAGTGTTTCTAGCGCGTTGCTGTTATAAGTGTTATTGTTCTTGTTGTAGCTGTTGTGCTGTGAGAAATGTTCGATCTGAAGTTTTTGAATCGGTAAAGGAATTCTAAGTGATTGCAGTTATTTTGCTATGTACAAATGGAGAGTGAGATTAAACAAAAAGGAATTTTTGGATTTTGCAAAACTAGAATTCTTCCATTTACCGTTTTATGCATGAGAAACAGCTTGAAAATATTTTAATTAAATATATTTCGTAGCTTGATTACGTTAGTTTAGCGCTCAAGCCAAAACCCCAACACATTGTTCGCTGTTAATTAAAATAAAAATAGAGAAGGCCCTCCTTAGTTTATGACTTTATTACTGCACGAGCTTTAACCTAACCCTTTTCACACTTGCTGTTTGAGACCATAAAACCCAGTCACTTGGAACTCTTCTTACAAGCCCACTAGAAGAGTTCCTCTTATAGCAACAGCCATAACAATGAGCAGCTGGAATGCATTCGTTTCATTTGCATTCTAATCAATTATGCCGACATTGTAAGCCTTTTGTACCGCTAACACCGTAACCGGCCTCCTCCTCCCCGGCGTGGCGGGGTAATGAAGCAATATCGCAGCAGCATTTGTTGGCTATTTGAGCGCTTCCAAGACAGAAACAACTGACGCCAACAACAATAGACAATTATTCTAACAGCGAACGATTCGGACAAGAGTTGTTGTCGTTTTCGGTGATAAAAGCCTATCAAAGTCCAGTTGATCGCGCCTCAGGTTCCTCGACTATGCTCTCGTCGGTTTTACACTTTACATACTCTCAGACCAGACACGGACGTCGGAGGGTTGCCTCAGCAAAAGCAGACAGAGAATGTGAAGTTTCAACTTGACGTCGTCACTGTACTCGGAGTAGATTTTTCGGGCCTGGAAAACAAACAAAAGCTTGTCGAAAATGAATTCTTCAGATTATGATAATTTGAGTTTTATGGCACTTGTTGTTTCTTCGGGTCGATTTCTTCCGTTCGTCCGTCCTAACTGGTCGATGATGGTCGGCTGCATTCGAGGAGTCGATGTTCTGTTACACCGTGCGTGTAGGGGAAAGTGTTGTTTCTATGGAAAAATGGTTAAAAGAGTAGAACTTACGGGAAGTTATGACAATGAAATACGGGGCTGGGACTAGGACTACTACACTACATTTGGACTTCGATTCGATTTGGTCTTCGATGATTTGAACTTTGATTTAAACTTCGTTTTCGACTTCGGTTTGGACTTCGATTTGGACTTCGATTTAGAATTCGATTTGGACGCAGTAAGGCACTACTCAATGTTATGGATACCTGACCCGTAGTCAAACGCTGAAAACAACGTCGAGAGAGTACAGTTCTCCAACGAGCAATTTGTAGTTGTAATAAAACAGAAGGCGCGAAGTCCCGCGATGTAAGGAGTGAATCAACATCATCATCATCATCATCATCATCATCATCATCATAATCATCATCATCATCACCACCATGACGTCATCATCACCATGACGTCATCATCACCATGACGTCATCATCACCATGACGTCATCATCACCATGACGTCATCATCACCATGACGTCATCATCACCATGACGTCATCATCACCATGACGTCATCATCACCATGACGTCATCACCATCATGACGTCATCATCACCATGACGTCATCATCACCATGACGTCATCATCACCATGACGTCATCATCATCATCATCATCATCATCATCATCATCATCATCATCATCATCATCATCATCATCATCATCATCATCATCATCATCATCATCATCATCATCATCATCGTCACCATCAGCCCGTAAACGCGTCCTGTTTGAGTGTGTTTCGTCTGCCTACCAAGCAGGTGTTCCTAATGACAGCGATGGTCAACGTTCTCTCCGGAAGCGGCCACCAAGTTCGAGGATTGTCGCACTCTGGATTGCAGATCAATCTGTTGTCGGAATCTATTATGAAGAAACAGAACATACCGAAGTATCCAGTTTCTGTAGTCGGCGTCGGAGGTGTGCGATCACAGACAAGTCATCGAGTGTTGGTGAGAATGACATCCAGCTACAACGAGTTCACCACCAACGTTGAGTGTCTCGTCACACCGCAAGTGACAGGCACCATTTCCTACGCGAATGTCAGAATGGGCACCTGGCATATTCCATCAGGTATTGTATTGGAAGAAGCGTCTTCTAACCTTCTTGTAATCGTCCACGAGAAGACGCACATACTGATTGGTGCCGGACATTTCTTCAATATCTTGAAACAAGGCCAGATCAAACTAGCCAACCATCTAACTACCTTGTACGAGACCCAGTTCGGATGGGTCGTAGCTGGGTCGTACGACGAAATGGAAGAGGATTCTCCGGTGTGTGCCAATCTTGCTGTGACCGATGGATTGGAAGCGTGCTTGTTGCGATTCTTTGAACAAGCAGATGTCGGTGAGCCAACAACAATGACGACTAAGGAACAGCGTTTTGAGGAACACTTCCAGCGAAAATATCATCGTAATGTGGAAGGACGATTCGTGGTCCAGCTACCATTTAGGGTATCACTGAATCAATTGAGATGCTGTAGATTCTTGGCATTAGAAAGATTTCAATTCCGTGACGAATACCAATCGCTGGGTCACTGCCGTGAAGACAGACGTATTACCTGCCGCTACACTGTATCTTGAAGCCATCCAGTAGCAGCACGAAGCTTCATGTTGTGTTCGATGCGACTGCTAAAGCAAGTAACCTGTCTTTGAATGACGTACTGATGACAGGACCAACCAGCCAAAGTGACCTGTTCAGCATCGTGCTGCGTTTCCGAACTAATGCCTTCGTTTTCGCCGTAGATATATGTCAAAAAAGCACCGGCAAACTCTCATTGACCCCTTCCAGACCCGATAGCAGAGAAACTACTGGCGAAAGCATTAAAGGTGTTGGAGTTGTTGACCGTTACATACATCTCGCTGTGAGATCGCTTTTCCAGCTAAACCGTGACGAGAGTAAGAATTATCCGGAAGCGGCCGCAGTGATCCTGAACGATCCGTACATGGACGAAGCTCTGTCTGGCTCGAATACGGTCGAGTCAGTCAAGACGTTACGCCGTGATCTAGAAACGTTGATGCTAAAAGGTGGATACCCTATCCGAAGGTGGTGGTCCAATTTGGAAGAAGTGTTTGATGGAATTCCTCAAGTGAATCGTGAAATGCTGGTACCTATTCAACACTCCAGTGCTAATGAAGTTATGAAGGCTTCAAGACTCCTGTGGGATCCAAAGAAAGATCTGTTTCTATTTCACCTCAGATCACCTGATAAGACAAAGGATGAAGACAAGGTGACGAATCGGAGTGTTCTGTCCTAAATCGTGAAGTTGTTTGACCCCGTGGGACTCATGTCACCGGTGATTATCGATGCGAAGATGATTATGCAGTGCCTGTGGGCTACCAATCATGCATGGGATGACCCTGTGAAAGGTGGCTTACTTCAGCGATGGACGGAGGTCCATACATTGTTGAACCAGCTTAACAACCTCGTAATCCCAAGATGTGTTTTGTAGTTGTATCGCCGATTCCTCGAAAAATCTTATGGTGCGTATGTTTACTTTCACTGCCTTGATGAAGACGGGCCCACAGCATCTGCTATGCAACAAATCCAAGGTAGCCTCTCTCCATGAGATGACCATTTCTAAATTAGAGCTCTAAGCTTTCTTATTGCTAGTTAAGCTGGTGGATAAGGTAACTTAAACCTCGAAGCAGCCGATCTGAGAAATCAGACCACGGTCTAATAGCCAAATAGCGTTGGCTAGGCTGAAGAAACCGTTGGATCTTGGCTGCAGGTTTTCGTTCGCAACCGTGTGATCCAAATCAACAGGCTGACTGAATGCTGCCATTGGAGTTACATCAGCACGGACCAAAACTCGGCAGATTTCGTGTCCCGAGGAATAAAACCTGCCCTATTAGGCAAGTGTCAGCTGTGATTGAACGGTCCATTCTTCCTTTGCGAAGCCAACTACGAGACTGAGCCGATAGAAGATGTTCCTGATGAGCTAATCCCTAAGTTGAAGAATGTGGTAATCGCAAACCCGATTGAGATGAAACCCGAACCCGGCTTCAAACGTTTCGAATCGCGTGTATGCTCATCTTATAGCACTTTTCGTCCACCGTTTTCGAACTCGTTTTCGAAGATGAGCAAGACACGCGTAAAGCGATGGGCTACATTATGTGTGCCCTGCAGTAGAGCGAAGCGGTGGAGATCCAATGCATTCAACGTGATGAGATCCTAAGGCGTTTGGTACCATGTGCTTCAGTCAAAACTACCCTTTGAAGCCAAGCATTAATTGTTGCTTCCTTAAATGTACTAAGTAACGGACTTGTTAATTAGAAAAATCCACGAGAGACAGTCTGGAGTCTTGGTAGCCATTGGCCAAAAATTTCAACGTTCGACCAACGTTCGTTCAATGCTTTCATACTTGCTTGGAGCGGAATAAGGCAAATACCACCAGTTCTTTCAAGAAGTCCTTCGGTGTTTACAATCCACCGCAAGTCAACTGAGGAAGACTTGTTTATTTATTTATAATCCATCTGTCAATTTGTCTTAATGAATAGAGTATGATGTAATGGTTAGCAAATTGGGATGCAGACATTCCAAACTCAAACACAGATTCCACAGAAGTAAACAGGCGTACCATTGCAGTGATAGGCTGGTTGTAACCATAGAGTGTTCGATAAAATCCTGGCTGCATAAATAATCGCTGTCGCAAGGTTCTTCCTGATGCCCGAAAATCAAGCAGGGATAAATGATTTGGGCAATCGATGTCGTCAGTGAGCAGTTTAACAACGAAAATGGCTTGTTGCATTTTTCATCTCCGAGCGAGCGTTTCGAGACTAAGTAGTTGACATCTATCTGGATACTCAGGAAGATTCCGAGGATAACGCCACGGAAGATTCCTGAGAGGGAACCGTATGAATCTTTTTTGGACTCGTTTGATCCTTAAGTTTCACGTTACGTCGTTCGGTGTCCATATAATGGAAGCGTTTTCAAGGATCGGCCTAACAAGGGAACAGTATAATGTCTTTAAGCAATGCGAATCCATAAAGTCCTTGGCAATTTCAGAGATGAAGCCAAGTTGTCGGTTTGCCTTGGAAATGATCGACTTGTAGTGCGCATGGAAAGTAAGCTTAGGATCCTGTAGAATACCTAGGTCTGTTATAAGGTCCACACGGTTCATAATAGTACCGTCGATATGGTAATCAAACATAATCGGATCTGAAGAACGATGAAAGGTCATGACGTTGCATTTTGCGATACTGATAACAAGTTTCTTCAGCTGACACCAATTCACGAACACGTTCAGCAACATTTGCAAATGGAGGCAGTCCTCGATAGAGCGCACCACTAGGTAGATTTTCAAGTTATCGGCGTAAATAAGTTTGTATTTATAACCTAGCGAGAATTGAACATCGTTAAAGAAAATGACGAATAAAAGCGGTCCTAAATTCCTCCCTTGTGGAACGCCATATATATTAACAAACGGTGAAGAGATGCCTGCTAGTTGGCTTCGAGGTATGACGCTGGTCTAATAAGCCAGTCGTCGTATGTTCGAAACTCGGCTGGGAGAGACTGTTAGAGTCAATAGGATCGTAGCAACTGACCCTGAAATTGTCCTGCACTCTAACAGCTGGCTGCGAAGTCTGTCGTATAAAAACCGAAGGTCAAGTTTCGATAACGGAATGTAGCACCTGGGCTTTTCTTTTTTTTTTGAAGAGATGTTTAGGCCAGACATGAAGCGTTCTTTCAGTCAGAAAGGATGAAAGCCACGACACCAATCTGCTCGAGGCTCCCATTCGCAACAATTTATAGATGACATGTCACATGTATAATGACATCTACTTGCGCTCTGCCTTCCATAGCCGCCGAACAAGTAGTAACAAAACTCACAGGTTTGTAGTTACGGATCTGCCGGGAATGAAACCATTTGGTCACAAGAGATACTTCGTGGCTTGTAGAATTCGGTCGCTGACGATAATCTCGAACTGTTTCGAAACGGCCGAAAAGCTAGTAATCCGTCGGTAATTCCTGACGTCACGATGGTCTCCACTTTCATACGCAGGAAACATGTATGATAGCTTCCAACTGGCCGGAAATTCTCCTCGTTCGAATCAAATCGGTTGAAAATGGCGACTAACGGCTCAGAAAAAGAATTAGCACAGCGACTAAAAACAACAGCCAGGTTTCCATCCGGTCCGTGAACGCACGAGCTTTTTAACTTTTTTGAGACAGCGACAATCATAGCGGGCGAAATTTCAAACGTATCCACATCTACAGAATCCAATGAGACATTAGACGCGGCAAATTCGGCGTCTGCATCGGACGATTGTTCGGTTTGAGAGACAGAAGCAAAATTTATCGCAAAGAAATCACATGCTTCAGCCTAACTCGTAGATTCTCCGCCATCGTAAACCATGTTGAATGGGATTGATTAAATATTCCTTTTCGTATTCACAAAACTCCTAAGGGATTTTAAATTCCCACGCAAACCAAACTGCACCCTTAGAACACACGACTTACAAAGTGCAGAGTTTAACTTTCTGTAGTTGTCACTCGCACTCTTGAAATTGGTCTTTATCACTACTGATTTATTAGTCCTCAAACAACGCAGCCAACGATTGAGGTCCCCTTTCGCTTTACGAAGTAGAGGAGTGCTCCATGGAGGTGAAATTGGTTTCCTTTTCACTGGAACGATTGAGTTTAGCCATTGACGGATAACATCGCCGAATAGGTAGGTCATATCATGAACATCCACGCAATTGTGGATACAGCTGATAAGTAAGCAGAAAGTCTGACGAAATCGATTTTCCGGAAGTTGAGTTCTGTCTTGCGTTCATCAGTCGTTGGCAGCAACCCCGAAAATTCGCCACAAGCATTAATGCGAATATCTAGTGGAGGATGATGAAGATCTTCAGGTCGTAGGGGATCCTCAGAGTGATAACCACAGTACGGCTGGCCTCAGACACAAAAACTAATTCTAGAGAGCGGCCGTTGTTATTCAGTTGTAGATTTACTTGATTCATGGTCAAGAAATCCATGCCATCAACCAATGTTATTTGCGCTGGAGTTTAATACAACAAATTATTAGGAAGAGTACCGCTCTCGTTTTTGCGCCATGCAAGGCGGGGTTGATTGTAATCGTCACACACAAGGATAGTGTCACCTTGAGCGGCCCTGTTGCAGAGTTCACGGACGGTGCTAATGTGCTCTTCTATTAAATCAACTGATCGGCTTTTGTCGGGAGGAATGTAAATATTGCACATAAGGAAACGATGACCCCGTATCGTAGCAGAGATACACACTTGATCCAGCCTATTGCCGTTACATGTGTTAATGCGGGAACAACCATGCCGCCCGGCAACAGCAATTAACACACCGCAAATACTATACCTGTCGCTGTTAACACTGGAACGGTCACAACGGAAAACATTGAATAAGGTACCGAAAATCTGCAGTGAATTGATGCTGTCATTTAAGCTAGTCGTAGCTACAAGCGAAAGATGCCAGAAAGATATCGTTAAGTTTGGTCCTCAAACCTCTTACATTTTGATAATAAAACCAGAGGGCATCATCGGTAGCGGTAAGCGCAAGCTTAGGATTCTTATTGCATCGGTTCCCAGTGCAGTGCAAATAAGAAGTGGCAAGATGGCTAAAATTTGCGGAATAAATCGCAATTTTCTTGAACTCTTCTTTTTAAAAGATGACAATTCAACACATGGTCAGAATGTTGTGATATTGGTACTAAAATGTTAAGAAATCTTCTCTGAATATATTTATTATACTATCTATTAAGATACATTCTGCACAATTATTTTGTTAATATTTTTACTTTTAAAGCGTTTACCCTTTGTAAAAATTATTATGACTAATTAATTTATACAAAACAAAACTTGTTCTATACTTATTTTAGCTTTCATGTGTAATTTCATAACATCACTTTTATTCAGTAAACAACATCTCATGGCACATCCAATTTAATTTTCCATTTAATTTTCTATATTCGTGGAATTAATTCCGTCTAGAAATATGTTTTCGAAGAATTATTCAACAACGTCCAGTGAATGTTGAAATTTTTTAACAATTTTCTTTTAATATATTCTCGTTCGTAGCCAAAGCACTTCGTAAAAGGTTCCGTGCATGAACTCATCATCGTTTTCATGTCTATCATCATGCAACGCAACGTGTTTGTTTTACTTTTATCAAAATCTGACACGCAACCACACCGCTCGATTGCTTTCAGGACTGTCAATCACTTGTACCCGAAAATATATATTCCTGAAATCCTCCCGGCAACTCTTAACTCTCGAAATGTTTACTCTTCAACCGAGAAGCACAAGAGTATACTCAAAGCTCCGCCGGGCAGCTTCTCACTCGTCATAGGTCTCCATCGCCGCCGCCAATCCGATGCGATCGAACCTGCCTGGCCATCAGCCATCGACAGCGCGGTAAGGCATTAGAAGCACTCGGCAGCTGTTTCCTCTAACCCCCAGTCAATTCAATCAACCGGTCTCATGTCGGTGCCCCGTATATCATTAGAACTACAGACAGTCGGAATCGAGTGATCTCCCCGCTGACCCCAAATCGATACCTTTCTACGGACCGCACGGCCGCACGATTTCAGCTTCAGCTGCCAGTCCTGTATTATCTTTATTTTTATTTTCCCGTATCCAGCATCATCAACATCTCAAAATTCAAACCCAATCGATAGTGACCCCAACCATTAACATTCTTTTTTTAGGTGTGGACCCATCAGCTTCTGGCCCAAGCCCAACAGCAAACGTTACCTTCAAGCAGCTAACACAATGTAGCACCTCGCTTATCCGTCGAATCCGAAAATGTAGCGTGCTTTTGTTTTTCGTTTAATTTTCGAATTAATTAATTTCACATTAATACCCCCTGTATAATTTACATAATTATTGTGAGAGAACATAACTCTCGAGGCTCGAGCTGTCCCGAGGCAAATTGTGCCCCGGCAATCGTCGAAGACCAGGCCTGGCTGCGGTCGGTTAGCAGGCTGGCGCATGTCAATCAGCCTTATCGCGGTTTGAACGGGTTTGCGGTGTGGCATTTTTTTTTTAGGTTAGGCTTCGGGAATTTTAGCTACCGTAGAATAATTTAGTGATACTTTAGATAAGGTTGCAGGAAAAAAATCGAGCAATTCGCCGTTCGAATTCGCAGCGAACGTTGACTCCATTGACCTTTTGTTTGCATAATTATAATCAGCGTAAATTAGAATAACGAACGGAAATTTTCTTTCTAGGAGAGGAACAGAAAATATGAGGTTTTCTCCGAAGCACTCTGCAACATTTTTGCACCCAACAGTAGTCGTTCGTTCGGCGGAAACCGATGACGGTCAGCAGAAAAAAGTTAAACACGCACCATATATTAACAACGTTCAAACGTATATTGAATTACGGACAGCTGCTCTATCTGGTTGCCGAATTCTTCCATTCAAATAAGCTGTCTGCTTAAGATAATGCGCATGAATGATCATCACACCGGTTGCTGCTGCCAGTCGCAAGCAACCTCCGTTGCATGACCACGGTACTTTTTTTTCTCTTTTTTTTTTGAGGTAAAGGCTAGAATCTCGAATGTATCAAAATTCAAGCGCTGCTGCCCCAAAAAAAGCAGACCATTCAAAGCACTTATACACGGAAAAGCACCTGCCCCCGAAATGCAGCGTTCTGATTTGACCAAAATCTTTTTATCTGATCACCCAACGGCCAGCGAGCAATACGAGCCGAATGCAAAAGGATACGTACGCAGAGTGAGACAGAGAAAACGCAAAAATTCGTCCAGGTTTTTCGGCACAACTAACGAGAACGGTTGGCCGTGTTCCATTGCCGCCGACTACAGGCCAGAGCGTAGGCCCTAAGGGTTAAAACCAATCTGCTACAGAAATAACAATACACTTCATTAATCCTTTCGGCCATATGGACTCATCCCAAAGTCCTATACGACGGGACCACTACTCGGTTGCTTCGGTTATAGGTTTCAACCACAAGCAAAAAAAAATATGAATGCATATATTTTCTGTTTAAACTCGAGCTTAATCTCACCTGCCCGGCATTGTTCTGCACGCTGGCTGTTGATTTTGCATTTTGGATTAGCCAAAAAGGTTTTCCACTTCTTTTCATTGCTGCCTGCGCTCGATGGCTGCATTCACTTCAAGCCTGTCTGTTCAAGTTTCGATTGGATAGTAGAAAAAGGGTACGTATATTCATAAATGTTAAGTCACGGGATGCACAGTGGGAAAAAAGGCAATTTTGGTGGGTTAAATAGTGAAAATTCTTCATTTTAAAGGTCTTTTTTATTCCATCACTAGCTGACCCGACAAATTTCGTATTGCCACAAATTAACCTGTGTTGTACATAAATCATGAATCTCGGATGATCTTTGTCACAATCTCGAGTTTGGCAAGTTTCTGAGGAGTTCAACCTTAGATGATTCATTTTGTCAGTTACGTAACTATGAAAGCATCCCAGGTAACCAATAAGCATCACCAATGCTATTCAAATATAGGCCAATAAGCATTTAAGTCGCCTTAAATGCTACTTAAATGCTATTTTGGCAAAATATACAGCTACTTTACTGATAACCTTCTTATAGTGCTGACAATGCTAATATACAGCTAATTACCGACACGAAGAATTTGAATACAATTTTAGATGCCATTTTACAACACCTATGCAGTCAAAAAGCTAACATACAATAACGTGTAGTATAAAATGCCAGATACGCTGATTTGCTGCTTACGTTAAGGCTTATTAGTTACCTGGAATGGGTAGTTTAATATACAAATTTGCAATTTTTCCTCACAGTAAAGTAGAAAACAACTCCCTGTCCCCTCATTGCATAGTCAGAAAGCGGATAGTAATATTCACCATGATTGTACAACATTACGCCGAATATCATTTTGCGAAAAACCTTAAGCGGAATGTACCATTTCACGGAAAACTTTTTTGTGGAAAGTACCATTTCGCGATCCTCTCCTTACTCGCTGTTGCTCGTTCCAGGAAACCCAGGTAGACCTAGGAAAATAAATAAACCTAGACAGTAGTGATTTCTGCGGGGAGTTGCCTCCCCACAGTGGGCGGCGCTTCCGACGGAGGGTCGCCGGCAACACTCGCGGCCGTCTCGTCCTGAATTATCTAGTGTTACTATAGATAGTTTTTGTGGTCTTTTTATTGATTAATGTTTTATGGAAGAGTCTCGAATTTCTCGAGTGCGATTAGTTTTTGAGTTTCGCAAAAATTTCTGTTTTATTTGTATGAGAGTCCATATCCCCCTGCCACAGGGGTGAGAGGTCTCTAACTATCATAAAATAAATTCAAGACTCAAAAATCTCCTACATGCTAAATTTGGTTCCATTGGCTTGATTAGTACTCAAATTATAAGTAAATTTGTATTTCATTTGTATGGGAGCCCCCCCCCCCCTCTTAAAAGGGGAAGGGGTCGTAATTCACCATAGAAAAAAATTCTGCCATCTAAAACTCCCACATGCCAAATTTGGTTCCATTTGCTTGATTAGTTCTCGAGATAAGAGGAAATTTGCATTTTATTTGTATGGAAGCCCACCCTCTTAAAGGGGAGATGAGTCATAACTCGCTTTCTAAAGAGGAGAGGGGTCTCAATTCACCATAGAAAAAAACTTGCCTCCAAAACCACTTACATGTCAAATTTGGTTCCATATGCTTGTTTAGTTCTCGTGTTATGAGAAAATTTGTTTTTCATTTGTATTAGAGCCCCGCCCCCCTCCTAAAAAGGTAAGAAGTCCTAATTCATCATGGAAAATGGTTGCCTCTAAAAACACCCACATGCCAAATTTGGTTCCATTTGCTTGATTAGTTCTCGAGTTAAGAGGAAATTTGTATTTCGTTTGTACAGGAGCCCCCCCCCTCTTAAAGCGGGGAAGGGTCCTTATTCACCATAGAAAATTTTCTTGCCCTCGAAAGCCTCCACATGCCAATTTTGGTTCCATTTGCTTGATTAGTTCTCGAGTTATGAGGAAATTTGTATTTCATTTGTATTTCATTTGTACAGGAGCCCCCCCCCCTTTTAAAGTGGGAAGGGGTCTCAATTCACCATAGAAAATTTTCTTGCCCTCAAACACCTTCACATGCCAAATTTGGTTCCATTTGCTTGATTAGTTCTCGAGCTATGAGGAAATTTGTATGGAAGCCCCCCCTCTGAAAGGGGAGAGGAGTTATAATTCCCCTTAAAAAGAGGAGAGGGGTCTCAATTTACCATAGAATAAATTCTTGACACCGAAAACACCCACATGCCAAATTTTGTTCTATTTGCTTGATTAGTTCTCGAGTTATGCAGAAATTTGTGTTTCATTTGTATGGGAGCCCCCCTCTTAGTGGGGGGAGGGGTCTCTAACCATCACTTAAACCTTTCCTGGCCCCAAAAACCTTTACATGCAAATTTTCACGCCGATTGGTTCAGTAGTTTTCGATTCTATAAGGAACATACGGACAGACATACAGAAATCCTTTTTTATAGGTATAGATTGAAAAATATTTGGATCGTAAAGTCTACAGATTGAAAGAGAGAGAGTTCAGTGATAGGCTACGCTAACCAGGGTATGTAGAAATCCAACGGTGAAAAAACTACTTAATCAAACACTCGCTGGGACGTGCTCTGGCTGCACCCCAACCATGTATTAGCACAAAGAGCATGGCAAAACGACGAGCAATGTTGTTCTTCTTCTATTGCCGATGGTCGATGCAGCAGTGGCGACTTACAAAATTATATGACCTAATCAGCAGAGTCGTTTGTTGTTAAAGCAAAACTCCCTAGGTAGGAGTAACGCTAATGCTCAAATCAATGGAGTTTAAAAGTAGTGGAAAGTAGTTTAGCTATTTGTATTTTGATTATTACCTTCCATTTTCTTTAAATTTTTGACAGTAATAACAGACAACTTGAGAATAAGAAATCAAACGTTTTCATTAACTTTAACATTGTCCTTTGTAATTACAAATTCTGTCAGCATGTTTGAAAAATGGTTAAAAATTGCTGTCTATATCCGCCATCATTTTCTAAAAACTATCTGTCTACTCCAACATTGACCACAGCACACCCACTATGCGCGCTAAGTAGATCGACCTAGATTTTGACCGGACAAACACATCGGAAGGAAAGACAACAACAGGACGAAATAAAAATCACTGCCATCCTTTTCAATCAGGCTTTCCCACCAGCGCAGCTGGGCAGATGAATTTCTCTTTATTTGTACAAAATCTGAAGTTATTATAAATAACCACAACAGGGCCTAAATCGATTCTCACACTCGCTATCGCTACTCATTTGCAGATGAATGGTTTCTGTTCCTCCCCGGGCTCGGTCGCTCAGGTGAAACCGAACCCTTCATCTAGGATAATGGTGATCGACGCTGCGAAAGCGATTCAAATATCCTTTCAAACACGACATGACGAAGACAATATTTTCATTTTGTTTTTCTGTGTTTTTCACCCGAACTGAAGCGGTTGCTGGAAAGATATTGAAATTGAGTTGTATTGTTTGTGGGAGTGTAAATACAAAGGAAGATTCCCTTCATAGAAATCAAGATAACGAAAATAAAAAATGAATATTCATTCAGGCTCTTTTGGGACTCAAACTACCAACCAACCTCCGAGCCGTCTGCGCCGTTTAATTGCTGCTACACGTACTATAAAAGTATATTGACAGCCACGAACATGCTTAAGCATGCTCTTTTGATAAAGTATAACATTTTTGATGACGAGAGCTACCCATCTTTATGGTGGGGGGTTAATAAAAATTTCAGTCGAATCGTGTATGTTTCGTACCACAGCCCAAAAACCGCAACTCAAACATTCCCCAGCGAGTAGACTGTATAGCCGTTAGTACGTCGTCGCTCAACTACGGGTTGCTGATAGAGTCTTCGACAGCTGGGCATCGAAGAAAAAAAAAACTGCTCTGCTAATCATAAATAGTTACTGCTGGTTTGGCCGGAAAACAGACATAAACGATTTACACTCTCAAAGGGTAACCCGATCAGGAGGGCATAACAAAATTATAACTGATCCTGTTATTTTTCGACCGATTTTTTACTAACAACGGCTGTTATAATTTAGCTACTGCAAGTGGTTAAAATAACTCAAATTCTAACAAAACTGCTTAGCAGTGATAGCAAAAATATAACAAAGTTTGTTATGTTTTGAACAAAATTATATCAAAATTTGTTACCATATTTCTAACAAATTGTGTTATAATTTTGATATAACAAAAACTTCTTTACCTCTGTCTGCTATATCGACATTTTCCCGACCTATTGTCAAAAATAGTACAACTATTTATCGGGAACATTTACAAATAGCAACAAAAAAAAATTTTCACACATTCTTTCAATTTCAAAAACCGCACCCTTTCAAGTCGGAATTGAACTCACGACATACCGCACACGATGCCATCGTCTTAACCACCGTACCAGAACTACTCTTGAATGTAGGTAGTTTAAATGCTCATATGATTTGACCGATAGCTTATTCTGTCAGTTGTCAGTTTTTGTTGTTCGAGCTGTCTATAAATAGATCTCTTTTGGTACGAGACTGTGATCAAGAAAAAGAAATCGAATCCGTTTTATCAGTGTTGCACCGTTCTGACAGTGTTGCTCGAAGTACTTTCAAATATATCAGAAAATATATTGAAGTGAACCTGGCCATTCAAACTTTGTTTTTGAATGAGTTTTATATTTCAGGTTTTGATTCTATAAATGTTATTGCTGATTTTGGTAGGAACCAACCACAGTAAAGATTAAAAACAATTATGAACCTAATTATTTTAATGATGCGTGGAAGAAAATATTTTAATTTTAATTTTATTTCCTGGTCTTCGATTATATCGTACAGACAGTTCTTAATGTAAACTTATCCTATTTTTAAAAGTTGTTCTAGTTACATTAAACTCATAACAGTCAGATACACTATTAAATTCGCGGGAACACACATCAATCGGGTTATTTCGGGCGAAAAGAGTACGGTGTAAAGGAAGCCGGAAGAAATCCGCTCGACGGGTAAGCCTAGGAGGTACGTTGAACCGAATTTGACCTAGTAGCTCCGGGCTATCCACGTTATTTTCCAGAAGATCGTAGATAAATAATCGTTGCAACATACTTCTCCTATTTGTAAGAGTGGGTAGACGTATAAGCACGCATCTGTTTTCGTACGGAGGTAGACGAACAGGATCATCCCAGGGTAACCTACGCAGAGCGTACCGAACGAATTGACGCTGGATTCGTTCTATCCGGTTGATTTCTCAATTATACGAGGTTTTGTTAGTAAAGGATTGGAGAAAACACTTGTTGCTTTTAAATTTTGTAAACAAGACGTAAACCGAGAAAAAAACTAAAACATTTTATTTTATCGTTAATTATTTTTTTCATAATGTGTTTGCTTGATTACGTTTGGTTCCAAGCATCTACCAACAAAATAAAAGTTTGAGAGATTTTCTTTTTAATCCTAATTCGTTGTTCGTTTCAATTCGTTGTTAGAACCTAATAAAGTGCAGAAAATACATAAAAGATGGCTTAACAGGAGCGGCATTTTGCATCGAGTATATTTCTAACTGCAATAGTTTATGTTTTCATTTTATATACTTGCTGTTGTTGGATGCTTAAAAAAATTGTTATCCAAATAAACAAAAAAAGTCTAGAATTGACAACAAAATTTTCTTAATGCAAAATTGATAGATATAAGAATTCGCTACATGTAATCGTTATTTCGTTCTGATGCACTGAAACTGAACACAGAAAACTGAACAACTGAATAGGACTTAGATTGCAATTTGCACTTGCAATTTGCAATTGCACTTGAAATTAGACACGAAATTTTACTTTGAATTTCATTTGAAATTGCATGTCAAATGTACATGGTATTGGATTTGATATTGGACCAAAATTTAAACTTGAAATTGGACATTAAATTCGAATTAAATTTAGAATTCAAATTGAATTCAAAATAAACATGAAATTTGACTTGAAATAGTACTTGAAATTTTACTTGAAGTTAGGCTGGTATTGCATGTAAAATTTGGCTTGAAATCAGATTTGAAATTACACATAAAATTTGCGTTAAATTTTATAGAAAATGTATGGCACGTTCCCCATTGTGTGTCCCGGGCACACCAGTGATGATATGTAACATTTTTAGTAGTGGCCAAAGCCCTAATTCTCCTATATAACTCAATGAGTTATAACTATCAGAATCTGTTACAAATTTGAAACTTTTGTTTTCACTTCCTGATCAGTTTATTTCCGATTTGTAACACAATGTGTTATAAATATCAGAATGTGTTATAAATTTGATGTTATCTTGTTATGCCCTCCTGATCGGGAAGCGCTTGACGATGGTGAGGGCATGTCGACCGAAACAGAAGCTACTCAGATCCATGTTCGTTTCCCTAATAATCCTTCGCTCGGTCGTTTTTATGACTTTATTTTCCAGTATCAATAAAACCGGGGAGTTTCTCTCGCTCACTCGGTGCGCATAAGTCTGCCAGTGAAATAGAGCACCGAAAGCAGATGGATCGTTTCGGCACTGGAACCACGGTATGGAACGTTCCGCGAAAGACCATCCGTGACCAACGGCAACCGGCAATGACTACGCGAAACTCCTCCGCAACGGGACGAAATTGGAATTCCACTGTCTTGTGTGTACCCACCGATGATGATGGAACATCGGCAGGCAGTTCCGTTCGGTTTATGGAATAGGACTAGCGTACTAGGCCCAGAGCGATGCGCGATGGCAGCGAAACATTGTACCTACATGCTTCCTACCATCTGGACTGGAATGTGATCTCTACCTGGCTGCCGTTCTGGCATTCCGGGTTTCCTATAAATGATGGACGAAAAGCAGTGACTTTCCGACCGTGGCTGTTTCTTGCTGACTGAATCAATGCGATGCTACGGTTATCGGCACGTGATGCTTCGATGCTAAGTGAGTTCGGTTTTCTGTTGATGAATTTAATGCACAGAGTTGGTACTTGTTTTTCTATCGCTGATGATTTGCCCTGATGGTAATCACTCTTGCATAGCAGAACGTAGTCCAGAATTAAAGAATTATTCTCGCGAAACTTTTCAAAAGAGACTCTCTTTGGTGTCTCTTTCTCCTGATTATTACGGCGACATAAATGCATTTTAACCAAAGTTTTTTTTTAACAAATAGCTAGCTGTGACGCCAACAACCGATTCATGCAAAACTGATGTATTAAAGTGCCTTTGCATCGCTGTGATAAGCAAAAGAAAAGAGACCCAAAGAGAATCTTTCGTTGTTACTTAAGTCCTTTTGAAAAGTTTTGCGAGAATTATCATCTGAACTGGTTGAAGAACAAAAAGGAATGAAGGATTCCATCTCTAACATGTATTTCGTTACTAAGCCTAAGACTTTGCTGATTCTTGTCATCTAGCGTGCTCAAACATAAACGAAAGGTAGGGCACCCGACCTTTCAGAAAAATGTTTTGGCTGGAAAAATGGAATCTATTGATGATGAATCTATTATTAAATACTTATCACAAAAATACCGGCCGATTAGTCTGGTAACTCCGGACTTTTAGGTGCAACTGGATTTTAAATCAAGGTTGAAGTTAGATTAGAAATTAGAGTTGAAATTGAATTTGAAATCGGATTGACATAAGGCATTTAATTAAACTTAAATTTGGACTACTTTCGGTCTGAAGCTTTACTTCAAATTGTATTTGAAATCAGACTTAAATTTGGACTAGTTTGGACTGGCAGTTTTACTTGGAATACGACATGAAATAGAACTTACGAAGGCATTTTTTTATTTGAAATTTGCCTTGAAATTGAATTGAAAATTGAATTGTAAGGAAGATGCTCTAGTAATATTGAATTATGTCAGAGGATACGGTAGATGCTCTAGTAGTTGTGGTAGTACCAATAATGGTGAAAACTCAAAATATTCTATTACTTTTGCAGATTTTAGTACAAGTTTGATAAGTATCAAACTACCCTAGTATTTAAAAACAATTATAATGCTCAATTTATCAGTTTCCAATTGAACTATATGATAATATGATGTGCCATAATGTTGATTTTAAACACATACCATAATTATAACATTTTGTTGGTTAATATATCTAAAATATTGTTTTTCCTGACATTAGCCTGTGCCTCTACAGTAGTGATAATGTTCCTTTAATAGTGAAAAATGTTCCTATAATAGTGGAATTTTGGTTTACCGTCCTTAGTAACGCTTGTAGTGAGCAAGGCAGCAGGTGGATAATAGCGTAGGCTTCCTAAAATGCTACGGTTTGTTACGAATTTCTTAAGCACTTGCACCTTAATGGTCTGCTCAAAAAAAATTTGTAGTTTCAGCACCAAAGGCCTAAATTTTAACTGTGTACCTTAGATGAAACTGGTAACAAATATATATTTAACAATAGAAAATTGAAATTTTCGCGAAATTATTCTAAAAGCCGCCAAAATAATGAAATGTTCCGTGTTTCCACTATTACTGGTACATTTACCCTACTTAAAATTTTACATACACACTTAAAAAAAGCACCGAATTCGGTAAAATTTTACCGAAATCTAAACAGCTGAACGTTCGGTAAAATTTTTTATGTTACCAAACGTTACTCGAAAACGTAAACGTCGAAATGCACGACCAAAATTTTTACCGAACGTTCAGCTGTTTAGATTTCGGTAAAATTTTACCGAACTGTTTAAGTGTGTACATTCAATTGAAAATGAACTTGAGATCTAAGCTCCAGGAATTATATGTGAAAATAGACTTGAAATGGGAATTCAGTTTATACTCAAAATTGGCCTTGAAATCAGCATTTAAATTTGACTTCAAAACGAACTTAAAATTGGAATTAAATTAGACTAGATCTAGAGCTTGAAATCGGGCATGAAATTGGCCTTGAAAACTTGATATTGGACATTAAAAGTTTAATACTTTAAAGTGATACGGCACTGAATCTCAACATGGCCGGAAAAATGGCGTCCATGTGAGGATATGAGTGCCATCGATCCGGTTATGTTAAATTCAGTACCCTTTCACCTTTATGGGGACCAATAAGAACTTGAAATTGTACTTCAAACCGGACATGGACACGAAATTAGACACGAAGTTTAACTTGAATCTAAAAATTGATATTTTTCGGCTTATTCTGTCGTTTTACGTCACGTTTTACATGGTTTTATTCTTTACAAGTGGCGTATGTCTTCCGTAAGCAAAATGACAGTCTCGAGTTCGTAGAGGACTACCGGTCTGATTGGTGTTTTGTACATAGTCAGCTTTGTGCGACGGCGTATGCACCTTGATCGTAACGTCTTGTGGAGGAATAAAGCGGGCTCCACATCCAGCGTGCATGCGTCGTAGAATCTTATTACTCGTATTATTGTCGGCGATGACCAGAGATCCCAAGTATACGAACTCATCAACCACTTCCAGTTCATCGACGTCAATAGTCACTGT